>NC_080074.1:31250561-31559286 GCF_949987535.1 Balaenoptera acutorostrata | reverse complement strand
CTTTTCCACCTGCTGCCGGGGCCTCTCTGACAACTAGATCGCCATTTCACCACCCAGAACCATAGCAGAATTCTCTCCTCTTTTTGGAAGGGTATCACCGGTATCTGTCACAGAATGCAGTACAGACTGAAAATGCTTTCCATTTTGTCAAAATGACTGTCTTCTACCTTTTAAAAAATCCATGCTCAATATATCTGCTGAGTTGGGGCAAGATCTTCTGAGGAATAAAAAGATAAATCACATGGGGACACTCGCCTCAAGAAGCTAACAGGTGGGACCGTGACCTAAGAGAGAATGTTGCCGAAGTAGCATTCAGTGTGCAGGTAGAACAGTATCAAAGTTCAAGATCCAAAAGGATGGTGGTGTTAGGTGATGGATGGAGTCCTGCCAACCCAGGTGGGACGATTTAGACTTACAATGAGGAACTCCACCGTTCTTTGTTTTAGATATGAAAACTAAATGATTATAGAGTGATATAATAAGGGTACATGTCAGGAACACATAAGGAGAAGATAATATACAGTACTTTCTAAGGAGTTACATAAGGAATAAGTGATTAGTTCTCTCAAATGGAAATATTTGCTCTGGTACAGTAAATTATTCTGATTCATTTGTTCTCTCTTAACATGCATTTCTTGGAAAACTTACTGACGAAATTCATCACAAAGTAATTGGGAGATTACAAATTACAGAAGAATAACCCTTTTTAATCCTTACACAAATTAGTTCTTATTTTAAGGGTAGTTTAAATATCACAACATCCCAGTCTGCATTTGCATTTACTTGCCCATTACACGTTAGATTCTTTTACTTCAAAGAGCTCAAGGAAAACAGCTAAAAACATGGCTGTGCTGACAACAGAGAATCCGTTACAAAGGGAATTAATAAAGATTTGTCCATTTACTAATAAAGTAATGTGACCATTTGATAATTCTAATTTCTGATTAGATCTTTAAAGGTGACTTATTCACTTCTTTTCAAAAAAATGTGCAAGACACAGACTGGGAGAAAATGTTTGCAAAAGACCCATCAGATAAAAACTGTTACCCAACATATGAAAAAAAAAAACTCTTAGAACTCAACAGTAAGAAAACGAACAATCTGACTTTTAAAAGGGCCAAAGACCTTAATGGACACTTCACCAAAGATATACAGATGGCAAGTAATCAGGGAAATGCAAATTAAAACAATAATGAGATAACACTGCACACCTATCAGAATGGCCAAAATCTGAAACACAGATAACACCAGAGGCTGGCAAGGTTGTGGAGCAACAGGAGCTCTTATTCTTTGCTTGTGGGAATGCAAAATGGTACAGCCACTTTGGAAGACAGTTTGGCAACTTCTTACAAAACTAGACATACTCTTCATAGGATCCAGCAATCATACTCCTTGGTATTTACCCAAAGAAGTTGAAAGCATGTCCACAAAAAAAAACCTGCACGCAGGGGCTTCCCTGGTGGCGCAGTGGTTGAGAATCTGCCTGCTAATGCAGGGGACACGGGTTCGAGCCCTGGTCTGGGAAGATCCCACATGCCGCGGAGCAGCTAGGCCCGTGAGCCACAACTGCTGAGCCTGCGCGTCTGGAGCCTGTGCTCCGCAACAAGAGAGGCCGCGATAGTGAGAGGCCCGCGCACCGCGATGAAGAGTGGCCCCCGCTCGCCGTAACTAGAGAAAGCCCTCGCACAGAAACGAAGACCCAACACAGTCAAAATAAATAAATAAAATGAGGAATCAATTAAAAAAAAAAAAAACCTGCACGCAGATGTTTATAGCAGCTTTATTCATAACTGCCAAAACGTGGAAGCAACAAGATGTCCTTCAGAAGGTGAATGGGATAAATAAACTGTGGTATATCCAGACAGTGGAGTATTATTCAGCACTAAAAAGAAATGAGTTATCAAACCATGAAAAGACATGGAAGGAGCTGAAAAGCATATTGCTAAGTGAAAGAAGCAAATCTGAAAAAGCTACACACTGTATGATTCCAATTATATGACACTCTTGGAAAGACAAAACTATAGAGACAGGAGGAAGATCAGTGACTGCTGAGGGTTGGAGGGAGAGAGGGATGAATTGGTGGAGTACAGAGGATATTTAGGGCAGTGAAACTATCTGTACAATATTATAATGGTGGATACATGTCAGTATATATTTGTTAAAATTCATAGTATGTCCCACACCAAGAGTGAGCCCTTATGTAAATTGTGGGCTTTGGGTGATAATGATGTCTCAGCATAGGTTCCTCACTTACAATAAATGTTCCACTCTGGTGGGGGATGTTGGTAATGGGAGAGGTTGTGCATGGGGGGGGACAGGATGTATATGGGAAATCTCTGTACTTCCTGCTCAATTTTGCCCTAAACCAAAAATTGCTCTAAAAAATAATCTTTTTTTTAAAATTAATGAAAGAATAATGTGTATGCTGCTTCCAGTTGACTTGAAACTACATAATACAGTTTTCTCATGAATTAGATGAAAGCCCCTTTTCAAATGTCTACATATATTGTACAATTTTTTCTTCTCTTAAAAAATAAAACATTATTGAGTTATATTTGGATAGATGATACTTGTGCATGGAAAAGGAAAGAAGTGGTAGAGAGTAAAAGTAAGTCTCTCCTAGGTACCTAGTTCCTTTCCCTAGAGGCAACTTTTGTTAACTGGTCTGGTACATCCTCCCAAAGAGAGAGTCTATGCATATACAAACATATACATTTACTATTATTGATGTTATTACCGATGTTACACAACTGTAGCAGACTAAACATACAGGAGTGCAATTTGGTTTTTCACTGAGCACATTTTGGAGATGGGCTTTGTAAATTGATACAGCTACTATGGAGAACAGTATGGAGGTTCCTTAAAAAACTAAAAATAGAACTAGCACATGACCCAGCAATCCCACTACTGGGCATATACCCTGAGAAAACCATAATTCAAAAAGGCACATACACCCCAATGTTCATTACAGCTCTATTTACAATAGCCAGGTCATGGAAGCAACCTAAATGTCCACCGAAAGAGGAATGGATAAAGAAGATGTGGTACAGATATACAATGGAATATTACTCAGCCATAAAAAGGAACGAAATTGGGTCCTTTTGCAGAAACATGGATGGACCTAGTGTCTGTCATACAGAGTAAAGTAAGTCAGAAAGAGAAAAACAAATATATTAACACATATATGTGGAACCTAGAAAAATGGTACAGATGAACCTATTTGCAGGGCAGGAATAGAGATGCAGACGTAGAGAATGGACGTGTGGACCCGGAGCTGGGGGGAAGGGGGAATGGGATGAATTGGGAGATTGGAATTGACATATATACACTACCATGTGTAAAACAGATAGCTAGTGGGAACCTGCAGTATAGCGCAGGGAGCTCAGCTGGGTGCTCTGTGGTGAAGTAGATGGGTGGGATGCGGGGGAGGGGAGGGAGGTCCAAGAGGGAGGGGATATAGGTATACATATAGCTGATTCACTTCATTGTACAGCAGAAAGTAACACAACATTGTAAAGCAACTATACCCCAATTAAAAAAAAAAAAAGAAAGAAAACATAAGAGCTTCTACATTCTCTTTAATGGCTACATAGTATTCTGTTGCATGAGCATAGATAGCATGGTTTATTTATGCAATCTTCCTATCGATGGGCATGATGGTTCTTCATAATCTTTTCTGCTACTGCAAGCAATGACTGCAGTGAATATACTTTTATACATTTATCCACCTTGTATATGAGTATGTTTGTGGGATAAATTCTTAAATGTGGAATTGCTTGGTCAGAGTATGCAAGTTTATAATTTTGCTTCATATCACCCAAACGCCCCTTTCAGAGATTGTGCTAGCTTGCATTACTGCCACTCATGTATTTTTTTCATACCTTAGCTGACACAGTGTGCTCTCAAACCTTTTGCCAATCTGATAGATGAATCTTGATATCTCATGATGACTTTAACTTCCATTTCTCTTATTAAGAGTCAGGTCAAGCATCTTTGCATATGTTTAAAGCCTGTTTGAATTTCCTTTCCTATGAACTATCTACTCATATTCTGTCCCATTTTTTTGATTGGTAAATAAATAAAATCCTATTTTATTTGTATACCTTATTTTTCAATCATAATATTAAGTTGATGGTAGCCACTGAATTTAAATACCATAACTCAATCATTAGTTTCAAATAGGAAAAAAAAAAAAATGTGGAGGCACTTAATCCCTGAGCACACTTTGATATAAAACTCACTGGTGCTTGGCTTTTCCTTTTCAACTCATTCTAAATGTCATCTTATAATGAAAACTGTTTCCAGTCCTCAGGCTTGCTCAGGGTCCAACAGCTCTGGTTTTTGTTTGTTTCGTTTTAATCCCAGAAGAGTGTCTTAAACTCAGCCTCAGACATTATTATCTATGCTAACCTTCTGAGGAATTTTAATTCATTAAAATAACAGCCTTAATATTCTCTTCCAGCATTCACAGTCTCTGCCTTTCGATAGTACCAAATATCTAAGCGCCTTTATCCTCACCACCCCCCTGCCTCTCAATAAGAAGATTCTATCTAGTCCATTAAATAGAGAAGTGAAAAAGTCCTTTTCTCTTTCTCAGTCTGGGTATGGTTTAAAGTGTCTTGTTTACAATCTCCAAATATCACATTGCTCTTGGTGGCTGATATTCTCTAGCTATTGATTAAAAGATACATATTTTACCCTAAACTGAATATCATGAATCAAAAGGATTTGAGTATTACTTTGAACCGGCTTTATCACACATACATATCAGGAATTTGCTGAGAGTGAAATGGAAGGTGAAGACACAAAGAAGACAGAGGATAGCATCAAAGGTAATACGATGGAGATCAGGAAGTAGGTTTGTAAATACCAGGCTGTATGTGGGAGAAGCTGCTATCGGTTGTTCTGGTTCACCACCAACCAGGCTGGGCAGAAGCAACCAATCTGAGAAAAGAATTGCGAGTATCCAATCATACTGTGGTGAGAGGAAGCCCACTTACAGGAAAGTTAGATGAGATTTAGAGACCATATTCTCAACCCAGAAACACTTCACTGGAGCAGCACTAGTTAACCTTAACGCAAACTTTAGATCTCCGTTCATTCTTCTTATTAAGAAGAAAATAGACTGTTGGCAGGATGCCGGACTGAAGATATAACGTGTGATTTTTTTTTTTTTTTTATCATTGTCTTAACCAAATTTCCTAGAGAATAAAACCTGCAGCAAAGATTACTTGCTAAGGCTATGTTGGATTCGGCAATCCCAGGGCTGCAAAAGTGAGAGAGAAAGAGAGATGAGGCAGGGGAGAAAGGAATGCAGACACCAGGCGGGCGTGTTAAGGAACTGGCCATAAATTCACGAGGAATTACGGGCCAGTTGCTCATCCTGCAAGTCACCTTGAAGCAATCCATCAGGTAGGGGTGGGGGTGGAGGAAGGAAGAAGGGTTTATCTTCTTGGCCTCTAGTCCCTTGATTCAAAGTTTAAGTCCCCTGCAACATCTGGGTTGTTTTTCAGCCACTTCAGGGAGCCATTCGGGAAGCCAGATTGCACATCTTAGCAAGCTGCCTGGAAGACATGGGAGGGCAGCAGTCATCCATAAGGTCCATGAGTCTTGTCTGGTCAGACCTGGGCCAGGAACCACTGAGGTTCCTGTTACGGCAGGTGAGATGTGGTCCCACCAGAACCCCCCCCCCAGGAGGCTCTCCATTCAGGACGAGGCAGAGGCTGGGGGTCGGGTGAATCTGGGGCATCCCGAGAGGCACAAAAATGAGTCCAGTATGGTCATGTTTATAAATTATGAAGAATCATTTGAAAGCTTTTAGGATCCAAGAATTAGTGCTTTTGTGAAGGTTAGTATGAATGACTTTCAGATAAACGAGTCATCACATCATGATGAGGGTGGAAATTCTATTATTAACAAGATTTATGATGGCTGAAATATCTTTTATGATTATTCAGATTGATTTCTGGACTGAGTTTACTCCTTCTTCATCAGATGACTTTTATTATTCAAGTGGATTCTGAAGGAGTGTTCATTAATAACAAATGCTCTTAACCACAATTCTTTGGTTCCAAGTGGTATATTTGTGTTAAGAAACATATCTCAACTTCTAGACACATATTTTACCAAAACTCCTATTGCACTAAAAATCACAAGCTCTTACCTCTCTGCACATTCATTCGTGTGCTCACAACAGGGTCCTGTGCTGTGGGTCTAGGGGAGGGAGGGCAGATGGTGGTGATGGAAGTGGGGGAAAAAAAATCAGTGGAAGAGAGTCTGTTGATGGAATGAGTTTCATAATCTAAAAATAAAATAACCACAATTACTTATCCTAGTATGCCATCCAGATAACATTTGGAAATTTACATAGAAGTAACAGGAGGGCCTACATGAAGCCTTCTGAAAAAGAAGTCAGCTTTTCAAAAATGTATGTTCTCTTGGATTTTCGGGACTCTAGAAACTTATGTTTAGTTATCCAAGTGAAAAGACCATAGTTGGTGTCATCTCCGTACAAACAGCAAGAAGCTCACTTTGGGGAAGCAACACATGGGCACTTGTCCCCAACATCGTAGTGTCTTTATGTCCTTTCCACGCACCCCACCATCAAAAGCCCCACCAAGAACATTTGTGTTTTCCTGCTTCATGCAGATTTCTACGTGAATGTAGTCTCTCTCCTCCAGCTTCCCTCTAGGCATTTGCCAATCCCTTATGAGGTTAGGGAGCTTGCACTGTGGCACAGAAAGAATATTCATGTACTGACTTCATATCCGGCAGGAGAAAGAAGACAGCAGGAGAAATTCTGTTGCCACTAATTGAAAGGAGTTTATCACCTTATCTTTAGAAGGTTTAATGTCAAAACTTCAAAGAGAGGATAAACAGTCCAATCTGAGTCTAGCCTGAGTTTCCCACTTTCCCTGGAGTTTCTGTGTCTCAGAGGAATCTGAGCGGATGTGGAATTACATGTTAGTACCTGAAAGCGGGCACAGCCCTTACCCTAAAATGAATGTACACTTACTTCCAAAGGACTCGTTTCCAGAGTGTGGTGGAAGGAACAACAGAGACAGCTACATGCCCACACGCTCGCCCATCTGCCGTTCCAACCGCACATCTCTCCCCTCCGTTTCCTGCAAGTGATTCATCTATTCTTTTTTTCCTTCTTTAAAAAACTGTGTAGGTATTTAAGGAGGGGAAAGTCATTAAGAAAAGTGGAACCTGGAGTTCTTAGGATGAGGTAGAGCAGATTAAACAGTCTGGAATTTCACAAAGCAAACAGTGTGGGTGTGGGCTCTGGGCTCCTCTCTCCTGCTGGTGCCTCGTTTCATAACAGGCTCTCACCATCCATCATGAACAGGTCAACAAAAATGGCTGCATGTAAACTATGAGCACGTGAGTTGCTAAAGACCAGAAGAGGAGAGAACAGCGGAAGTCAGGGGAAGGATTCTGGATTTCCCAACTGAAGATGCTGTTCATCTTACCCACCGTCATACACGGCTTCTGTCTCTAACCTTACACCGATGAATGGCATCTTTGTGACTTTTTCTAATAAGCAGACCAAAAAGCTGCCACCACAGTCACACGTTAAAGGAGACCCTGACCAATCACCAGAGAAGGTGACTATGACCATGTCCCCGACGTCAAAGGGTTTTAGTGACAACATACCGCATATTGATGAACACATCCAAAAGGAGGGGCTTTGTAGATAGTTATTAAATTGCATCACTTGGAGGCAGATGGGCCTTGGTTCAAATCCTGGCTCTGCGACCAGCTTCTGGGACATTAGGCAAGTTGCTAAACCTCTGGGACTCTCAGGTGCCACACCTGTGTTTTGGGGGATAGGGACACCTCCCTCAAGGGGTTTGAGTGAGGACCTAGGAGGATGATATAGGTAAAGTACTTCCTGGGGTCCTCAGAAGAAGGTAGATACACAGATATCAGATGATTAGGGAAATGTCTTATCATTTCACATCATCTTCTGTCACACCTACACCTTGAAGGTAGCAAGGTCAAGAACTCAAAGGGACCAAATCTAGCCTATTCTGGTACAGCCTCCCCCATCAGGAGAGGAGGGGCAGGCATCATGGGGGACCCAGCAATAGAATTGCATGGGACATCCTCTTCTTGTTAACGCAAGACACGGGGAGGGGAGAAAGAGGGAGGTAGAGAGACAAGGAGAGCCTGATGACATCTTCTCCTCCCAACCCCCACAGTCACTACATCCCCTGTGGCAAGTGAAAGGCCTGAGAAGTGAGTGATCCCTTTGCTGAGTAAAATAAACATTTCCCAGATCAGACTGACTTCTTAAAGACTCTAGCATGATGCTTCCATTTTTCTCATCCATAAAATGGGTGTCATAATAGCCTTACATCTTGAGTTGTTGTGAAGATGAAATAAGATAATCTATGTGATGGACTGAGCACAGGAGCCCAGGACAGTCAGCAGTACATAAATGTTAGCGACTGTTACCATTTTGTGTCCCTTGTCAATATATGGAGTTAACAATTACTTTATTCATTAACTTGTTTATTAATTGGTCAATTTTCATTTAATAAACACTTGCTCACTCCATTTAGTGAACTGAATCGTTCAGTGACTCATTCATTTATTTATCATCAAATATGTATTCAGATCTTAGGTTATGCTGATGCTATGCTAGGCTCAAGAGATGCCAAAGCTCATTTGGCAAGAAGTTCGAAGACTAGTTGGGGAGAGAGACGTATAAAGAGAAACAGGACGAGACAAGGTGTAGTGTCAGGAGTCAGGAAGGGCTTCACAGAGGAGATGCTTTCTGAACTGGATCCTGAAGGATGAGCAGCCCGAGGAGTCTGGGCTTGGGAATTTCAGGTAACAAAAACAGCTTGCAAAAAGGGATGAAGTTGTGGAAAAAAACAAACAAACAAAAACAAACAGGGCTGGGAGCCACGAGGACTTTGGTGTGGGTGGTGCTTGGCCATCTGCCTGGCGTCTTTCCCTGAATTCAGGCTCAACCCTGGGCTGAGGCCACAGAGGCCCACCTGCAGCTCAGCCCTACCCCAGGGGTTGAGCCCAAGCCTGCTCTTAGAGGAAATGTAAGTAGCTCACCTAATCAGTATCTAATCAGCTGGGCTCCGGCTTCTGTTCTGAGCTCCTGCTGCATTTCCAGCTGTGGCTGCTTGGTCCACGCATGGCTGTTGCTGCCAGATTCCTCCTCTTTGCCCTCTCAGGTAGAACACAGACTGATGACCTCTTGCTGAAAATCTCTGATGACAACCATGTGGCTGAACAGCCCCATCACTGCCTAAACAGGAATTCCCACCTATAACCTGTTTCAACCACCTGGGAGAACCGCCCCTAGAATCCTCACATAAACAAACCTGGATTGGCTCACCACTGATTGAATTCCTAAACGCCATTCTGATGATTGCTAATGAAAAATGCGCTACCTTGATATTGAAGGTAGCGCCAAACATATGCTTTGGGGGATACAGGTTATGCAATATGCTTTCGTAAATTCCCCACAAGCATTTGGACTTAGAGAAGGTGTCCAATAAAAGCTCTCAGAATATATGAGCCTTGATGTTGTAGGCCCAGGCCTGTCTGTCCTGATTGGCCTTTGATGGAGTGTGTCATTTTCCTTAACATTGCTCAGATTAGGACACTAGTCATATGCTAGCAGCAGCAACTTTAAAAAAAACAAACTTGGGAATAAAGTCACGAGAAGAAATAAGGACCATTTGGAAACTTGAGAACCCATACGTTCTCTATGTGATTTTTTTTTCTTTCAGGAAGGATTTCAAAGTTTCAACCTGTTTTAATGCTAGCCCATCTGGCTGCTTTATTAATGAGAAAAGCAGCATCTTCTAATGCTCTCATGTGAGGCAGTACTTTCCAGAAACTTACAGAAAGAATTTTTGGATTTGATGTACCATATTTTGTCTTTTTTTCCCCCTTGGGGGGAAAGAAAACCCACAAACAACTGGAACGCATTTTAGAGAGGGTATGTGCATAGAAATATTCAGTGAGTCATGCCTTGTGTTGTAGGTCTATTCCGGTGCGTGGGGTTTCCAGAACAATTACATAAGTGTTAGCATAGCCAGGAACTTTTGACATTTGTGGCAGCTTAATGGAGTTCTTTTCTTCATTGAAAATATCCTAATTGTTGTTTCCTTAAATTTGAAATGCATAAAACGAGTGAAGCAGTATAAATTTGATTTTGAGGCATTTCTATCAAGTGTGCTTTGTTGGCAAAGAAACTGAAGAAAATTTATTTGAAATGAAACACAGGTGATCAAACTGTAACAAATATAATAATCTAATCAATTTTCTAAGCGAAAATTGTGTGGGAGCATCAATTGTGAGATATTTTTGTTTCTTTTTCTTCTATCATCCGTCAAGATTTCCTTCACAGTCTGAGAGTCTGTAGCACATTGTTTACTTGGCCAGCCTTAAAGAGGGGAGTTATTCAATAGCATGGTTTTGAAAATGCTGAGGTTCCAAAAGCCACTAGAACACACAAATATCTTGCTTTTATTTTTCAGAAGAGTACCCAGTAAATAATGTGATATTCCAAGTGCCACTAACATGCTCACTAAAAAAATTTTTTTAAAGATACTCACATTCCAAGATGCTCATCTTCCAAAAAGAGAAACTAGAGAAAGACCCAACTAGAGCCCTTGTCAATTCATCTTTTCCATCTCAAAAGTAAGCCCCCAAAATCCAGGGTTGAAGGGCTTTCCAAGGAGGGTGGAGCCCTTGGTTCCTGTAGATGTTTGTTCAGTGTCTTGCACAACTTTCCTAACTGGCTTATTTTCCTGCAGATAAGAGGTTGTAGTTATGGGTGTTCCTGTATCTATTGGTTCAAAAGATTCGTGCAAAGGACAGGCGGGCAGAGCGGGCGCTGACTCACAGAGATTGCTGTTTGCTTGTGCCCTGTGGGCTCCTTTTGAGGGGAGAGGGCACAGTCCACGTCTGCACACCCAGCACTGCTGGATTCTTTCCACATGACCACAACTGCTTGAACACCTTTCCTCTATAGCAGAGCTGATAGCACAGGACACCTTGGGAATCCCTACAGGGAAGGAGGGGTGAGGTTGTGTGAACTGCATGGGCTGTGGTCACGTAGGTGAGGATGTAAATGGGATCACAAATGGAGTAAATATCCCTGTGACACCCAGTCGTCATCAGAGTGTGCTTGGTGTCACTGGAGTATGACGTGCTGTCCAGGACTATTTCCAAGAATCTACCATACGTGTACCCCGGGGGGCTTAGAAGACAAGGCGAAAGGAGGAATTTGGTGTCCCTGCCAAGTTTCCTAAATAATGGAGATGACTTTTGGGGAGAAGGTGATGTGTTCATCCCAGGGCTAGGAGGGTGGAGGGGGAAGAAGGCAGCCTTCGCAAGTAAGAAAATGCTGCCAGAACCAAGGCCATGTCAGAACATACCCTCAGACCAACAGGAAAGAGGTGAGTGGAGCTGCCCTATGTGATTGCACTGAAAAAAACTTCATCTGACTCTTCATATTCCTGGCTTTCTGCATCCGGTAGTCACCAAGTCCAACTAGCTCTATCTCTTGATTCTGGAATCCATCTTTCCTTCTTTCGCTCTCCAGTCACTGAGTTCAGTCTCTCACCATCTCTCACCTGGATTGCTACAATAGTCTCCTAACTGGTGCCCCTGCTTTCAGTCTTGCCCCAGACAACCCATATCTCACCAAGGGGATCTTGTCTTTTTGTTGTTTAACAATGGGACTTTATTGGGAAGATTTCTGTCAGCTCTCTAGGGGGACCAGAAGATGCCTAAATTGATAGAAATTGGCAGGGAGTGGATGGGATAGGTCTAGGAACCATTCAACAGTGTTGTCAGTGCCCTGTCCCAGAATGAATGATCTTCTGTCATTTCTGGGGATTTTTTTTCTATCTTTCTATCCTCTTTTCAAGACTTTGATTCTAAGAAGTAAACAGTGTTCCAGCTTGGGTTAGGTAGCTGTTTGTTGGTGAGTAGAGGGTTGAGGGCACCTAGATTTAATAGTCTCACCAGGTTTTCCAGTGGGGGAGATGTAATCCTTCAAAAGAAATTCAAATTGGAGTGAATAACGAGCGGTCAAAAGTCAGCTTGTGCCCATGATATGTTGATCATAGAAGGGGCATCTAAGGACAGTGAAAATATATATTATTCCACTGTACTCTGAAAATATATATTATTCCACTCTGACAGCTTGTTAACTTATCTCTCTTCCTCAATACACACTGAAGTCCTTGAAGGAAGAACCATGTGGTATTCATCTTTGTATTCCTGCCCTCTCATAGACACTCATAGATACATACAATACATATTCATTGTATGAAAATGAATCAGTGTCCATGTAAATGAAAGCATTGTTTTGTCTAGTCTGTAAGATTCCGCAATGACTTTCTGGTCCCCCAGCCTTCAGTGATCCTTCTCCCTGACCTAAACTGCTCAGCACTGAACTCAGTAGTACTCAGTCCACTCACTCACCCTCCGGGTGCTCCCAGAGGGAAAGAAAGAGAACCGAGACTATATATCAGATACAAGATTCTTTCTGCTTCCATTCATCCATCTCTTCTAGCATCATTTTGGTCTTAGGAACTCATAACATGCATTTGTTCCTGGAATGTGTAGTAGTTCTTGATGCGCTGATAGCTAACTACCTTATTTGACGTAACACAGTGGACGAAATGTGCTTTGAAATCAGACAGATGTAGGTTCCAATATGAACTTACCAATGACCCTGGATACTTTTTGACCCTGGACCCTTTGTGACCCTGGATACTTTTTTTAACCTCTCTGGATCTTGGGTTACACATATGTTCACTGAAGATACTACAAGTGTAGATGATGCTTGTCATAATGCCTGTCACATGACAGGTGTCTGGTACACATCAGCTCCATTCTGGGTTGGTGACTTGCAGCGACAGAGGCATGGGGGAAGCTTGTAGTGCTAGAGGTGGTCATTTGAACCGAAAGGAAAAAGAGAGAAAAGCAGAATGAACATACTGATTTGCTCTAACATGAATCAAAGTCAATGATTAACTTTTTGCTGAACTATATAAAACATACTGAAGTTTAAAAAGATGTAGCAAATAGGTTTAAGAGAGACCCAAGTCCTTATATTTTCTGAAACCACAACAGAATTAGATATTCCCCAAACGAAAACCTGCACAGGCATAACATTGGAAGAGATTTCTTCTCCAGTGTGTCTTGTTTTGCTCCACTGCAGGATGCACTGGGATGAAATCCTGGGTGCATTATAGGTTTTCTTGTTGTATCACCTAAGAGGTCACTTACATGGAAACCCTAGAGCAGAATACCTCAAGGATTGGAGAGTCAAATGAGCAAGCTGCCTTGGGGTTACCAGGGGTGAGGATGGCTGGATCTGCCCAATAGCTTCCCCACTTCTTTGGCACCCTCAATTTATTGTTATTGTCTATCTCATCAATAAAAGAATATTTTCAATTAATTACACATGTAATAATTAATTGATTGACGTAATAAAAAATTTTTAGAGAGGTCAGTTCTAGCAAAAGGAATTTAAAAACACCTTTGTTTTCTCTTCACACCTGTATCTTTGTATCTTTGTTTTCTCTTCACACCTAAAAAAAAATCACAGATAGTAGATTCGATGGTACTGCCGTAGACATATATTGAGTTTCTCTCAAATTAAATAAAAAATGGGTTGACCTGAGGAGAACTGAAACCAACAGCTCAGAAGGAGGGCATGATACCCACTCCTCCTCTCTCCAGTCTCATTCCTTTTACCCATTTTTTCTCCTTCTCCAAAATTCTAAGCTGCTCACACATCCCAGACTGTTTCTGAGGGAAGGAGTATATGCTCTCCTGGTGTGGGGGGATGCCTGGCGTGCTAATACGTGGTTTGGAGGAGACGGAAAATATGAGAGCTAGAACTGGAGGATGGTGAGTGAAAAATAGTATAACCCACACCACGCCCCTCCCTTTAGAACTGCACATTCTTCCCCTGCCATAGGGCAGCCACGTGCCACAATAGCCTGAGGAGAGAGCCTTGATTTTTCTTCGGAGAACCACTTTTCCCCTGTAGGAGAAATGGTTTTCCATCATGGTGCCTTCCCCTCCCCTGGCCAAAGGGAGGTCACATACATGACTGAAACTAGGTCTACCAGATGCTCTTGACCTGGAATTTCGGTGCGGAGAGAAGTGACACAAAAACTGAGACTGGTTCTAAGTCACTTACCCTGGTAGCAATGGCCAAAGGGAATTATGTTATTCCTGTAACCTGAATTCCTAGAGTTTCTCTTGTAATTTTATAAAGTGGATTCTCAGCTTCTCCTTCCGCTCTGTGAGCTCCTCTGTATCCTTCCAATAAATTCGTTTGTTTGCTTAAGATACCCAGACTCTGCCTCTGTTATTTCCATCACAGAATCCAGACTAAAATAGCTTCTCAGATGCCACAGACTTCAATATGCAATGCAAAAGGTCAAAATTTGGGAGGTGGGGAGAGTCGCTTGGGGTCAAACATTTACTAAGGCACCAAACTCAAGTTTTCTCAAGCCATTCGAATCCCAAACATTGGCTTTACATCATCCCTCGCAAGCCTGGGAAGGAAAAGGAGCCCTTGAACTAATTTTCCTGGAATTAATTTGGTTGAAATCACCAGATTCTCTAGTTCTGTCAGTGCAATTCTAATAAGCCCCACAGATTGTAGGAAAAGGTCAGTGATGCTGGTCTAGGTGGGTAAGTTTAAATCAGTTTTGTACGAAGCAGAGCCAAAGTTGCACAGTAATTATATAACAGATTATGATGGAAAAGCCGCCACTTCAGTGAGGTCAATAGGCATTTGAAAAATCACTGCGTGGGAACCTTTTCAAATCACAACCCTCCATTAGGAGCCTACATTTCCCAGAAGATCCTCATTCCTTCATTTAGGCAGCAATTTTAAAGTCAGCAGGAACCACTGTTTCTGCACGACAGCAACTGAAAAAGAGACAGGCTGTATTTTACTTTCCTATAAGCAGTATCTCCTGGTCATAGCATTTGGTATCCCTAAGATGTCACATTCTTTTGAAGTTATTTTCAGCTTTGGTTTGAAAAGTATCCTAAATCAGCAATGACCAGCCTTCTCCCCATGGAGTTTAGGGAGCAAGAGGGAGCCAGGGAAAGGGGTGCAGAGAAGATGAATTTCCTGAAACCTTGACCAGAGCCCTCTTCAACCTGCTGAAACTTCTCCTCCTCCTCCTCCCCTTCCTCTCCTCCTCTTCCTCTTCCTTCCCCTCCTCTCCTTCCCCTCTTCTCCTCCCTCCTCTCCTTCCGCCTCTCCTTGTTCCTCTCCTTCCTCTTCTCCTTCTTCTTCTCCTTCTCTTTCCTCTTCTCCTTCTTCTCTTTCTTCTCCTTCTTCTCCCTCTCCCCCTCCCTCCTCCTCCTCCCCTTGTTCGTGTTTGCTACAGACGCCACTCCAGCAGCCTAATGAGAAAGAATCTCTGAGTATTCTTTCATTCAACAAGCATCTGTCGAGGATCTATTCCATATATATATACAGAATATATTCTCTATATATCCTACCCCAGGCACTGGTAAACTAGGCAGACAAGGTGTTTGCCTTCAAGGAGCTTCTGTTCCAATGGAGGGAGACAGAAGCAAACATGATGATTTCAGATCTGCTTGGCTCATAGGTAGCCCTTGGGTCTAACCAATAGGAGAAGGGGATTCGAACGTCCTCACCTCCTAGCTAGAAATGGTTGTTTGCGTAAAGTAGCAATTAGTTCACCAAGCACTTCAGACAAGGAAAATCGAAACAGGAAATCATTGACCAGCTAGCTTAAGTGGACCAACCAGGCCTTCCCTTTCCTGGTCAGCACCACAGTCCTCATTCCTCCCCTTCCACCTATCTCATCACCTATAACTTTGTCATCTACCACAAAGTGCCGTGTTGCTGTGGGTTTGATTGGGATTAGCCATAATATTTTGATTAGGACACAGAACATTCCCCTGACGCACACACACTCCTAGAAAGTACATACCTCTCTAATCTGCTACTATCATGTGTCAAAAATTATTTTTAAACCTTATTCTTCCTGGCTCAGAAATCATTCAGGAAAAGAACCACATTTCCAGTGGGGCATTTGCCTTCCTTGTAGACATGGTCACTGGAAACCATCCAGAGAGGACCCCACACACCTAATTATTGTTTTGCATCAAAAACACTAGAAGCAGGAATACTGATGTAATATTAATAACAGCACCTCTGAATTTATAAAGTAAGAGTCTCGATCTTCCATGACCTATTTACCTGATCCATCCCCATAAAAGTTGATCAATTTATAGGAGTTTGGGATTAACATATACACAGTACTACATATAAAATAGATAACCATCAACAAGGACCTACTGTATACTACTGTATAGCAACTATATTCAATATTTTGTAATAACCTATAAGGGAAAAGAATCTGAAAAAAGAATATATATTTATATATATATATATATATATATCTGAATCACTTTACTGTATACCTGAAACTAGCACAATTCGTAAATCAACTCTACTTCAATTTAAAAGAAGAAAGAAAAAAAGTGGATCAATTTAGTGAAAAGGATGAAAACCACATACAAATAAACCATTTATTGTAATAATACGGCCTCTATGAATGAAAGTTAACATTTCTCCAACACCTGTAATAGGTCAGGCCCTATGCTAAGTGTTTCATGTAATTATCTCACTTAATCTTTACCCCAACCTTTTCAGGTAGGTGCTTTTACTACAGCCATTTTACAGATGAGGAAATTGAGGCTCCAAAAGGTTAACTGTCTTGCCCAACAATATGTAACTACTTAGGGATGAAGCCAGCACTTAAAACCACGACTGTCTGACTGCGGAACCCTCTTTCCTAATCACTGTTTTAAAAAGGGGCACAGATTATTAGGGCTAGACCTTAGTCTAGGCACGAGGGAGAAGAGGCCCCGGACGACGAAGGATCTGCTTAAAGTCACACACCAACAGAATGAGACTTGCTTCTACATTGCGTCTCCCAACTGGAGAAAAGCTAGAATGAGTCTTTTGGTATTTGCCTATAAATTTACAGAGGAATATCTTTTGAGAGTTGGAGCTGAGACTAACTATGCCACATAAAGTGGAATCTTGACAAACTTATACTCACAAACCCAATTATGAGACTATCTATTCAGTCATAAGAAACACTTCTAAACCTTTGGAAAATAGCCATATTCCAGTAAGAGTCTCCACTTCCACCTGGATCTGTTCTGATAAGAGCAAACCTGGAGAATGATAATCTGTTTCATAATAATATACTTATCTCAAGCTTTCAGGTGAGTCATTATTGAAAAACTCATAAGCAGAAAGTTAACTGTTGTAATAAGCTGATGGTGATGGTACATGTTTTTATTACTTTTGTTGTTTTGGTTGTTTTTCTTTTCTTCTTTTTAAGAGCTCAATAAACCACACTGAATGTTAACAATCCATTAGCTCTAAAGGGAACATTTTTCCCTCCCAGAAAATTCATTTTACCTCCCGAATCTGAACCTGTAAACACAAAAGCTTTTTTGTCTTATGAAAAGGCTTAGCATTAGTTGTTTCCACAAGATTAGCCCCACTGATCTGAAGCACCTGTGCCTCTAGAAAATGTAGGACATTATCAATTTTTACCATTTGTCCAGGAAGCTATGCTTGGACTAATGTTATTTATCCAGCTGGCTATACTGACCAGGACAGCAAAGATCAAAGCAGTTGGGGATTGGTGTGACATCGAAGATCTGCCCTGGTAATCAAGCCTGGAGCATATGGACTTGATTACAAAACTCCTTCTTATATATCCTTTTATGACCCTGATAAGTGGAAGGCTGTGCTGTCTGTAATGGCCATAACCCACTTCCAGGATTCCTAGGACCAATTTTTAGGTTGTTCTGTAGTTCTGCTTAGTTTTCTGCATGGTGAGCACACAGAAAGCATGAGATGAAAACCCCAAAATGCAATTTGCAGCAATGAGACCCTTGAGATTGTTAAGAGAGCAAATTAAAAGGGGTGTGGGAGGAGGCCTGTGGAACTGTGTGTGCCCCACACACCCCCAGGATGGGCCTGCTTCCACCCTCACCAGGAAAGAAGGCTGGGTGCAATTGCATCCACATTCCTGTCCCCTCCTCCTGCCCTCACCCTAATGGCAGGAAGGCAGTGCAAAGCACAGGAAAAGACATTCAACAGGGGAAACAGCCTTGGGTGTCCAGTGAAAGCACTAGGGCTGGGGACAGGAGGACCCAAACAGGAAGAGGAAAAATACAAGACAGTCTGGCAGGAAAGGAAAAATTGAAAGAGCCAAAAAAAATAACAGTAATAAAAATGGTGGGATTATATGAAATCATGGGTGTGAAACTTCTGAAAATTGTAAAGCACTATAGAATTTCAAGAACCTTTCATTCAATTTTTTAAAAATGTGGAAAAAAGTTTTAAATAAAAAAATTGTTTTAATGAAATAAACAACAACAAAACAAAACCAAAAAAAGCTACAGGCTGTCTTGATTGACCTGAGAAGCAAGACACTGAAGGAAGCAATTGAAACTAGAAAGATGCAAAAGTGGCAGGCAGAGCTGGGAGCTCCCGCCACCTTCCCCAGGCAGGGCCAGGTCGCAGAGTGGGGGAAGCCGTTCCAGCCAGGCACCTCCCAGCCTGACAAACGACTGCTCTCTGAATGACCCCAGCCTTGCCCAGCTGCTTGGAAAGGAGCTCGCAGGAAGGTAGGAGGGAAGGGATTGCAGAGAACCTGCTAGCATGCCTCTTCCCTTTCTGAGTTTGAAAGCTGCTCAGAGAACTTTAAAGGCTGACAGCTAAATTTAATCAGAGTTAAATCATTGAAATGAAGATCATGTTCTTATGCAACACATGTGAAAGGTGGTTCTGCCAGCACTTTCCCTACAAGGTAATGGTACAGACTCCTAGGAGCAGCCCGGCAGTTTGGAAATGTTATGAATTCAGGGGAGGCAGGAAATGTGAAAATCTGGTTCACTGCTAATATTGTCTTCCAGGGACTTGGGGCCTGTGGGTTCAACAGGCAGCGTTCCACAGCTGGTGTTCTGTGATGACAGTGCTTGCTCGCTGGCAGTTCTGTGAACTTCTTCATACGTGGCATCTTAAGTACATTCTATATTTAAGACAGCCATTTTTTTCCCTCAGGAACTCCAAATGTTTTCTGCAAAAGGAACTTGCATAAATGTTACAACCCGGGACTTGGACTGAATGAAACATTAGTTTGTTTCCAGAGACTTTGACAATCTGCTTTTGTGCCAGTTCTGTCCTTTGAGAAAATGGACAGGTCTGGCTCTGGTTCAGACTAACTTGCCACATGATGTATTTTCTTTAAAAATAAATGTTAAATCAACAGTGATTTAACATTTGATAAACATAATCTTGATATGGTGTGATGAGAAGGGCACTTTACCACTGAGGTTGTCCTCCCCAAAACCCATCACCCCTGTCTAACCATGAGAAAAACATCAGATAAAGCCAAATTGAAACACATTCTATACATAACTTGATCCATACTCCTCAAACTGTCGAAGTCATCACAAACAAGGAAAGTCTGAGCAAGTGTCACAGTTTAGAGGAGCCAGAAGAGACGTGACAACTGGATGGGAACAGAAAAGGACATTAGGTAAAAACTAGGGAAATCTGAATAAAGTACCATCTTTAGTCAACAATATCATATTATTTTTCGTTCCTTAATTGTGACAAATATTCCATGTTGATGTAAGCTGTTAACAATAGGGGAAACTGGGTGTGAGATATATGGGAACTCTCTGTACTATCTTCACAACTTTTTTATAAATCTAAAACGATTCTAAAGTTAAATGTTTACTAAAAACATACATGTTAAAGTTAGTTTGGCTTGTGGTTCTGCAAAACCAAACATTTAAGTCCACGCATGTTTCCTCTTCTGGTTGGTTTAAATTCCTGTCCCCAGTGTCTCATTATTACTGATAATTTACCAAGAGGAAAACTGAAACATAAAGACAGGAGTGAACCCAACGTAAGGGACGATGTAGTAAAGGGGAAATTGTTCTAGAACTCATCTACTTGCTTCATCACTCAGGTACCTGACCTATGGGCCTTGCCCAACTATATCCTGCCAGGAGGCTGTGTAATAAAGGAGTTTTAGGTGTTACCTTTTTAAGGGTCTATGTATATTTTGATGGGATATTTTGGAGACGAAAATCAAGTCCTCAGGAATGATTTTTTAATGGTGGAATTTCCATGAAAAGATACAGCTGGTTAGAGAGAGAGATTGGCTCCATGGGTCCTCAAGCCCTTTCTATTCATGGGCCCAGGCCCTGCTCAAATGACACCGGGTCAGCGAGTCAGTATTAGGGCTGTGGCCATAAATCCTGATGCCTAAGGTCTTGACTTCCCGGAGTCCATCCGGGATAACGTGACTTCTCATTTCAGGTATGTGTGACACAGTGTGGGAAGGAGTCCTGGAGTCCATGACAGCAGGAGGAATCAGCCTTGCAGAGGTGACCTGTACCTTGCTGTTTGGTCTTTAATAACCTGAACGTTGTTACAGGCTATCTAACCAAACCCGGCAGCTGCTATAACGACAACATGGCAGACTTCGGACTCATAAAACCCTGAGTTCAAGTCCTCACTTCTAGGTTTGCCACTTCCTGGCTGTGTGGTCCAGGTCAAGCTACTTAATCTCACTGATTTTTAGGTTTTCCATCAGGAACAAGGCTGAAGGATTGGCTTGGGGATTAACTACATTGGCTGTGTGAATGCCCCTTGCCCAAAGGCTGGAATGGAGTAGGCACTGAACAAATATTCTTTCCCCTCCCCTTTTCCTTCCTTTCTCACGGAGCCGGGACCGTGGGGACAGACACGGTCTGGGCAGCTCAGCCCTTTCACAAATGATTCTCCCTGTTCTCACGAGATTAACATTTCTAATAGGATCAGGAATTCTGCTGATTCATTGATCATTAATCCTGAGGTGTGCAATTAATCTCTTCTGATTTGTACAGAACCAAGCAAATTGAGAGCATACATTTATTTATTATTATTTTGTTGTTATTCAGTGGAAAGGTCTAATTTTATCCCACCAGAAATCGTCTGAGCAGCTCTCTTGCTGGACAATGAAGGTTAATTAACCCAGGAGCTATACAAAGTGGCCACTAAAAAGGATTGTTTAAAGCAAGATAGGAACTGTCTGCTAACAGGACACCTTGCTGCAAAAGATGCCAGTATATCTTTGATAGAATTGTGGGAACAAATAAATAACAAAGCACCTGAGAAGGCTTAGGGTGGTAGGGAAAAGGATGCAAAAAAATCTAACTAATTAATTAATTAAAATAAAAGGCAAGTGGCCAGGCAGGGTGAACAAGAAGAGAACCCTTAATACAGAGACAATCTGAAGTTTAGAAAGGCTGGAGAAGTGTCCGATCTGAAAGCCTAATAGGAGACTAAGAAGGAAAGCTTTCCCAACACACAGGCCATTTATATTTCTGATAGCAGCGCTTTCACAGTTAATGTGTTTCACAGTTAATGTGTTTCCGTTATGCTAAGTGTATCAAGTGTGTCTGTTATACTAGGCCTTGCTTATGTTTAACTATTCCCATACAGTTGGGATATAGTTTGTTTCCAGATTTTGTTATTAGAAAAAATACTGTATCAAAGTAGCGTGGCCGTAATATTTCTTTAAGATTCTAAAAAAGGTATGATTTTGTTACTTCAAGTTATTTCTACTTATAAAGCAGACATTTATTGAGCGCCCAATCTGTGCAGTGTGCTGGGATACCAAAATGAGTAAGGTATAGGCCCTGTACTCAGGAGGTTCCAGTGGAAGCAGAATTCAGTGGAGACAGATGTTACATAATGTATTTTAGTTCACCTTGAGAAGTACCATAATAAAAGTAAGTGCCAAGTTCTAAGATCTAATGTATGAAAGTCATTTGCACTGTACCTGGCCTAGTAAGTGCTCGGTACCAAATGACAATGACGATGATGATTGCAGCCCTACCGTTTCTGATAGAAATGCTGCTTCCCATGATTCACATTTATAGAAAAATACATAAAATCAGTGATAACCCACATACACCTAAGCTATGCCAGCAAATAGCAAAAATTATCAAGTTCTTTCTATGTGCTAAAACAAAGTTCCTCACGGAACAAAAACTTCTTTCATGGAGATGTTCTAACGGCACGATGTCATCCTAGTTCAAATGCTGTCAGATGGAATGACTTTGGTCTCTCTCAACATGACATGGATCAGATAGAGCTATCTTCAGATAAGAGATAGGTTAATTTAGTTGTACTTATATTTCTCTAAAAAATGTGTAATATATAAATATATAAATATATTTATATATAAATATATAAATATATAAATATATAAATATATATATATATATATGTATATATATATGGTGTAACACTTTTATGGATTAAGGCAGATAAGGGAGCTCTAAAGTCTTCCATAGGTAGGATTTGTTTGCATGTGATGCCAGATTCCCGTCACTGCCTTCAGCATCCAGGGCTACAGGCCTGAACAATGGTTAATGTTTAAAAAGGTATAGCATGTTCCGGTTAACAGCCCTGCTCATCTCCTCTTCCTGATGGTGCTGCTGTGATTGCAGGACTCAAGTAAGGCTTTTCATTAAATTGAAAACACATGAGAAATGATGCTCAAATTATGTTAAATGTGAGATTAAAGTTGCTTGAAGATAAAGAACGTGCAGCCTTAAAAAAAAAAAAAAGAAAAAATTTGAATGAGCTTGGATATTTATGGGGATAGATTTACAGTAGTATGTAGAAATAATCCACAGCTACCACTGAAATATGCACAAGGATTTCAGATAGGAAATGAAGGAAATGCTGCATTAAACTGAAAGCCCAGTGGGATTTAAATAAGCCAAAGAGAGATTCTGTGGTGAGCATTTGATCAGGGCACTGCTGGCATTGGCTCACCCTCTCGACTACAGTAGTGGAAAGAATGATATGGTCTGCCCATCAAATCCAGAGTACAAAGTGCTTTCCACAGTCCTCCAGCTATTCTCTTTCCTTTTATTAATCCCGTTCTCATGAATCCCCTGTACAATGTTTTCTGAGAGTCACACAGTGTAGCTACTGACATTTCCCATAAATGATATGCCCAGTCTTCTTCCTACCAATCCAATTAGTTCCACTTCCTTCAAACGTTACTCAGCGCTCCTCTGAGAAGCTCTCCCTGGTTGCACGTAGTCCTTCCTCATCATTGCAAACCCTAAGCAGTTATTTACAGGTTGATTTGCTCTCTATTGCTGTGTATTCACTTGCACTGGGTTTGGTCCTGGAGCTGCACTGATGAGTGAATCCTAGTCGCTGCCCTCAAGGAGGTCACAGGCCACTTGGAAAAACAGTCTAATAAAATGTGATCAGAGTGATGGCTGAGATAGGCATGTGGAAGCACACATGCACTCATCTTCTGGGGTGTCAGAGGCTTCCTGGAAAAGCTGAGGCCAGAGTTGAATCTTCTGGGATGAGTACAAGTCGAGCAGGTAAAGGAAGGTGGGGAAGGCACAGATGGGGTGTGCGGTAGTTGGTGGAAGCCAGGGACAGATAGGACAGGCCTTGAGTGCCATGCCATGCTTGGATATATTAGTAATCTTCCATTTGCTGTTGAGAAGTTCTCTGAATTTAGGTTCCTTTCCTACAATTAAATTATAAGGTCTTCTAGGGACCATATTTTCAAATTATTTTGCCTTCTTCCCCTTGGGTCTGTTATAGTAAAGAGTACGTTCCACCATCCCGGGAAACACTGCCGACTCCCTGACCACCTCCTGGGCACGCTCCACCAGCGCTAGCAAGACTCTGTGTGGCTATGGACAGACCATGATGCTCTCACCTGCAAGCCGAGACCCAGGAAAACATGCATGTCTTTGACTCAAAGCAAGTATGTGCTGCCTAAATGGAGGAAACATCCAAACCACTTACCAAGCTCCCCAGTCCCCATCGAATACCATCGTTTAGCTATTTCATATTCTTAGCCTTTGTGATGATGCTTTACATTTTATATTCAAAAAGCTCTGCACCAATATTTCTATTAAGATTTCATTGGATAATTAAAAACTATCACTGAGCAAGTGTGGAATAGAAGTTCTAATGGTCCTACAAAAACAGAAAGTAGTCATTTTTTAAATTAAATTATTAAAAGGCCCCTTTTTATTGGTAGGATTGCTACCTCAAAAATTGCAAATGCTGGGTGAGTCACTTTCATCCCTTGATACATCTGATTTTATTTAAAGGTAGAAATACTTTGTGGGCACACAGGCCAGTATGTTATGAATCTTTGAGAGCTTAGTTGAGTCCCTCTGCTTCCCAACAAGAAGGCTGAATCTTTCAGACTGAGGTTGAGGCCTGGGATGTGTGCATTTCTGGCCTCACATTTGGCTCCTAGGTAAACAGACCACCACATTCCAAGGCTGGCAAATTGCCATCTGTCATGGATGGTTAAATCTCAACCCCTTCTCTCATTGCCTGGGGTCAGGGGTAGAGAAGGAAGGAGAAGTAGAACAACAACAGGGTAAATTGGAGAGAAAGAAAGAAAGAAAGAGAGAGAGAGGGAGGGAGGGAGGGAGGAAGGAAGGAAGGAAGGAAGGAAGGAAGAAAGAAAAGAAAAAGAAAAAAGGAAGGAAGGGAGGAAGGAAGGAAGAAAGAAGGAAAGAAGGAAAGAAAGAGAAAGAGAGGAAGGGAGAGAGGGAGGGAGGAAGAAGGGAAGGAAGGAGAGGGAAGGAAGAAAGGAAGGGAAAGAAAGAAAGAAAAGAAAGAAAGAAAAGAAAGAAAGAAAAGAAAAAAGCAACAAACAAGTTTTACAGGCTTTGTTGTCTCAAAGCTGTTGTTTCAAGGTCTGGGCTTTACAATGACAGAGGGGAGGCAACTTTCCCACCCCCCCCACCCCCCCCACCCACCCCCCCGAGCCCTCCTTCATGGAAACGGCCAGCACCTAGCTTGCCCCTGGAAAGAAGAAAGAAAAATCCTGGAGTGTGGAGCCAGGTGGGGAATTTTGGCCACTGAACCCAGAGCTTTTGGAACTACCAAATAACATATGGGAACCTCTGTGTCTGATGGCTCAGTAACAAGGCCTAAATCATATTTAGTGTGAAAATGAAACTAAGGGCCTGTTTTAAATTCCCCAACGAGAGTTTCCAAACCTTGGTGATATCCTAATAAGCAAACACTCCATGGATGAGATGGTTAAATAAAAGCCACTTCTAAACCCAAGGCCTGCATCACTGAGGGGAAGAGGTAAGCAATATTCCTCATCTGGTTAAACCTCACAGATCCAGGTCAAGTAATGCATTTCAAACAATTAGAAGAACTTGTACGTGAACACTTTCGGAAAGCAAATTATGCTTCCTGATTGGCTTTTGCTCTAAGCCTAGTGTCCTTATTAGTGTATTAGAGATAGTAAGACTGAACTCAAAAGGAGAGTTATGCTAATAAGAACCTACTGTATAGCACAGGGAACTCTACTCAATACTCTGTAATGACCTATATGGGAAAAGAATCTAAAAAAGAGTGGCTATATGTATATGTATAATGGATTCACTTTGCTGTACAGCAGAAACTAACACAACATTGTAAATCAATTATACACCAAGAAAAATTAATTTTAAAAAAAGGAAAAAAAAGACAGTTATAAAATTGCACAAGATAAAATTTCTAAGTCCTCACACACTAGACACCTAAAGGTGATTTTCTTCCTCCTTTTCTCCTACTCTTCTGACTCCTATGTTCTTACCTTCTTGGTAGTTGATCATCTAACTAACTCGGGGTGCGTCTGTGTTCATGTTTTCTCTCCTGGAAGAGTCTGAAAACTCGCTGAGGACAAGAACCTTGTCTGAGGTGCTTCCCACAGAAGACTGTACGTAGTAGATGGACAGTTAGTGCTCCGTGGATACGTATTTCTATACCTGCAATGAATTGCTTCATTCTTATCTTTCTTTTCTTCTCTCTCAATCACATACAAAGGATGATGGGAAAGCATAAAATGCTTTTAAATACTTCTATGGCTTTCCCCAGATTTAAAGACAACAGACAGACAGGAATGGAACTGAAGGAGGAAAGTACTTCTTAAAGTATGTTGGTCTAATTAAAGGACAATGCCTATATTTCCCAACAAGGACGGCATTACTGGAGAAATTACCCTCTACATGGTTTAAAACTACAGTCCCAGCAACATGTAAGTTTAAAGCAATTATCTGGCCAAGAGGACATTTTACAGATAATTCCATAGCTTTACTGAATACAGTGCTGTACTCTATCGCAAAATTACCAGCACGCTTGCAGCTGCCTTATTCAGACCGTCAACTAAGAGGCAGGGAATGTTTGGGGAGACCTGGGCTTCTACAGATGGATGATTTCTATAGACAGATACAGAAAGACAGTTGAGATGACCAGGTCTTTCATTTTACAGATGAGTAAGCTGAAGCCAGAGAAGTTATCATTTGCCCACAATCACAGGGCTCGTTAGAGGTTGAGCCAGATGGAAAAACCCATAGCCGATAGTTATAGTTCAATTCATTTATTCAAAAAATGTTTATTAAATGCCTTCTATGAGCTTAATGTATTGGAGATACTGACTAGTATGACATGGTCCTTATATACTCAGGGAGGGTATAGTCTAAGAAGGGATGAGAGACAAGAGAAATAGCCAGTTATAGGACAACGTGGAGTAATGGGTGTCAAGGGTACCAGGAGAGGCAGGTGAGGGGAGTGAGGCACTCACCTTGGGCTCAAAATTTAAAAGGACACCAGAAACTCAGTAATCAAGAAAGAGTATTATCAAGATTAAGTTCAGTGTGACTCATTTTTCCTTTTGTTTCAGGCTTCAATGTGGCTCAGCATGCCACCATTGCTGATCATGTCTTTAACTTTATCTAACGTGTTAATATTTTGTTCATTGTGGATTCTTTGCATTAATTTTGATTGTTTAAAATATTATATTAAAATGCTCTTTATCTTGATTACTGAGTTTTTTCGGTGCTGCCCTCAAAAATTTTGCACCTTAAGCAAGGGCCTTACTCTGATGTCCAGGGGGAATCTAATGGAGGCTGCATGGGGGTGGGAGGAAAGAGGATCCTTTGTGCGTGAGTTCCAGCAGAGGTGCCAGGTGTTCAGATTCTGCTTCCAAGAGGCCCAGAGGTTCAAAAGAGCCCCATCAGGGGAGAAGTAGAACCTTTTCAGCCAGAGCAGCTCTGCCTTGATCTATTTTGTTTGCTAACATTTTGGATAAGTGTTTGTTGGATTGCTGGTTTGGTAGAAAGGGATTCTTAGGTCTAAAAAGTGTTTGAAAAGTTCCTACAGCAATGAGAAAAGAATAGATTCACACACATAAGACCCATCACATGCAACATGGGGCTTGAGTTAGGGGTTGAGGGACAGAGTAAATAGATGAAGCAGGCAAGGCATCAGGGTCCAAAGAGGCCAGAGGCTGATTGACCCACCAGAGATGTAATGGGTTTCGAAGCTCAGCTGTTTGCTTTCCTCCCAAGCTCCCCCCGCTGGAGACACCTGTTAGCAAACTCATTTGGCAGACATGTCTGGTTATTTTACTGGACCAAATGGCTTGCATCCCTTTCCTTGTCCACCAGAGAAAGGGTCAAAAAGGATAATTAAAAATTTTTGACTATCACAATAGAAAGTGTGCTTTTCTTAGACAAATGCTCAATAGATCGTGAGGGGGAAGGGCAGAGCCAGAGAAAGAAAGCCTCTCAGAAACGATTCCTTAAAACCGAATTGAGTGTAATCTAGTGAGACCTTTTAGGGGGCTGCCACATTGCAGAACTCCCAGGGGGTGACTTTTCATTGTAGTCGGTGTCAGTGGCACCCCCTGGAGTCACACAGGGCAGCGGTTGACTGTACAGGGCAGCAATCGTTTATGAGAGTCTTCAAAATATCACGAGTCCACATTTGGCCCTCCTAATTCAAACTATCAGGCTTTCTGAGTTTTAACAAGCTAGATTCTGAAATTCTGGAAATTTTCTCCATCGAGAGTGTGCACTTTTCATTCTCTCGAATCCCTGCAATTATTAGGGAAGAAGGAGGTGTGTGTGCACAGTGAGAAGTGATGAAGGTGACAGGAATCTGGGAAGCCGCTGAAAGTGAAGTCGGCTAAGAAAGATTTCAAGATCAGAGGCACACTTATTAATGTTGGTTGGCTTATATACAAAACAAATCCTATAAGAGCAAGTTTCAGGGGAGAAGATGCAAAAATGGACCATCATAAACTCCCAGCAATGTATAACTTGGTATTTCTGAAAAGCTATGTAGGGGTATGTGTTCAAAGTCTAAATTATGCGCATGTCAAAAATTTTAAAGCAGGTTTTAAAACTATGTACAGAGTGACCCCACCAAAAATACATATGAATCCATGAAAAAGACTGTGAGTTTAATTGCGTGTAGACAATGGTTCTCTGGAGAGCGTGGTTATGGGTGATTTTTTTTTCAGCTTTACTAAGATATAATTGACTGACATATAACATTGTGTAAGTTTAAGGTGTACAGTGTGTTGATTTGATAATTATATATTACAGAACGATTACCATCATAACGTTAGCTGACACCTCCATCTCATTATATAATTACCATTTCTTTTTTGGGGTGAGAACATTTAAGATCTACTGTCTTCGCAACTTTCAAGTATATACTACAGTGTTATCAGCTATAATCACCATGCTGTACATGAGATCCTAAGAACTTATAACTGGAAATTTGCACTTTAACCAACCTCTCCCCATATCAACCACCCCCAGCCCCTGGTAACTACCATTCTACTCTTTTTTTCTATCACCTTTTTTAGTTTATACTTTTAAGCGAGATCATACAGTATTTGTTTTTCTTTGTCTGGCTTATTTCGCTTAGATTAATGTCCTCAAGTTTCATCCACATTATCATAAATGGCAGGATTGCTTTCTTTCTCATGGCTGAATAAAATTTCCTTTTTAAATATATGGGTGATTTTTTTCTAACTCTCTCCTTTTACTTTTCTAATTTTTTTTTTTTTTAGTGGAGTAATATTCCATTGTGTACATGGGCCACTTCTTCTTTGTGCATTCCTCTGTAGAAGGACATTTTCATTGCTTCCAAGTGTTGGCTATGGTAAATATTGCTAGAGTACAGGTTTGCCAGCCTGTGACTTTTTTTTTTTTTTAATTGATTGATTGATTGCTATGTTGGGTCTTTGTTTCTGTGAGAGGGCTTTGTCTATTTGAGGCAAGTGGGGGCCACTCTTCTTCACGGTGCGTGGGCCTATCACTATCGTGGCCTCTCTTGTTGCGGAGCACAGGCTTCAGACGCGCAGGCTCAGTACTTGTGGCTCATGGGCCTAGTTGCTCCACGGCATGTGGGATCCTCCCAGACCAGGGCTCGAACCCATGTCCCCTGCATTAGCAGGCAGATTTACAACCACTGCGCCACCAGGGAAGCCCCCACTTTTCTAATTTTTTTGGAAGATTTATTCACTCAACAGACATGTGTTGAGCACCTGTCACTTGTTGGGGGGTTTCCAGGTGCAGGAGATACAACAGCAAATCTCATGGTGCTTAGATTCTAATGGGGGGGATCTAGGCAACAAAGGAAATAAATAAAGTATGTAGTGATATGGAGAAAAATAAAGTGGAGTAGCGTATCAGGAGTAATGGGGTGGGAGGACTGTGATTTTTAAATAAGTGTCAAGAAAGGCTCAGAGAAAGGTGATATTTAGGCAAAAACTGAGAGGAGGTGAGGCAGTAAGCCTTTCAGGTGTCTACACAGAAAAGCTTTCCATGCAGAACAACATTTGCAAAGGCCCTGAAGCGGAGGACGGAGCAAGCAAGAGGAGGGAAGGTAACAGGATCTGAGTTTAGAAAGGCAATGAGACCAATTATATGAGACTCTAAGGTCTTTACAAGAGCTTTGCTTATACCCTGAGTGAGATGGAAAGCCATTGTCTGATTCTGAGCAGAAATGTTATATGACCTGGCACGTTCTTCAATGGTACCCCTCTGGCTGTGTTGAGAATAGTTTCTGGGGGAGCAAGGTGGAAGCAAGAAGATCGGTCATGAGGCTATTTCAACAGTCCAGGCAAGATGTTCCGGTGGTTCAGACCAGAATGGTGGTGACAAATGGTACGGTACTAAATATATTCTGAAAGTGTGACCAACAGGATTTGCTGAAGGTTTGGATGGATAGCATGAGGGACCAAGAGAGATCAAGGAAGACTCCAAGGTTTATGGCCCTAGTTAGAGCTTCTATTGACTGAGATAGGGACATCTGTAGAAGGAGCAGTTGGGAAGGGGGAAGGCCAGGGTTTCAATCTTGGACATATTGTATTTGCAATGTCAAGGAGCGGTTGGATCTGGAGTTGGGGGTGGAGCGCAGGTGAGAGAAGGAGCCTAGGCTGGAGAGTTACATCTGGGCGTTTGTTAACTCCCAGAGACTGAATGAGATCACCAAAAGACTGCCTGTAAACAGCAAAGAAGTGTCCAAGCTCTGGAACATTCTAGAGTTAAGTTCATGGAGATGAGGAGGAGCCAGCAAGGGATGCTGAGAAGGATCAAGTGAAGGAGAAGGACAACCAGGAGCTCATGGTGTTCTGCGGGCTCATGAAAAAAAACTCTTTCAAGGAAGAGGGATTCATGGTCAGTGTCAGCTGCTGTGGATTGGTTAGGTACGATGAGACGAAAAGCTGTCCATTGGCTACAGCAACTTGGAGGTCATGGGTGACCTTGACAAGAATAGTTTTGGTGGAGTGTGCACATGAAGGCCTTATTGAAGTGGGTTAAAGAAAGAATGGGAGGAATTGGAACCAGTGAATCAAGACAACTCTTTCAGGAGTTTGCTGCAACGGGGAGAAGAGAAATAGAGCTATAGTTAGAAGTGAAAACGGGGCCAAAAGAAGGGTTCTGTTTATTTTAAAGATGGGAAAAATAAGAGTTGTTTTATGCTGATGAGAATGATCCACAGGAAAGAGAGGAAAAATTGATGGTGCTGGAAAGAGAAAAGAGACTTGCTGGAACAGTGTCCATGGAAAGGCAGGGGGGCTGGCATCCAGTGCCCAAAGGGAAGAGGAGGGAAGGCAGAGCTCACAGCAACAGATGTTGGAAGATGGTAGAAGTGGTGCTGGGGATAGTGGAAATGATCTGGTGACATCTATTTTCTCACTGAAATAGGAAGCAAGTGTTAAGAAGATGAACACATATTACTTAAGGACAAGGAAATAAGGAAAGAAAGAAAACTTAAATATGCATGAACTTTCACTTGGCAACATCACTTCCAAGAATTTTTCTTAAGGAAATAATTAAAGAACTTTGCCAGGATGTTCTCTGGCAGGATTATTTGTAAGAGCAAGAAGTTAGAAACAATCTAAGAGCATCGCAGTAGCAGATTTGTTATAGTTAACCAATTTATTAAGCAGTGCTGACTTTCAAACATAGGCATTGATATTGAAAGCTATTGACTATACATTTAGAAGAAAAACAAAGTTCCCACGATTGTAAAAATTATATGTTTATTTGTAGATATCTATCTATATGTATCTACATGTGTGAAATTGGTAATCCATGCCCAATTGGATCATGGATTGCCGATACTTTTTGTCGACTATATTTTCTTATTTTTCCATAATAAGCAGAATGAGAAACTTGTAATGAGAAAGCAACAACACAAGAACTTGCTCAATGTATGTGTGCTGTGTGACACTTTTCAATTTTTTGGTGACTCTCAAGAGGTCTTGAGCCTCTTTGCCTTGGGTCCCTCCACATCATTCAGGACCCTCTTGCTTGATCTAACTCAAATGTCGCCTGTATAATCCTGCTGTATGTCAGCAAGTCTCCTTCAGACCACGTCTGTAAGATGCTGGTTGATATCCACAGCAACAGAGAGGGTTGAGTCTATGAGTCGCGCCTGCCTGCTTGCTAATATGTGTACATATGTCCGGCCTTTTTGCCCGAGACTTCCTTGAATTGTGACACACTACCTGGTTTGGATCAAGTAATGCCCACTAGCCTGTTACAGGAAACTGCTGAAATTTCTCAGGAAGAACCTCATGATCATCCATTGGCCAGATTGGTTTAAGCCATTTGTTACAAATAAAAATAATCATATTACTTGATATGTATAAGGGACATTGTCTCAGTAGTATATGAGGCGGGTATAAAAGCATATTTAGAGAATAATACTTTCATTGATCTGTTGTATGTAATCTAAGTTTTAAAAAGTGTGCTGCTTATACCTTGAAGACAACCCTTAGCCATCCCTCTTTTAACCAGATTGCTGCTCCAAGCCCCTGCTATCTAGGGATTCTGGTGCAGCCCCGACCCCCAGGGGACTCTGGATGTCCTTTAGAAGTCCATCTGCCTTGCTTCTGCAATGTGCCACTTACATTTGAAACAGCTGCTCCACAATTGAAATTTCCAGCCCCAAATTGGCATTTCTCTGAACCATTTGCAACTTATGCACTATTAATGTTTGGATTACACTGGATAACTTTGGAGGTTAAAATTGATTCATGCAAATAGATGACTGAGTAAGCAATAGAAACATGACCTAGAATAATCTCATGGTTTGCTATTGCATAAACATGTTTTATAATCTGTTTAACAGCAAACTTGATACTTCCTGAATGTGCCAACCATAACACACCCTTTTCTGTTAGGCAAGAGAAAAAGAAAAACCAGGTTTTTCTTCTCATTCATAATCAAGGAAATTATTAAACTAAGAAAATCTGGTTGTCCTTAGTAAATATACTTTCTTGTGCTTTTCTTTTCATTCTGTATTCTTTTCTTATCTTCTTGTGCAGGGCTGGAGCAAAGGCAACCCTCATAGTTGCAATGGTAGCATTTGACCTCAGGTTTATTATTTTAAATACACCTGCCTGAAAATGACCAGAGATCAAAATAAGCATCGCCAATAATGGGTTGGATTGACACTATATGTCCCTTGATATGACACACTAAGAGAAACACAGCCTCACTTCCATGATATTCCTGGCAAAATGCAAATAGTACTAATCCTAAGGAAACATAATACAAACCCAAATTGAGGGAGATTCTGCAAAACAACTGGTGTGAAATCTTCAAAAATATAGAGGTCATGAAAGACAAGGACAGATTGAAGAATTATTTCAGATTGAAGAAGATGAAAGAGACATCCAAAGTGAAGGTGACACATTATCCTGGAGTGGAACCAGAAATAGAAGAAAAAAAAATCGGGGGGGTGGGATGCAGTATGTATTAGAATAATAAGTGAAATTTGAATGGTGTGAATGGATTACATGGTAGTACTGTATAAATGTCAACTTCCTGCCCTTGATGGCTGAATTGTGGTTATAATGTGGGAGAATGTCCTTGTCTTTTAGTAAGTTCACATTGACACTTCCAGTGAAACTGGGGCATCACGTCTGCAACTTTCAATTATTTCAGGAAAATAGCTAGCTAGCTAGCTAGCTAGACAGATAGATAAAGATAGATACATAGATAGAAAATAATAAAGCAAAAGTATCAAAATGTTAGGAATTAGGGACTTTGGGTAAAAGGTATATGGCAGTTCTTTTCATTATTCTTTCAACTTTTCTGTGTCTAAAATTATTTCCAAATAAAAAGTAAAAAAAAAAAAGAGAAAGAGAGAGAAACATTAAAGAGTATCTTAAAGCAAGAGACATTAGGTTACTTACCATTTCTCTTAAAGTGAGAAGGTTCAATATTGCCGTAAAACAAATATCTGTACCCATATCTGTTCTTATATAAGATATAGATAGACATCTATCTATCTATTTATATCTATCTTACATATGTACATGTATATAATTTGGGACCCTTCAGGCCTGCTGAATTAGAATATGGGTAGGAGGTGGGGGGTTGGTCCTAGAAAGCCCAGAGGTGACGATGGTACACAGCCAGCATGGCATGTCACCCTCTAAGCAAGTCCTCTCGGTTCCGGGAGCTCTTGGGTGGGTCTGGGAAGGAAGCAGGGGTCCTGCTTCTTGTCCTGGCTTCTCTCTCTTACATTCCAAGTCCAGTACCTACTGTCTTCTCTCTTTTGCTACTTCCTAGAGTGTAAATACCTGACAATGACTCAGCAAAGCTTCCCAAACTGTGTTTCTCGAAACGCTAATGTGTTCTCAGAAAACAAATGAAAACAGAAACAAATAATCCATTTGGTTCTGAGCTGAATATGCTTAATATAATAGTTCCTTCCTGGACATTTATAAAAATGCATTTGTTTATAAATGGCTTACAAGTGGCTGCATTTTGTGTAATTCAATATTTTGCAAACGTTTTTGGCCACGGAACACTTTCCCCCCCACTTAACACCTATCACATAGCAGCCAGTGACACTTGTGTTTCTCCAGGTGCTTAGTCTCTAAGGCTGTGTGTACCGTTTAGGATGCTGATGGGAAAGGCGTGAAGGTAGTCAGCCTCAGGCACGGCTCCCTCAGGGCCTGGCTCAGGCCATTTGCTGTTATCCTCATGAATCTGCCTCCTTGTGTGTCAGCTTATGTGCAAAGTGACTTCCCTCAAGAGATTTCAAGATGCTGTAAGCAGCAACTGGGTCTAATACTTCTGCCTTCACAGCCAGGCAAAGAACATATTGTGCCCATCCTGCTCAGACGACCCTTGAGCCAATCACCAGATCCAGGGAAATGGGATTGGCCTGTTCGCATGGACCAGCCAGGGCTCATCCATCCATACGTGCTGGCTACGCGATGGTGAGGGGGTGGGATGGATGTTGGGGCCCGGGGTACCAGAACGTTCTCCACAATGTGGAATTTAAGTAAGCAGAGAACTGGGGTCTTGCAATTGGCTCAGGTAAGCCTCTCCCCACCCAAGTGTCCCCAGACAAACACCAGCTCCTCGGGCAGTTCTATACCCGGTTAGCCTGTCCTGGGGTGAGGAAGGGGCCCCCTGAGAGTAGAGGGCAGGGGCAAGCCTGACCCAGTGGCTGCTCACTGAGGAAAGGATAAGCATGCCAGTGAATTGAGTTGCCTTTTCCAGGTTTTTCTTTTCTTCTTTTGTTTGCATGCTTTCCCATGATTGGATTTTTCTTTTTCTTTAGCCCCACCTGGCAAGCCCTGGTCTCTAGGAGCCCGGCTACATTCAGGACACTTTTGAAAAGAATACTGAACACAGTTTGCTTGCCAGTTCCCCCACTGGAGGCTGAATTCCAAAGGTTATTTTCTTTAAACCTTAATCTCGACCTTTTGCCTCATAATTTTGAAGTAAAATCCATCTCGAGACTGGTCCTCACAAAGTGCTAAGAACTGAACAACGTGTCATTATTACACTTGCAGTAATTCCCAAACAGCATCAGTGAAGTCAAATATTTGTACCTTTGCGTGGGTCAGCCAAGGAGACTCCCATGCTAGGTTAACGTTGAAGCTTTAGTTTGATCTAACGCAAACAATGAACAGAAATCAACACAGGTCGGATTTTCCCTCCTTTCCTGTGAAATAGTTAATGTTAATGCCACAAGTGCAGTGATTTCAGAGGACTACAGCTGGCTTTGAAGATGAGCCATCACTCATTCATCACCCAGGTAGATGAGAGATGGATTCTAGGCCTCAGCTACTTACTGTAGGAAGCCTCAGAAAGTGCCCGGGCCTGTCCCAGAGCCGGTGTCCGATTAGATGTTCTCTCTCCTTCCTTCCATTCTTTCCCTGCTTCTTTTCCTTCCCCCAAACACTGCCCCAGAGGAAAAGACCCAAGAAATTACCGAACATTAATGTAACAAGTTACTCCTACAGCTACTCTCCAGTTGCCATTCCTGAAATTATCTGTCCCTTGTTTTTAGGTTACTGCCTAATTCATTTGATAAATTACTATGTGATGAGGTGTGTTATCACACACACACACTTTTTTATTGAAGTAGAGTTAATTTACAATGCTGTGTTAGTTCCTGGTTTAGAGCAAAGTGATTCAGTTATGCATCTATATGCATATACCTTTTCACATTCTTTTCCATTATGGTTTATTACAAGATATTGAATATAGTTCCCCTGTAGTTTATTTTATATATAGTAGTCTGTATCTGATAATCCCAAACTCTTAATTTATCCCTCTCCCCTGCTTTCCCCTTTGGTAACCATAAGTCTGTTCTCTATGTCTGTGAGTCTGTTTCTGTTTTTTTTTTTTTTTTTAATTTTATAGCTACTTTATTTATTTCTTTCTTTATTTTTGGCTGTGTTGGGTCTTCGGTTCGTGCGAGGGCTTTCTCTGGTTACGGCAAGTGGGGGCCACTCTTCATCGCGGTGCAGGGACCGCTCTTCATCGCGGTGCGCGGGCCTCTCACTATCGCGGCCCCTCCCGTTGCGGGGCACAGGCTCCAGACGCGCAGGCTCAGTAGTTGTGGCTCACGGGCCCAGCTGCTCCGTGGCATGTGGGATCTTCCCAGACCAGGGCTCGAACCCGTGTCCCCTGCATTAGCAGGCAGATTCTCAACCACTGCGCCACCAGGGAAGCCCCTCTGTTTTTTAAATAAGTTGATTTGTATCTTATTTTAGATTCCACATATAAGTGACATCATATGATATTTGTCTTTCTCTGTCTGACTTACTTCACTTAGTATGATAATCTCTGGGTCCATCCATGTTGCTACAAATGGCATTATTTCTTTCTTTTTTATGGCTGAGTAATATTCCATTCAGACACAGTTTTAATGTGAGAACTTCAATGCCTCAATTCAAAACAGTGACAAGAGCTGAGAAACTTAAGCCTCCTCCTCACCATCAAGCACTTGCTACTCTTTTAAATCAACCCTAGTGATGAATTGGGTTTAAATTTTTTTAGGGTCCCTTTGGGATACAAATAACCCCTTAAAGCCTACTGCTTGTCAAATATCTGCCTCAGAGAAGATTCAGAGCCTATTGTAAGAGTTTCTTGAGGCTCAAAACTCCTCAAGGCCATCTTAGATGTGTGAATCTCCTCCAGTCCCAGAATGACTTCTACATTGACCAGTTTAGCAGATGTAACCACAGGATCATAGAGTCTCAGGGTTGGAGCTGGTCTTGAATATTCCATCGTCTATTCTAAGCTACAATTTCCTTGCCAAGTGGTAAGCTAACCTCCCATAAGCTAGCCTCTGCCTGGCAGGGTCATCGAGATTCTCGCCTTCTTTATTTTCACGTATATCCTTCTAAAAATTCTTGCATTACCTGAAACAAATCAAATGGATGTCTAATCCTTGAACCCATAAGAATTTAACTAGGCGTTCTCACGTTTTCCAAGTCTTCTCCAGGCTAACCATCTGCAAACATTTAAACCCTCCTTCTGAAATGGCTTCCAGTTGCTGCAGCTTCTCTGCCCTCCCCTCCCTCCCCCATCCTCTCTCTAAAGTTCTTGGTCCCACCTCCCCACCCCCAATAACCAGCATCACAAACGAAGCACATCAAATGGCAGCCCATCCTAAGCATGTGCTCTGTATCTCCGGCATAAGCAGAAGGCTTTTATGAAATCAAATCAATATATATTTTTTCCATTTTTTTGAATGATCATAGTAAAGATTTCCCTACCTAATCAGTCTCATGGCTCCCAAGGATTGTTAGAACCAAATTTGTGAAAAATGAACTAAAATGGATGATCATCTGTATGCTCTTGAGGGGAACATGATGAGGAGTCTTCTGTTGATCTCCTGACCACTCCTCTCCATTGGGTAAGATAATCAAAAGTATTGGCTCTTAGTTCAACTTACTTAGCTAGTATTTGGAAAATAAGTATCTGAAAGAAAATGTAAATGTTCTTATGTATATTCATTTTTTGGCTGCAAGTAATAGAAAACCTAATAATTTCATAAACCTTAGGATACCATTGAATGCAGGTACCTAAAACTGGGTGCATGAAAAGGTCTATGCTTTTGCTTTTGTTTTCCACTCAGGGTTAGAATCTGTAATTCTGCCTCCAGAGTTTTGCTTGGCATTTTCACATAACTGTGTTCAAGACTGAAAGTTCTGAAAAAGCGGAGCCACCAGCAGACTTCGCCTCCTGTCTCATTAGTCAGGGTGGAGGCGCCAGGCCAATCTGAGCTGCAGGGAAGCAAGGAAGTGCGTTTCTGGCAAAGGGAGGTGGGATGGTCATGACCAGGCAAAGCATCTGCTTCAGTGTGTTTACAATGTGTAAAAATAGAGTTTTATTTTATTGTAAAAGTTAATGCATAATTATTAAGAAAGTGAGAAAACAAATTCCCCAATGCCGCTACCCAAAGTCTTTTCTCAATGTACTATTTTAACACCATTCTAATCATATTGTACAGTGTGAGTTTTTTTTTTTTTTCACTTAACATTATTTTAAAGCTCTATGGTTTTTGAAATATAGTTATTTTGAAATAAAATAGAAACCAAAGGAGGCAGCATAGAACAGTGGAAAGAGGGCTGGCTCTGGTGTGAAGAGACCATGCGTGTGGCCCGGGTCCTGGCACTAATCCATCAGTGTATTTCCATTTCCTCAAAATAGAGAAATGTTCTACCGTTAAGGACATCTACCATGTCCTTAGTTCTACCATTTCTGAGTCTTCAGGATCATGAGAACTGTATCTCTGAGACACATAAGCCATGCCGTTCAGATACTGATTCAACACAGCAGGTCAGGACCGCAAGGACAAACAGACAAGTGAACTGGAGGTTACCACCATGTGAAAGTGATGCATGATATGTAATAATATAAAATATAATACGTAATATGCACTATATGACATTACCAGTCCTTCCTATTTTTCAGTGGAAGCCAGAAATCTGGATTTTCATGTGAAATTGTTTCCTTTTTAAACATGGGCACCTAGTTTGAAAAACAAAATACTCTAGAGACCAAACAAAACATGTCTGTTGATTGCCTGTCGGCAACTCTGGCTAAACCAGCAGCCAACTTGATCAACACTAGTTGATACTAACTAGTTAGTGTTGATACTAACACTAACTAGTTTAACACTAGTTAAAAAGATGTACAGATGGGGAGTAAGAAGAGCTGCTAATAAGACGTTTTGGCTACACAGCAACTGGATTATTACAATCCGTCTAAAACTTCAAATGCTTATATTAATGGTGAATAAATATAATCTAGGATTTCATCATCTCTAGTTTTTTACATTGACAATATAACTACTTCCCATTGCTGATTCTGAAACACCCTTGGGTATGAACTGAGCTTTGATGTGCTCTCTTGTGTGCTATATTGGAAACAACTAAGTCAGGACCCTGCTAGGATGTCTCCTTTCATATGTGTTTTTCATGATCATGATTTTTATGGTTCAAAATCAAGTCCTGTGTCTTTTGCCTCAATCATTCAGTTTAAGGACAAAATGAAAAAGGAAATGATGAAAGTCTTAGACAGGTGTTCCCTTGAGTTAAGAACTGCCACCTCAAGCAGTTTGCTCTCTTCTCACCCTGAATGTTGCATCTTTAATCTCTCCTTTTCAGAGAGAGAATGATCAACGTCACCAGTCACTGCAGGCCTTTGCACCCAGCAATTCTATCACTCTCTGAGAGCAGTGCAGAAAGAGGATCTAATAACTTTGAACTTTTTATGTGATTTTTTACCTTCGACACAGTTGTTAATTAGAGTTCTAAAAAAGCAACAGCTCCCTACAAGAACATCAGGTTTTTAAATGATTCATCTTCTCACAGACCTTGATATTCAATCCAGGTGCAGGAATAAACAGTATAGCCCTTGGGTTCTATCCTCCGGGCTTGGAAATGCTTCAGTGAAATTCTATAGCGAAAGGCCCCTGTGCTTCCCCTGACTTTCTCTTTGTTCTACTAACTTTTTATCTCTGAAAAGCAAAGGGATTTCCTTTGGGGATTAAGCAGAGGAAACAACCTAAGGCAGCGATAGTGTTTCATTAGAATTATGAGATGCAAAATTATCCTTACGTCAACTCAACAAGAAGTTCTTTGCCCCAGTCTTGGAAGGGTCCCCCTGTATATCCAGCAGAGAGCATCACAAGCCCTTGCCCCACTGAGGCTTCTCATCCTCTGTTCTCCTGGCACCACGAATATCTTGGACAAACAGTGCTGGCTTTTGAGTGAGGTGGAGAGGTGTCTCATCTGAATGTGATACATGACATTTTTTTTTCCTTTTTCTTTTTAAAACTTTTTACATGTATTATTTTGCTAACATGAAATCATTCTGAAATAAATATTTAAAAACGGATAGGTGCCATTCTCATCCTGCCACGTCCTGGTTTTGAGTCACTGAAAGCAACAGAGGTCGAAGAACAAGACAGATGATTAATTTTCTTAATGATAGATCTTAGAAGCTTCTGTTCAAAGAATGAGATGCAAGTGAAGAGTTTCCTGTTCACAGAAGACCAATGTGCTACTCTACAAACTGCTCCTAGCCACACTTCTTATTCCAAACCTGGAGTCTGCAGAAGGATTAGCGTATGACGGTAAAAGAAAAGGATTTGTGTCAAAGCAGCTACACTAATGCCAGCCTGACGTATCCATCTTCTGTCAACACAAAGCTGGATAAAAAGTACATACTTAGCTGCTATTCGAGAGTCACTAAAAATTCTTGAAATAAACAACAACATAAATCACTTTTCTATTAGATTTCTCAAATATTCACATTCTGATTTATGGCTGACATTTACTTTAAAAATGTTCAATGGTAACCTGAATGGCCAAATTTTAAGTTAACTGTGTTTTTATTAATTACTTTTGAAGTAAAACAAGCTTTTTTTTATCCTTTTGGTTAATGATTAACTTTAAAATTTTGAAGCGCCAGCTATTTTTCACATTTCCTTATATAACTTTGTTGTATTTTCCTTTCACTTATTATGATTGCTCTTTACATTTTTCGGGACATCCTTGGTTCATACTTTTATTGTTTTGGCTGTATCCCATCTAATTTGACATATTGCATTTCTATTTGTATTTAAAAATACTCTTCATTACATTTTGGGGTTTCTTCTCTGGTCCAAATATTATTTAGTCGAGTTTAAGTTTCCCTTTTCATATTTTCTGTGTGATTATTTTATTTTGTTATGTCTAATTTTAAGATTTACTCTCGATATATGGAATGTAGAGTTGTGACTTTATTATGTAGTGCAGAACATGGTCAACTTTTGTCTAAAATACACTTGAGCAAAAAAGCAAACTTGCTTATATTTCCACGTAGTTTTTTGCACAGATGTTAAATCTGCCTTATTAATTTTGTATCACTTTGTGTCATGTGGATGAACTAAATTCTACTTCTGAACTGTTGATATTTCTAATTACATTTTGTATTTTATTTCTGTCAATTATTTCTATTCATGTACTTTATAAATTTAGAAGTTTAAGATGATTGAGTTACTTCTCCTACTGCTTTTGTTGTGAAATCTACCTTATTATGAGAAGAATCTCAAATCAGAGTCTTTATTTTTACTAGAAACATGCTTGAGATTTGACCCAAAAGAAAATGCAACTGACGGACTTTGCAAACAAAAAAGTAGTTATACACACCCTCTCCACCCCCATTAACCTCTGCCTCTTGGCAAGCCATTGACCTATTTTCCTAGTAAGCCCAGGCTACCATTGTGTTATCAGGCTGAGTCACAGTTAGGGCTTATGGAGAACAACCTGGAAATTACACCGTGTTCCTAGATTCAATGTACATTCATAAATCCTCTGGTTCATGAAGTCTAAGATCTTGTGACTTGCTAAGGCAGAATGTTGTATCAGCCATCAGGGAAAATGAAGCATATAGTGTATTGATATAATTCCACTTAAATATCTACTATAGACCCATCTGTTTTTATCATTAAACTTGCTCATGAGTTGAGCATAATTATTGGTCAGTAACCTCCAAATATTTGGATTTTTTTTCCTCAACAGCCAAATATTTCTACCCACGAACAGACGGTTTCTCTTCCAACCCTCTTGTACGGTCAGGCCAGTCAAGATGGCTGTTTCCTTGCTCTTTGTACATCCCCTCTTCGATCAGTCCCTGCCTCACCTACATCCCACGCACGTGAATGTCCTTTCCCCTGCCCCAGCTAGTGCTTGTCCTAATCCTTAGGCCAGCACAGCTCCACTTGCTAGTTTATTAAAGGGAAACATCTACCCTCATGATGGTCATTAACCAGAGGGTCTGTGAGGGATGTGGCTCAGCTGCTGGTTTCCCCGGTAACTGATAAGCCAATCCGATGATAGTTCCCCCTATAAATGGTAGCCTCTTCCCCTCGGTAGTGAAGATTGTTGTCATGTCCTGCTTGCGGCCACACAGGGTGGGAATGTTGCTCTGGGACCTTTTGCTTTCGCGAGTAAGATCCCCTGTCCAATAACCCATGGATGTCTCTGTGGCTGTCTCTGGGCTCTTTCTTCAGTCTCCGGGCTGGGCAAGTACAGGGCTTGCAGGCCTGTGGGGTTCAGCCTAACAATTGACAAGCCACAGGAGGCCGGGGAAACTCCCGTGAGCACCATGATGTCAGGAAATAAGGACGGGGAATGGAAAGTTGTGACAGTACTCCCGGGGTGGCGGTCCACTGGTATCTGAGGCCTGAAAGTTGAGGGGGTAACCTCGGGCTGTCTGTCCACTAGCATGTGAGGCCCTGTGGCAGCTGACTACCCTGCGAGCTGTCTTTCTTTTCCATTATATTGACATACACCGCTAACCTCAGTCTCTTTCCAGTTTACAGTAGCACAGCTGAGCTCCCGGTTCATTGACTGCGTGAGGATGGCTGGTGAATACGGACAAAACGCAAGGACCTGGATTATCTACAAGATACAGGCATACCCACACCCACCATGCCTAAACAATTACAGATGCGGGCTTTAGGGATATTAACTCAGGGACAGGCTTGTGAATTGGATGTTGCCAGTTACCCAGAAGGGTTTGGTTGGGGCCTGAGGCAACAGCAAAATAATGAGTACCCTTGGGCTTCTGGTCCCAGCTGTGGAAGGGGGCAGAGCAACGATATAGCGTGATGGAACGGATAGAACAGCAGCTGTGTGCCATCTACAATGCCTTACACCAGGTGGAAGACGTCCCAAAAGCCCTACCACAGTCCCCAAGCAACACAGAACAACCACTTTACTGGCCGTGAAGTTCAAGGATGGGCCAGCAAAAATAACATACACTGGCTTTTCCTCCTGCCCTACAACCCTACTGCTGCTGGGCTAACTGAAAGAATGAGTGGGTGACTAAAACAACAATTGAAATGGAAACCTGCTTTCTCCACATGTGGACCCAGGAGGCTACCTCAAGCCCTACAAACAATAACTGAACATCCCAGGAGCGGTCGTCCCAGTGCCTATGCTGTGTTAACCCAGAGGCCGCTAGTCAACACAACCCAATTTCAACTGTTGACCACTGAACGATTGTCACCAACTACCAGTCAGGACAATAACTCGCTTTTGCCCTCGTCACGGGTCTACCCCCAGGGGAACACCTTATAAAATGGGACTGGCAGGTAAATCCCCGATGCTTTGGCCTTGCTGCCCTGTGAGGGATAGGATTAGAGAGGGACCTACAGATTTCACCTGTCTTCTACCCAGCCCCACCTAAGACCACTAAGGTAATTAATCCAGGCCCCCTGCTGGCGGAAGGCACCGTCATATTAACCTTGGATTCTGTTGTTACACCGCCTCTCCAGTACTGGGCACTGGCTATGGGGACTGACGGTAGACAGGTGGGATGGTACTGCAGGCCAGGAGGAAAACCACAGGCAGGGGTGGTATTATCTCAGAAGGCTGTTACTGCTTGTATTTTGCCTAGTGGTCGTGATCTTCCCTGTACTGTGCCTGTTAAACATTTTACATTTGTTCCCTAGCCTGAGCAGAGGGAATCAGCTTGTGGACCAGGCGACAACAGTGGCTTCATTGAGAAATGAGTTGGATTGCTGGGTGTACGGCGAGGTGTCATTGTCATCCTCTGGAGTTCCATGAAAGGAAGCGTCTGGCTCCAAAGTCTGCCCACCTCTTAGACTCTTGATAGTCTAGCTGCTGCTGTCTGTATTGCATTTGTGGTATTTGGTTGAAGGGCACCTCTACATACCTGATCCCAGGGATATCAAGGATGAGGGGCAGACCAAGATTATAAGGAGTGTGTGGTCAGGCGCCTCAAGATGGCTGTTCTCTTGCTCTCTGTACATCCCCTGCTCGACCGATCCCTGCCTCACCGCCAACGCCTCTCGTGAAGGTGCACGGCCCCCGTTCATCACTTGTAGGCCCCTCTGATCATGTGTGCACCCCCTTTTAATCACATGAATGCCCCCTGGTTGGGGGTCCTTTGCAGGAAAAAGGCTGATTTCTCAGCCTTCTGTTAAATATTTTGGGGTTTTGAACTCAAGGACAGAGAGCTGCTCCCTCATGGGAGGGAAGCTCTCGCCAGGGCTGTGGTTCTCACCAAGACCACTGCCCAGGTGCCTGAGAATGGCCGGCTGGGTTCTGCCACATCTGGATCCCCCACTTTGGACTCGTAGCAAAACCTTTTGAATGAAGCTTCTAAAGGGGAGATCGTGAGTCTCTAGACTGAAATCTTGGAGGATAAACATCCAGAAGACCAGCTCCATCCCTGCTGGACAGGACCTTCTAAGAAATGTGACTGGAAATGGAAACCATGCTGCAGAAGAAAAACTCTGACCAAGATCATGCAAACCTGGGCTGGTTCCGGATCCTGACTCGGACTTCTCGCAGAGGGCAGGTGAACCCTGCTGGATATTAAGTTGCTTTTCAGAAGCTGTGAGAAAGGAATCAAGGTGAGTGGGTTTGCTGCAATGGTGGCTTTGGTCAAGTCACACTCTTCAGAAAGCCATTTCCATCACTTGCTGGGGTAGAAGAAGTATCTGTTCTTTAGTCAGTCCTGTGTTTCTAACCTCCTGGGCCCGGGAAAGAAAACTCAGTGACTAGGATTTCTTCTACTTGGGCAAAAGTAGGGAATCTCTCTAGCATTGGATCTGTCCTCCAAAACCTCTTTCTAGACCAGATCATGCTGACCCCTTGGTTGTGCTGGTCAAATTTTCAACCATCCCCCACTTTGCTGACTTCAGGTGGCACCTATCAATTAGGCTGATCACCTGTCCCCTGTCTTACGCTCGCCTAAGCCGAACCTTTGCTCTCTGCCTGTCATGGGATCCTCGGATTTAATAACAAACCAACAAACCCTGGCATCTACAACTGTCAAGGTTTGACTTGGTCCAGATATTGGAGGAACCATACTATTCCCAGCCTATGTCCCTTCCATATTTCATATTGAAGTGTTTCAGCCAAAAGGATAATGATGGAGGCACTAGAACATGTAAACAGGTGAGACACAATCTCCGCTGGACACTGTCCTAGATAAAGCCCCTAAAAATCCTAAGTGTTCACCATGGCTGGCATTCTGTGAGCCCCCTGAGGGTACATCTTATAGATTCAGTTACCGATCTTGGGCCTACGGCTGCTCTGACACCCGGCACATAGGTGGGATTTGTTTCTTGGCGTCCAAAGGTGAACTTGGAACCAGTTACCAGAAAATACTCTCAAAGGAGTGCTAAACAGTTTCATTCCTCAAGCCCATGTCGGGTCTGTACCCCTTATAGGCAGGAAGAACCCAGAGCTGACCTCGCCCCTTTCCCTCCAGATGGAGGAATGATCCAAAGATGGGGGGACTGAAGCCTGAACCGGAGGGTTAAACCCATTCCACCTGCCCTCAACTAATCAAAGTCGTGAAGACTTCATGTTCTCCAATGAGTACGGAGCCTAATCAGTGAGCTGTTTGCCTGAGTTACTTTCCAGGAACTTGGAGTCTCAGCTGTGTCCGGTTGGGGCTGAGCGTGAGACTGAATAGGACCACAGACCCCTCCACTGGGCCTGCGCGCGTGTCCGCGGGACCCTTGTGAACGTGCGCGGGCCTAGAGCCTAGTTACGCCTGCGCAGAAGGACCCTACCCGCACGTTTTCCCAATCGCCTGTGCGCGCCCTGCCCGCGCTGCCCACGCTGCCCACGCCTCAGCCCGCCCCGCAGCTTCACCCTGATCCGTCAGTCTCCAGCCCGGGCTTTCGCGGAGGCGGACGTCAGGCCTGTCCTCCCGGCTCCTCGCCTGACTGCCTCGTGAAGAAACCCTCTCCTCGCTTCCACCGTCTGCATCTGGGCTTGCTGTGTGTCCGGCAAAACGAACTTGGTTTGGTGACCAATTCGGAAACCAGCGGGAGGGAGTGCAGAGGGACCTTTGCCCGAGGGTCGTGGCCCCGGGGGCACTGAGAGCCTGCGTGTGAACACCAGTGGCGTCGGGTCCCTTGGTTCCAGCACCAGCCCCGGATTCCTCCAGGTGCCGCCGACCACCTGAGCTTGGTTTGGTTTTGCAGCGGAGAAGCGGTTTGGGTAGGAAGCCGCCTTTGGGTGAGTAACCTGGTTATGGAAACGCACCTGTGTCTAAATTGTTCCGCAGTCCTGAGCAGGTCATGGTTGGAGGCCCTGCTGGCGGGGTTTTGGAAACAATAGGAAAGGTCTCAGCTGCTGAGGTCCTCCGTGCCTGGAGGAGAGGCCAGTCTCTGCTTTTTGGTCTTGTTTGTTCTGGTCTCACGTGTCCAGGACCCTCTATATCTGATTGGCCTGTTAAGGATTGGATATTGGAGACTGAGCTTCTTGGTGACCACAGCAAGGACCCTTAGGTTTCTTTACTGCGACCATCTGGAAGCAAAGCCCCTTCAGAATGGGAGATGTTAATTCAACAACTTGCCATTCCCTCTAGGCTGCATTCTCCAAAATTGGGTACTTTGAGTTATGAATCCAGGTTGGAGACACTGTTTTAATTCTTGTTATAAAATGACAGGTTTTGGAATGAGCTAGATGCATTCATGAATGGTAACGTGTTCTATTGGGTTCAAATTTCCCACTCCAGAATTCAGTTAGGTGACACCACCCACGTGTGTCACAGAGACGCATGCAATGGGAGAATAATTTATCTGAGTATGAGATGGAGACATCCTGGATTCTTATAGGCACGTTTAGAACAAATGCACATTGTTTCTAAGTCTTCTCTTCGACCATGGCTGCCTTCCCCTATAGAGCCCCTTCTAGGGTCCTGACCTAGAATGCTGAGAAGCCGGGTGCCTCTGTGTGTTCCCTTCACCATAAACCATGAACATGCACATTCGTTTTGTCTTGGTGTCCCTGACAACACAACCCTTTACTCTCCAGGGGTTGGCCTGGTAAACGTACCAAAGGCATCCAGCACGTGGGTGGTCTTGCTTTTAGCATTCTGGCTGACTGTGTATTTTACCAGGAAATCATGTGTTGAGTGAATAATGATGAGGTCAAGTTTGCCTGCCTCTGTGAGAGTGAAAAGATAGAACATGTGTCACTTGAGTGGGTTTATTCCACTTTGGCTTTTCCCCTGTTTAACATGTTCTCGGCATCTGTGCATTTCAGTCTCATCTCTCTCTCCCCCTTTTTCCTCCCTCCTCATCTCACTCCCAAAAGTCTTAGCATCAGTTATGACAGCTACACAGTAGGGACGGTTTCTGTTCAGGCGCTTCTTTAAGCATCAAGAGCCTTATGTTTATATGTTTCCATTATAGTATATGATGGTATTTTCAGTATTTTCTGCATTTAAAAAAATTTGTAACAGAATTGTAAACAACTTAGGGACCACTTAGGATACTGCTTAAGTAAATGTGAGTACACGGTGTGCAACTCTTCACAAAGCATTCTTCTGGACACTGTAGGTTATCATTGCTTTTCGTTCTTTTTAAAAATTTTTATTTTATTTCTTTTTTGAAGTGTAGTATATGCAATACTCTAAATCCTTTGTTGTAATTTCAATAGTCTTCACAGCCTCTTCAACAGGACTGGATTCCATCTCAAGAAATCACATTTTTTTAAATTTATTTTTTAATTGACGTGTAGTTGATTTACAGTGTTGTGTTCATTTCTGCTGTACAGCAAAGTGCTTCAGTTATACATATATATTCTTTTTCATGTTCTTTTCCATTATACTTTATTAGAAAATATTGCATTTTGTTCTCATCACAATCCAGACAATACAATTAACGTACATAAGATTCCGCAATATTGACAGGTCCTTCTCCTGAGAGTCATCGTAGTCTTTGTGTCCTTCTCTTGCTCTCCTCTCTGACCTTTTCGGAGGACACAGATAAAGAACAGACCATCACAGTTAGTTTTCACCTGCTTGTGAAACCCATCCCTTGCCTTCTTACTACCCCAAACTTCAAGATGTTCATTCCGCTTGCTTCCTTCTAGGTTTCTTTTCCTTTGCTTTGGTGGCGGGGGCGGGGGGGAATCTTAGACTGTTTTCTTCAACATACCCTTTTACCTTTCTATCTGTGCAGTTGCCCACTGTAGGGAAGAGGAGATGAATGTCTGTCAGATGATGACCCAACATTCCTTGCTCACTCTCACCGACCTGAGCTGACCGATAATCACCAGGAGATACTTTTCATCATCCTCACCTAGGCACTCAGTCTGTCCTGCTTAGTGCATTTTCCAGATATCTTGTCTTAGGATACTAACTCCACACAAGTGGAGTTTGCCCCAAGGCATCTCCATCTACAGTAAATTTATCATCTCAGCTGATAATGATTCAGATACTGTCTGCAGGTCCATGAACACAGACTACTCTGCATTTATGTATAACTTCTTAAATCAGAGATTTCTAGTTTTCCAGACGTAGATCTTATAAATATTTTATTAGATTTATGCCTAAATATTTAAATTGATTTGGTGATAATGTAATTTTTTTCTATTTCAAATTCAAATTGTTCATTGCTGGCATCTAGGTAAGCTATTTATTTTTGGCATATTGATTTTACATCCTGCAACCTGGCTATTGTCATTTATTATAGAAATATTTTATCAACTTTTTAGGATTTTCTACATAAACAATTATGTCACCTGCACATAAAGACAGTTTTATTTTTCTTTTCAAATTCTAAACATTTCATCTCCTTTATTTTATTGTCCTAGGTAGGTTTCTAGCACGTTGTTGAATAGGACGTCCTTGTCTTGTTCCTGATCTTAGGCTAAAATCATGCACTTTCTCAGTATTAAATATGATGTTAGATTTAGCCTTTTTATAGATATTTACTATCAAGCTGAAAATTCTCCCTCTATTAATAGTTTACTGTGATATTTTTCATGAATTTTTACTTTTTTCCAAGTGCTATTTTCTGCATCAGTGATAGGATTATATAGTTTTCTTCTGCAGCCTGCTGATGTGATGGGTTACTTTGATTGAATTTTGGATGTTAACCACTCTTACATACCTGTAATACATCCCCTTTGGTCATGATGTATAAATCTATCTATACAGATGTATACATACACACACATATATAATTTTTGTAAGTATTATGCTGAGGGTATTTGCATATACAGTTATAAGAAATATTGATCTGTAGGGTTTTTTCTTATAATTTCTTTATCTAATTTTTGTATTAGAGTAAACCCAGACATATAGAGTGAGTTAGGAAGTGATTCCTCTGCTTCTCTTTTATGGAAAAGCTTAGAGATCTTTGGCATTTTTATTCATTAAATGTTTAGTAGAATTTGCCAGTGAACCTATTGAGGCATGCTGCTTTCTTTTATTCTGAAAATTTATTAATTATTAATTTGATTTCTTTAATAGTGATAGGCCCATTCAGATTTTATATTTCATCTTGTAAAAGTTTTGGTAGTTTGTGTCTTTCATGAAATTGGTCCAGTTCATCTAAGTTACCAAATCTGTGAGCATAGAAGTGTTTGTAGTATTTCTTAACACATATTGTATTCTTATTAATATTGTTCTTATCATTACTCTTGGTTTTGCCTTCCAGCATGCTTTGTAATTTTGTTGTTGTTGAAAGCCCCATGTTTTGTATCAGGTAGTAGGAAGTAAAATCAACAAGACTTTTGTGTGAGGGTTTATGACAATCTGGCTGGTAGATGTGCTATAATTAATATTTGTGGGTTTCAAATTCCACTCAGGTCTCTTGACTTTGAGCTTCCTTAATTACTCCTCCTCAAAGAGAAACTGCATCTTGAAATTCTTTCTGTGGGATCCACTGTTTTTATATCCGACTCTACTGGTGTGATGCTGAGGTATGGGGAAGGGAATGCATTTTATAATATTATGACCAAATCAGTATTCATGTGGCTTTGTGTCTTTGGACTGAGACTTTCACAAGTGTTTCTCCAGTCAAATATGAAGCGTGGAATATGAAGATGGCCTTCCTTCAGCTGGGTTAAGACTCTGGCAAAATAGTTTTTTCCTGGAGTGTAAGCTTTTATCATGGAAAACGCAGTGGCCATATTTCATGATAGTTTCTCTTCCTCACTCTTGACACAGCCACAGTGGGAAGTTTCTTGGTTTTCACTGTGAAAACCTGGTAGGGTTCCTGGAGACACAACCTATGGAGATGTGTGGACACCAGACTTCAGTTACCAGGATCTTTTCCTTCTCAAAGTCCACACTCCACCTCCAAGAATTTGACAAAATTACCATTTAATCTGAGCTACCCTGTGATGGCTCCAGAAGCTTGTGCTTCAGGTTGGCAAGTCTCATCTGTGACTCTGTACACATCTGTCCCTCCAGAATTTGATGAATCTGTTTGCCCTTAGACCTCAGTTCTCGAATGCGTCCAAGAAAAGCTGATCTTTTTCATTTTGTTCATTTCCTTCTTCTAGGGACCTGAGTGATGACTTATAAACCTTACATGTGTAGCTGATATGAAAAGTCCTAGAAGTTTGTTTGATATGTCTTCCAAAATAAATGTACTTCCCTCAGATGTAACAATGTTAAAATATAGTTTCCCTCTAACATACTTAGGAATTACACCTCTAAAAGAGTGTGCATTTATCACGGTATCCATCCAGAAGATCCAGATTTAGATTTAATAAAATTTTAACAACAAGGCCCTATGTTGATCTTCACTATGCCAGTAGCATTTATTGGATGGCAGCACCGAACACCATCCTCGTATGATGTTCCTGATTTTTCTGCCCTCAAAAATTGACTGTTCTTTCAAATCATTATCTTGAACTATCCTTTCAGTAGCTTTCTCAGATTACATAATACTTGGGAGGGAGTTCTGTACATAATGTAGCCAGTTTGCTCTAGAATTTACACATGCGTTTAAAGGTGGTCCAAATTAATAGTTAAAATAGATGGGGCTACTTGAGGTGAAATATAAGAACAAATGTCTGAGGAGAAAAGACAGTACATTTGGCAAGTGTTACAATAGTATGAGGCAGGTACTCCCTTAATCAATGACATAAACAATGTGTTGAACTATTTGACAGGCCGTAGTACCATTTATAGATGTAGAGATGATGAAGATGGTCTTGAGAGACAAAGGAAAAGATGTTCAAAACAAAACAGTGTTACAAGCCAGCATTCTAAGTGCAAGATTGCTAGACAATGGTGTACACACGTGTGCTAAGTCAGCTGCTTTAATTTCCACAAATTGCTAGAGCAGGAAATTTAAATCATTTAATGGTATTTCTGGAAAGTTGAAAATTCCCACTTGTGGAGTTTTAAAGAGACTGTCAAAGAGTGAAGCCTTTTATTATTTGTATAGTTCAGAGAAAACTGGTTTTACACAAGAGGGCAGCATGAACAGATGAGCTCTAACAATGCTGTCTCATCTCCAAGTGCAGGATGGAAGGTGGAAATAGGAAGTTCTATCATCAAAATCCAGGGGAAATCTCTGGGAGCAATGCAGACCAGAGATGTTCTAAAAGGTCTTGAAGTCAGAGGTTGTAGACATGAAGAAGAAAGCACACAGCCCCATCATCAGAACAAACCTGAAAAGTAATTCTGGCAATTTGGACACTAAAAAACCTCAGGCCATACCGGATCTCCTAGTGAATGGCATTAAGACTCATAAGGGCGCTATGCATTGAATCAATTCTTGCACAAAAAGAATGTGGAAAGAGCAGAGAAACCCACCAATACCTTGGGAGTTCAAAGAAAAGTTACCTCTACTCTGTCTACAGGTCCAGTTTTGCAGAGGGTAGTTCCAAAAGCCAGATAATATCTTTTCCTGGCATATTTGTATACCTTTGTGTTTATTAAATAGTTTCTTGCCCAGTAATTTACCTCCAGGAAATCATTTTATTTACCCTTGGCCAAGAATTGAGCCTAAAGAAAATTCACCCTCAGGAAGAGACAGCGATGGCTGTTTGATGAAAAATTTCCCAGTCAGATGAATATAATTCCCCAGAGTACCACACAATGGCCTCTGCTTTGATGATGCATCATAGTTTGGAATCTTTTTTGAAGGGGGAGTAATTTAATTAATTAATTTTATATTGAGATATAGTTGACTTAGAATATTGTTTCTGGTGTACAGCAAAGTGATTCAGTTATACATATATATCTCTATATACATATTCTTTTTCAGATTCTTTTCCCTTATAGGTTATTACAAGATACTGAGTATAGTTCCCTGTGCTATACAGTAGGACCTTGTTGTATGTCTATTTTGTATGTAGTAGTGTGTATCTGTTAATCCCAAACTCCTAATTTATCCCTCTCCCACCACTTTTCCCTCTGGTAACTGTAATTTTGTTTTTTATGTCTGTGAGTCTCTCTCTGTTTTAAAAATAAATTCATTTGTATTGTTTTTTAGATTCCACATATAAATAATATCATATATGTCTTTGTCTGACTTACTTCACTTAGTATGATAATCTCTAGGTCCATCCATGTTGCTGCAAATGGCATTATTTCATTCTTTTTCATGGCTGAGTAGTATTCCATTATATATGCACACACACAGATGCACCACATCTTCTTTGTCCATTCAGATGTCAATGAACATTTAGGTTGCTTCCACGTCTTGGCTTGAATTCTGACCTTTCTGAAAGTTTTAGCTGAATAGGTTTAGCCTTATTTTCACTCTATAACTGGAGTCTCACTTTTACTCCATGAAAAGACCAACAATGATTATTTAATCTGATTGCCTTCTTTTTATCTACTTCTCTTTGCTTTCTAGCTTAGATGACTTTAACGTACTGTGCTATATTTTACCCCTGTGATCTTGCGTTGTTAAATACATGAAATAAAAAATGAAGTCCAGAGCATCTCATCCCCCCTCACCTCCATCATTTGTGCAAAACCAGTGTGGAGATACACTCTCATTGTTCCCAAATACAGACTCCATCTACCGTTCTCTTTTTTGGTCCTGTTGAGCAGGTTTCTTCCTGGTACCATGCCTTACAGGCACCCTCACCTAGAATAAACGTGTTACCTTGAGACTTATTTAATAAGGCTTGATTATATCCTAGAGCTCTTACTGGTCTTCTTTTTTCAAACTTGAATGGATGCATGAAAACCCCTACTGTAAATCTCTCAGTTGTCAATTTTTCCCCCAAGTTCTTTTTTTTCTCCTTCTGATATATTACATTCAGGTTCTTCTTTGATGTAGTAATCACCTGACTATGTCTCTTTTATATCAGGAAGCTTTATTGAGAAATAAATTACATGTCATAGAATGTAGATTTTCACTGTAAAAATCAATCAGTATTACCATGTGTGTACAATGTAGCACACAACCCTTCAGATATATAATACACCATCACCCAGAAAGTTCCCTCATTCCCCTCCTCAGAAGAAATCATTGATCAGATTCCTATAGTTTTGCCTACTCTACATCTTCATAAAACTGGAATGCACAGTATCTACTCCTTTGTCTCATTCTTCATTATTTTAGAATTTTTTATATTGCTTTTTATCAGTAGTTCTTTTCCTTTTTATTATTGAGTCTCACTGTGTGGTTTTTTTTGTTGTTGTTTTTTACTCACCTGTACATAGTTGCCTGGCATATTTCTAGTTTGCAGCTATTATGAATAAATCTGCTATCAATATTCTTGTGTAACGCTTCTTGAAGACATGCATTTTTCTCTTTCCCGGTTACATACATATCCAGGGGAATCGCTGGTTTATTGAAGTTGTATATATTTAACTTTTAAGACACAGGCTGACAGTTTTCCAAAGTGTTTGTACCATTTTAAACACATCCTCACCAACATTTGGTGTGGTAGTTTCCTTCAAATTTTAGCTCTTTTACTGTGCACTAATGACATCTAATATTGGTTTTATATTGTATTTCCCTAATCCTAATGATGTTGAGGGCATTTTAACATGCTTATCATTCACTTGTTTAGCTCTTTCTGAGAAGAATATTTAATTTTGCAGCAGCATAATTTAATCATTTTCTTTTTATGGTTAGTGCTTACATTTTAAATCATTTTGAATTGATTTGTATGCATCATTGGAGGTGGGGGGTTGAAGTTCATTTTTATCCATACGGGAATCGAAGTATTTCACCAACACTCATTGAAAATATTTTCCTTTCCCACTGAATTTCTTCATCACTTTTGTTTACAAAAAGTCTACATATATGCAAGCCAATTTCTAGACGTTTTCTCCCTATAATCTGTCTCTCTTCTTTGGCTACTATCACATTTTCCCTTATTTTTCCTTTTTTCCCCCGATTTTTTTTTATTGTGGTAAAATACATATAACATAGAAGGTACCATATATTCATAATGTTGTACAACCATCACCAAGCATCCATCTCCTGAACGCTTTTCCTGCTGTAAAACTGCCCATCTCCTCTTCCTCCAATCCCTGACAACCAACATTTTACTTTCCGAGTTTATGATTTTGACACTTTAAATACCTCATATGAGTGGAATCACACTTTGATATCAGTAGATACAGGACAAATCTTGATATAGTGCACATCCTCCACTTTTTCTTCTTTTATTACAGGCATTATAATACAGAAGTTATATCATTATATATAATATACATAACTAATAGTAATAATATTATGTATTCATGATATAATTAATACTAATTTAATATTTATAATTGGTATCAATATGATTAATTATGTATGATATATATAAACTATATAATTTCTGGAACATAATGCCTGGAATAGACAAAAGAGAAGAAAAAAATATATTCGTATTTTTAAGGTGCAGGTATCACATCTTTGTCACCCTCATCCTGAAGTAATTCGTCTTTCAATACTATTGTGAATGCTATTTTATTTCAGTCAACTGCAGATCTCCAGTCTGTTTCTTCAGCCCAGGGAAACTCATGAAATCTCTGCTCAGCAATTTTAGCTTTCCTGGGATTGTTCTGTGTTAGGATCCTTTGAGTCTCACACTGAATTGATGCAATTAGCAGTCAGGCCAGGATTTTAAGGGAGTTTTTCCTGACTTTTGAGCTCAGCCTTCTGTGGCCCCCTTCACTGCAGATGGTCACCCTTGATTTACAGGGTCACAACTCTGTTGAAGGTCAGCGTCTGATTTCCCAAACCTGGAAAACGGCTGATCTTTCTCCGGGTTACTTCTGCGGTCACACAGGGAGTACCCTCAGGTGACGGTCAGATACACGCCCATCTCATCCACTTTTCCCTCTCTTTACATAAGGATGTTGACACCTCACATTCTTCTGTTTGGTTACCCACCTTCAGAAATATGTATTTTTTAAAACTTTGATTAATTGTTATTGGCAGAAAGATGAGTCCAATGCAAGCCATTTTCCTATCACCATAAACAGAATTTCTTGCCAATATACTTAGTTTTATACATTTTACACTTAAAGTCATTATACTGAATTTGGAGGAAAGACAAGAACTAGATCAGAAAATGTATAAAATTAATCATCCTCACTGAAAAGTTACCTTTAAGTTAATTTGGAAGATATGAAATATTATTTAATTGAACTCTGGCCATAGCCCCTACATTGGATATCTAAGTTCACAGCATTTGAAATATTTAATAGATTATAAATGCATTTTGACTGCCTCGTCTTAATTCTTAATATTAGGTTAAATAAAAATCTGACGCAAATACACGTTTATGTAAGCAGCACAGAATGAAGTGACAGAAAGTGTCTGTATCTCCCAATATTTCCCTGTTTCTCATTGCAGTCACCACTCCCACCCACCCAGCAGCAGGCAAACAAACCCTGATCTAATTTTATCACTCTCAGTCAGATTTATGTTTCTCTCATTTCATATGAATGGATCATATATCATGTTCTCTTTTGTTTCTGGCTTACTTCGTGCAGCATAATGTTTTAGAGATTTTTGAATGTAATCCTGTGGTTCAGGAGTTGTCCTATTATGTTTTGACACATAAATGACTATTTTTAGAGGAGTTCTAGGTTTACAGAAGAGTTGAGCAGAAAGTAGAGTCCCTGTACACCCCTCTCCTCTTGACAGTTTATCAGCATCTTGCATTAGTGGTGTCTGTTTGATACAATTGATGAACCCACATTGATAACACCCTTGAAAATCCTCCGTTTACATTAGGATTCACACTTTGTGTTGTACAGTGTTTGGGATGTTGAAAAATGCTTAACATCATTTAGCCAACATTAAAGCACCAAACAGAATAGCTTTACTGTCCCTAAAAATTCCCTGTGCTCCACTTATTCCTTCCTCCCTCCACCTAAGCCCCTGGAAACCCCTGGGTTTTGTTTTGTTTTGTTTTGTTTTTTAATTTTTTACTCTCTGTGCTTTTTCCAGAACGTCAGGGTTAGAATCATACGGTGTGTAGCCTTTTCAGATGGGCATCTTTCACTTAGTGATATGCATTTACGTTTCCTCCATATCTTTTTATGACTTGATAGCTCATTTCTTTTTAACACTGAATAATATTCCATTGTCTGGGTGGACCACAGTTTATTAATCAATTCATCTACTGAAGGACATCTTGTTGGCTTCCAAGTTTCGGCAGTTATGAATAAAGATGCGCTATAATCATTCATGTGTGGGTTATTGTGTGGACATACATTTTCAGTTTATTTAGGTAAATACCAAGGATAATTGATTGTTGGACTGCATGGTAATTGTCTGTTTATTTTTGTAAGAAACTGTCAAAGTGTCTTGCAAAGTGGCTGCACCATTCTGCGTTCCTATCGGTGAGTTCCTGTTGCTTCACATCCTTACCAGCGTTGGTGTTGTCAGTGTCTGTATTTTAGCCATTCTAATAGGTGTGCAGTGGTCTCTCCTTGTTTTAATTTGTGGTTTCCTAATGACCTATGATGTTGAAGATCCTTTTGTATGCTTATTGAGCCTAAGTATATCTTCTTTGGATATTTTCAATTGGGATTTTGTTTTTATATTGTTGGGCTTCAGTTGTTTTATGTATATTTTAGATTGGATTCCTTTATTAGATAAGCACTTTGAAAATATTTTCTCTAGTTTGTGTCTTATTTTTCCATTGTCTTAACAGTGCCTCTTGCAGAGCAGAAGTTAATTTTTAATGAAGTTCAGTGTATCTTTTTTCTTTCATAAATTGAGATTTTGGTGTAATATCTAAAAATTTACCAGAAACCTAAGATCATCTAGATTTTCTCCTGAATCTTGATAATTCTTCATTTTTTCATTAACTTTAGGAATAATTTCTATTTTGGGCATACAAATATTACATATTTTACTAACTGTATCCTAAATATTTCATGTTCCCCACTGCTTTTAAGCATTTCATTTTGTTTTAAAATTCAATTCCAAATGTTTTATAACATATGTAAAAATTAGTTTTGTTTCTTTAACTTGTTCCCTGGAACCTTACTAAACTTACTTGTCTTGTTCCTGTTGTTTATTTTGTAGGTAATTTGGTATATTCTTTATAAGTTATCATGTTGTGTGTGACCACGGAAAGTTTTATGTCTTTCTTTTGAACCTGCGTTTCTTTTTTTTTTTTTTTCTCCCTTTTTTCTCCATTTTGATACTGCTAGCAGGTCCAGTAAAATGTTAACTAGAAGTTAAAGTTACAGATATCTTTTATTTTGTTCTTGATCAATGGACTTAATCTTTCACCATTAAGTTTAAATGTTATATGTATGTTTTTATTTTATGCCTTCGTAAAGTTCATAACACTTTTCAAATTCCTAGTTTCCTGATAATTTTTATAATTAATATATTAAATTCTGTCAAATGTTTTTTCTTTATCTATTGAGATGATTATAGAAAATTGTATGAGATTGCTAGGGCTGCCATAACAAAGTACCACAGACTGGGCAACTTAAACAACAGACATGTATTTTCTCACATTCCTGGAGGCTGTAGATCCAAGATCCAGGTGTTGGCAGGGCTGGTTTCTTCCAAGCCTCTCTCCTTGACTTGACCTTCTCTCTGTGTCCTCACATGCCCTTTCCTCTGTCCTCATGAGTCCCTGGTGTCTCTTTGTGTATCCAAATTTTCTCTTCTTATAAGGACACCACTCAGATTGGAGTAGGACCCCTCCGATGGCCTCATTGTACCTAATTACCTCTTTAAAGGCCCATCTCCAAATATGGTCACATTCTGATGTACTGGGCCTTAGGGCTTCAACATAGGAAATTGTGGGGGGGGCATATTTCAACCTATAACACTAATTTCCTCCTGGATATAGGTCTGTATAATATATACTTATATTCTTATGTTTACCTATGTAGAAACCTTTACGAGTAGTCTGTGTGTCTTTAATTCTTAATGAGCATTCAAGTTACCATCTGCTATTACTTCTTCTCAGCTGCAAACTTCTTTTAGTCTATCTTCTGAGACAAGTATGCTAGTAATCAATTCTCTAAGTCTTTACCTGTGAAGACATTTATTTGGCCTCCTTGTTGGAAGAATAGTTTTGTTGGATATAGGGTTTTTGTTGGGCCTTTTTTCTCTCTTCCAGCACTTTGAATATGTCATCCCACTGTTTTCTAAACCCCATCACATCTGATCAAAAGTAAGCTGTTAATCATTTTGAGGTTCCTTTACTTGGTGGATCATTTTTCTCTTGCCAATTTTAAAGATTGTCCCTTTATCTTTGGCTTTTGACAATCTTCCTATGATGTATCTAGATGTGAATGTCTTTATATTTGTTCTACTTGGACTTTCTTGAGCTTTTTGGAAGTATAAGTTAGTTTTTTGTTGTTTGTTTTCCCATCGAATTTGGGACGTGTTCAGCCAATACAATTTCAAATTAAACTTGTGCTTTTTTTCTCTCTCTTTGCCTTCTACAACTCCCATTATATGTCTTAGTAATAGTGGAATTCTATAGGTCTCTGAGACTCTGTTAATTTTCCTTATTCTTTATTCTTACTGTTCCTCAGCAAGAATAATAACTACTGACCTAGCTTCAGATTCACTGATTTATTCTTCCTTCAGGTCAAATCTATAGCCTAGGCATGCTAGTAAATTTTTCTTTTATTTTATAACTTTTAATTCTAGAGCTTCAATTTCTTTCTTTTTTTAAAGGAAGTTTTCTCTCTTTATCAAAAGCCTTTTTTTTGTGGTGTTTTATTGTCATTATACTCTAATTTTAAAAAATTTTTTCTTATTTGAACATATGTATAATAGCTGATTTTAAGTATTTTTTCACTAAGGCCAATATCTGGCCCTTTCCATTATTTTCTTTATATTTATAGACTATTCTTCCCTCTTTGTTTTTCTGTCTAATAAATTATTTTGTTGAAAAATTGGATGTTGTAGATCATTATAGTGTAAGAAATTTGAATTTTGATTTTTCCCTGCAGCTGTTGTTTCTATTTTTTGTTTTATTATTATTATTTTTTTGAATGAGGGGCTCAGAAAACTTTATTTTTCATTTAGTGACTTACTGTAATAAATTTATAGAGTCTCTATTCCCTGCAGGTGCAGCCACTAAAGCCTCTGCTCAGTTTTTGGTTTTTATTTTTTAATTCTTGTTTTCATTTTTAAGGCTGGTTTCCTAGGGGTCAGCCCTGAGTCAGCATAGCTTAGTAGTCAACCACAAATTGTTCAGTTTTCTTTAAACAACTCCAGTCAACAAGGCACAAACATCTTGCCCTAGGAGACCTGCGTGTGGGTTGCAACATGCATTCAAAGTGCATGCAGTTTACAATCAGCCCTGAGCAAGTGGGTAACCAATGCCCTCTTCTGTCTTTCCTGGCCCTACTGCAGCCCTGCATCTGCACAGCCTTCCAAATCCCCAGGAATACACCAAAGGTTTCCAGAGTTGTCTAGGACTATTTCATCTTTCCCATTTCCCTTAAATTTTTGCCTAATCTCTTGCCTGGTCCAGCAGTATGATCATTTTGGGTTGCCATGATGCTCTTTTTTCCCCCATCATTTGCCATCAATCAATTACTATTGATTTTGAAAACATCCCTGATATGGGACTTTTATGCACAGCTGCAAATAAGTCAGCCCACTCCATCAGCAGCAAGGCTGCTGGTCTTCAGGGATGGGGCTGGACAGTAAGCATCCCCAAGTCAGACAGCACAGACGCTGTGCTTTTTTTTTTTTTTTTAGCAACATTCAGTACTTTTTCTTGAGTAAATATTTTTCATATTTGTTGTACTCCTTTAATTAATTTCCAGAACTCTAAAATAGTTGTCTTTGATAATTTCATAGTTTCGTGAGTTTCATAGTTTTTTTGTTGGAGGAGAGAATTTTCTGAGTTCTTCATTCCATCCTTCCAGAAGTCCTATACGAACCTTTGGGTTTTTGTCAACTGAAGCTGCTCACTTAGCCCATCCCATTGGTGGATTTTGGTTAAGAAAATGATGATCTCCTACATGCTAAGCATTTTGTTCATTTCTAGTGAATAATTAGGAATTCTATCTACCTAAAAATAGACCCTGACTTTAGGTGGGTATCCTGGTGCTATGGTCCTCTAATCATAATGGGTTCTGTGTAGCATTAGGGCTTCATGAATTACAGGTGCAAGTATTTGTCTTGCATCTTAATCAGATTCTCTTCCTATGGCTTAGCATCTTATCAGATTTCTGAGACACAAGGATAAAAAGTAAAAGAATGACTGATATGCAGACAATATGAAAATTCTAAAATAAATTATGAAGAATGAGAAAAAGGAATAGATACTGTGGACTCCAGTTTTATGAAGATGGAGATTAGGCAGAACTATAGAAATCTGATCAATGATTTCCTGGGGAGGGGAATGAGGGACCTTTCTGGGTGATGGTGTATTCTATATCTTGATGGGTTGTGGGCTACATTGTACACACATGGTAATACTGATTGATTTTTACAGTGAAAATCTGCAGTCTATGACATGTAAATTATTTCTCAATAAAGCACTCTGAAATAATTAATATATTCAGGTGATTACTACATCAAAGAAGAACCTGAATGTAATACATCAGAAGTAGAAAAAAAAATTGGGGGGAAAATTGATGACTGAGAGACTTAGAATAGGTGTTTTGATGAATCCATTCACGTTTGAAAGGAGAAGACCAGGTAGATCTCTAGAATATAATCAAGCCTTACTAAATGAGTTTCAAGGTAACACATTTATTTTAGGTGAGGGTGTCTGTCAGGCATAGGACCAGGAAGAAACATAATCACAGGACCCAAAAAGAACAATGGTAGATAGAGTCTGCAGGTTGGAACAATGAGAGTATATCTCCACCATGACCTTGCACAAATGATGGAGGTGAGGGGTATGAGATGCTCTGGATTTTGTTTATTTTTTATTTCATGTGTTTGACAACAGGAGATCACAGGGATAAAATATAGCACAGTACGTTAAAGTCATCTAAGCTGGAAAGCAAAGAGAAATAGGTAAAAAGAAGGCAATCAGATTAAATAATCATTGTTGGTCCTTCATGGAGTAAAGAAAGTAAGACTCCAGTTTTAGCTAGTGAAAATACAGCTAAACCCATTCAGCTAAACACATTCAGCTAAAACTTTCAGAAAGGTCAGAATTCAAACCAAGACAGGGAAGCAACCTAAATGTCCACTGACAGATGAATAGATGAAGCAGATGTGGTATATATATATACAATGGAATATTACTCAGCCATAAAAAGAATGAAATATTGCCATTTGCAGCAACATGAATAGACCTAGAGATTATCATCATAAGTGAAGTCAGAAAGAGAAAGACAAATATATCACTTATATGTGGAATCTAAAGAATAATACAAATGAACTTATTTATAAAAGAGAAAGAGACACACAGACATAGTGAACAAATTTATAGTTATCAGAAGGGAAAGGGGGTGGGGGAGGGATAAATTAGGAGTGTGGGATTAACAGATACAAACTACTATATATAAAATAGACAAACAACAAGGACCTACTGTATAGCACAGGGAACTCTACCCATTATCTTGTAATAACCTATAAGGGAAAAGAATCTGAAAAAGAACATATATGTATGTATGTATGTGTGTGTGTGTGTGTGTGTGTGTGTGTGTATATATATATATATATATATATATATATATAAAACTGAATCACTTTGACCAGAAACAACATTGTAAATCAACTGTACTTCAGTACAAAATAAGCAGATGGATGAATGAATGAATGAATAAATAAATAAAATTACTCCAAAAAAATAAAAAGATTGCAAACTATGATGTATCCTCAAGGCAGAGACCATTGTGTGGGTACTTTGGGGAATTATATTCATCTGACTGGGAAATTTTTCATCATTGTCTCTTCCTGAGGGTAAATTTTCTTTAGGATTGATTATTGGCCAAGGGTAAACAAAACGATTTCCTGGAGGTAAATTACTGGACAAGAAATAAACACAAAGGTATTCAAATATGCCAGGAAAAGATATTATCTGGTTGTTGGATCTACTTTTTGCAAAACTGGACCTGTAGACAGAGTAAACTTCTTTGAACTTCCAAAACAGACAGGTGGATTCCTCTGCTCTTTCCACATTCTTTTTGTGCAAGAATTGATTCAATGCATAGCGCCCTTATGAGTCTTAATGCCATTTACTAGGAGATCCGGTATGGCCTGAGGGTTTTTGGTTTCCAAATTGCCAGAATTACTTTTCAGGTTTGTTCTGATGATGGGGCTGTGTGCTTTCTTCTTCACGTCTACAACCTCTGACTTCAAGACCTTTGAGAACGTCTCTGGTCTGCATTGCTCCCATAGACTTCCCCTGGGAAGATGAGACAGCATTGTTAGAGCTCATCTGTTCATGCTGCCCTCTTGTGTAAAACCAGTTTTCTCTGAACTGTACAAATAATAAAAGGCTTCACTCTTTGCCAGTCTTTTTAAAACTCCACAAGTGGGAATTTTCAACTTTCCAGAAATACCATTAAATGATTTAAATTTCCTGCTCTAGCAATTTGTGGAAGTTAAAGCAGCTGACTTAGCACACGTGTGTACCCCATTGCCTAGCAACCTTGCACTTAGAATGCTGGCTTGTAACACTGTTTTGTTTTGAACATCTTTTCCTTTGTCTCTCAAGACCATCTTCATCATCTCTACATCTATAAATACTACTACGACCTGTCAAATAGTTCAACACATCGTTTATGTCATTAATTAAGGAGTACCTGCCCCATACTATTATAACACATGCCAAATGTACTGTCTTTTCTTCTCATCAGAGATTTGTTATATTTCACCTCATGTAGTCTCATCTATTTAAACTATTAATTTGGACCACCTTTTTTTTTTTTTTAATTTATTTTTATGGCTGTGTTGGGTCTTCGTTTCTGTGCGAGGGCTTTCTCTAGTTGTGGCAAGCGGGGTCCACTCTTCATCGCGGTGTGTGGGCCTCTCACTATCGCGGCCTCTCTTGTTGCGCAGCACAGGCTGCAGACGGGCAGGCTCAATAATTGTGGCTCACGGGCCTAGTCGCTCCGCGGCATGTGGGATCTTCCCAGACCAGGGCTCGAACCCGTGTCCCCTGCACTGGCAGGCAGATTCTCAACCACTGCGCCACCAGGGAAGCCCTGGACCACCTTTGAACTCATGTAAGTTCTAGAACAGATTGGCTACATTATGTACAGACCTCCCTCCCATGTATTATGTAATATGAGGAAGTTACTAAAAGGATAGTTCAAGATAATGATTTGAAAGGACAGTCATAATAATTGAGGGCAGAAAAATCAGGAACATCGTACGAGGATGGTGTTCGGTGGGGCCATCCAGCAAATGCTGCTGGCACAGTGAAGACCAACATAGGGCCTTGTTGTTAAAATTTTAGTAAATCTAAATCTAGGTCTTCTGGATGGATACCGTGATACATGCACACCGTTTTAGAGGTGTAATTCCCAAGGAAACTATATTTTAACATTGTTAAATCTGAGGGAAGTACATTTATTTTTGGAAGATACATATCAAATTTCTAGGACTTTTCATATTAGCTACACATATAAAGTTTATAAGTCATCACTCAGGTCCCTAGAAGAAGGAAATGAACAAGATGAAAAAGATCAGCTTTTCTTGGACACATTCGAGAACTGAGGTCTAAGGGCAAACAGATTCATCAAATTCTGGAGGGACAGATGTGTACAGAGTCACAGATGAGACTTGCCAACCTGAAGCAAAAGCTTCTGGAGCCATCACAGGGTAGCTCAGAGTAAATGGTAATTTTGTTAAATTCTTGGAAGTGGAGTGTAGACTTTAAGAAGGAAAACATCCTGGTAAAGTCAGGTGTCCACACATCTCATAGGTTGTGTCTCCAGGAACCTGGAATATTGAACCTGGAGTATTTTATTGAAGTAGAGTTGATTTACAAAGTTGTGTTAATTTCTGTTGTACAGCAGTGTGATTCAGATATGTATTCTTTTTTTTATATTCTTTTCCATTATGGTTTATCACAGGATATTGAATATAGTTCCCCATGCTATATAGTAGAACCTTGTTGTTTATCCGCCCTATATACAGTAGTTTGCATCTGCTAACCCCAACCTCCCACTCCATCCCTCCCCGCTGCCCTCCCACTTGGCAACCACAAGTCTATTCTCAATGTCTGTGAGTCTGTTTCTGTTTCATAGATAGGTTCATTTGTGTCATATTTTAGATTCCACATATAAGTGATATCATATGGTATTTGTCTTTCTCTGTCTGACTTACTTCAGTTAGTATGATAATCTCCAGGTCCATCTGTGTTGCTGCAAATGGCATTATTTCATTTTTTTTTTATGGCTGACTAGTATTCCATTGTATACATGTACTACATCTTCTTTATCCATTCATCTCTCAGTGTACATTTATGTTGTTTCCATGTCTTGGCTATTGTGGATAGTGCTGCTGTGAACAATAGGATCCATGTAACTTTCTGAATTAAAGGTTTGTCTGGATATATATGCCCAGAAGTGGGATTGCTGGGTCATATGGCAACTCTATTTTTAGTTTTATGAGGAAACTCTGTACTGTTTTCCATAGTTGCTGCACAAACTTACATTCCCACCAACAGTGTTGGAGGGTTCCCTTTTTTCCACACCTTCTCCAGCATTTGTTATTTGTAGGCTTTTTAATGATGGCCTTTCTAACCGGTGTGCAGTGGTACCTCATTGTAGTTTTGAAATGCATTTCTCTAATATTTAGGAATGTTGAGCATCTTTTCATGTGCCTAGTGGCCATCTGTATATCTTCTTTGGAGAAATGTCTATTTAGGTCATTTCTCGATTGGGTTGTTCATTTGTTCTTGTTGTTATTGTTGAGTTGTATGAGCCATTTGTATATTTTGGAAATTAAGCCCTTGTAGGTCGCATTGTTTGCAAATATTTTCTCCCATTCTGTAGATTGTCTTTTCATTTTGTTTTTGGTTTTCTTTTCTGTATGAAAGCTTATAAGTTTGATTAGGTCCCATTTGTTTATTTTTATTTTCATTTCTATTGCCTTGGGAGACTGATCTAAGAAAACATTGGTACAGTTTATATCAGAGAATGTTTTGCCTGTGATCTCTTCTTGGAGTTTTATGGTGTCATGTCTTATATTTAAGTCTTTAAGCCATTTTGAGTTTATTTTTGTGTAAGGAGTGTTCTAACTTCATTGATTTACATGCAGCTGTCTGACTTTCCCAGCACCACTTGCTGAAGAGACTGTCTTTTTCCCATTGTATATTCTTGCCTCCTTTGTCAAAGATTAATTGACTGTAGGTGTATGGGTTTATTTGTGGACTCTCTATTCTGTTCCATTGGTCCATGTGTCTGTTTTTGTGCCAATACCACACTATTTTGATTAGTGTAGCTTTGTAGTATTGCCTGAAGTCTGGGAGGGTTATGCTTTCTGCTTTGTTCTTTTTCTTCAGGATTTCTTTGGCAATTCTGGGTCTTTTATGGTTCCATATAAATTTAGGATTACTTGTTCTAGTTCTGTGAAAAATGTCATGGATAATTGAGAGGGATCACATTAAACTGTAGATTGCTTTAGGTAGTATGGCCATTTTAACAATATTAATTCTTCCAATCCAAGAGCATGGGATATTTTTCCATTTCTTTGAATCACCTTCAATTTCCTTTAATAATGTTTTATAGTTCTCAGCATATAAGTCTTTCACCTCCTTGGTCAGGTTTATTTTTAAGCATTTTATTTTTGTGGGTGTGACTTTAAAGATATTGGTTTCTTTACATTCTCTTTCTAATATTTCATTATTAGTATAAAGAAATGCAACTAATTTCCGTATGTTAATCTTGTATCCTGCTACCTGGCTGAATTTGTTGATCAGTTCTAGTAGTTTTTGTGTAGAGTCTCTAGGGTTTTCTGTATATAGTATCATGTCATCAGCATATAATGACAATTTTACCTCTTCCCCTCCAATTTGGATAACTTTTATTTCTTTTTCTTGTCTGATTGCTGTGGCCAGGACTTCCAATACTCTTTTGAATAGATGTGGTGAGGGTGGGCATCCTTGTCTTGTTCCAGATTTTAGCAGGAAGGCTTTCAGCTTCTCACCACTGAGTATTATATTGGCTGTCAGTTTGTCATAAATAGCTTTTATTATGAGATATGTTCCCTCTATGCTAACTTCGGTAAGAGTTTTTATCGTGAATGGATGTTGAATTTTATCAAATGCTTTTTGTGCATCTATTGAGATGATCATGTGGTTTTTGTCTTTTATTTGTGTGGTGTGTCACATTGATTGATTTGCATATGTTGAACCATCCTTGTGAACTTGGGATGAGTCCCACTTAGTTGTGATGTATGATTTTTTTATGTGTTGTTGGGTTCTGTTTGCTAATATTTTGTTGAGAATTTTTGCATCTATATTCATCAAAGATATTGGCCTGTACTTTTCTTTTTTGGTGGTGTCTTTGGTTTTGGTATCAGGGTGATGGTGGTTTCATAGAATGTCTTTGGGAGTGTTCCCTTCTCTTCAATTTTTTGGAAAAGTCTGAGAAGGATTGGTATAAGTTCTTCTTCGTATGTTTGGTGGAATAAGTCCATCTGGTCCTGGACTTTTGTTTGTAGGGAGTTTTAAAATTACAGATTCTATTTCATTTCTAGTGATTGGTCTGTTCAAATGATCTATTTCTTCTTGATTCAAGTTTGATGTCCTGTATGTTTCTAGAAACTTTTCCATTTCTTCTAGGTTGTCAAATTTGTTGGCATATAATTATTCATAGTATTCTCTTATGCTTTTTTGTATTTCTGCTGTATCAGTTTTTATGTTTCCTTTTTTATTTCTTATTTTATTTATTTGGGTTCTCTCTTTTTTTCTTCTTGGTGAGCCTGGCCAGAGGTTAGTCAATCTTGTTTATTCTTTCAAAGAACCAGCTCTTGGTTTTATTCTATTGATTTTTTAATCTCTTATTTATTTTCTCGCTGATCTTTATTATTTCCTTCCTTCTGCTGACTTTATGTTTTGTTTGTTCTTCTTTTTCAGTTTCTTTTAAGTGGTAGGTTAGGTTGTTTATTTGATATTTTTCTTGTTTTTTGAGGAAGGCTTATATTGCTATGAACTTCCCTCTGACTTTAGGTTTTGTTTGTTCTTTTTCGAATTCTTTTAAGTGGTAGGTTAGGTTGTTTATTTGAGATTTTCTTGTTTTTTGAGGCAGGCCTTTATTGCTATGAACTTCCCTCTAAGAACTGCTTTTGCTGCATCCCATAGATTTTGTATGGTTGTCTTTTCACTGTCATATGTCTCAAGGCATATTTTAATTTCCTCTTTGATTTCATTGTAGACCCATTGGTTTTTTAGTAGCATGTTAGTTAGTAGCATGGGTTAGTCTCCATATAACCATTTTTTTCTTATTTCTTTTTTCTGTGGTTAATATCTAGTTTCATGATGTTGTGGTCAGAAAAGATGCTTGAGATAATTTCTGTACTCTTAAATTTGTTGAGGCTTGTTTTGTGCCCTAATATGTGGTCAGTCCTAGGGAATGTTCCATTTGCACTTGAAAAGAATGTGTATTCTGTTTTTTCAGATGTAATATCCTGAAAATATCAATTAAGTCTAACTGTTCTATTGTATCATTTAGGATCTCTGTTGCCTTATTGATTTTCTGTCTAGAAGATCTGTCCATTGTTGTGAGTAGGGTGTTAAAGTCTCCTACTTTATTGTATTCCTGTCAATTTCTCCCTTTATATCTGTTAGTATTTGTTTTATGTATTTGGGTGCTCCTATATTAGGTGCATATATGTTGACAAGTGTAAAATCCTCTTCTTGTATTGATCTTTTTGTCATAATATAACGTCCTTCTTTATCTTTCTTTATGGCCTTTGTTTTAAAGTCTATTTTGTCTCATATGAGAATTGTGACCCCCCGCTCTCTTGTCATTTACGTTTGCATGAAATATTTTTTTCCATCCCCTCACTTTCAATCTATGTGTGTCCTTTGCCCTAAAGTGGGTCTCTTGTAGGCAGCATATTGTAGGCTCTTGCTTTTTCATCCAGTCCGCCACTCTGTGTCTTTTGATTGGAGCATTTCATCTATTGACATTTAATGTAATTATTGATAGATATGTATTTATTGCCATTTTAAACCATGTTTTCCAGTTGATTTTACATTTCTTCTTTGTCCCTTTCTTTATCTTTTTGTTTTTCCTTTTGTGGTTTGATGATTTTCTTTTGTATTAAACTTATGTTCTCTTATTTTTGGTTTTTATGAATCTATGTTTTTGATTTGTGTTTACCCTGTTTTTCAAGTATGTAACCCCTTTCTTTTATCTACTTGCCTTAGACAGGTAATCATATAGACTCAAACAAATTCTAGAAAAACAATCTACATTTTCTTACTCTGCTCCCCCACATTTTATGATTTGATGTCCTCTTTTACATCTTCATGTTCATCCTTTTGGTGGTCATTGTGGTTATCATCACTTTCACAGAAATTTAAAATTTTTAAAAAAAAATCTGTGTAATGGCTTATTTAAGTAATTTACTTTCCAATTGTGATTTTCTCTTTCTTATAGATTCTTACTTCTCTTTTATTTAGGAAAGACCTTTCAATATTTCCTTTAGGGTAGGTTTAGTATTGCTGTATTTTAGTTTTTGCTTGTCTGAGAAATTCTTTATCTCTCCTTCTATTCTAAATGATAATCTTGCTGGGTAGAGTATCCTAGGTTGCAGATTTTTTTCTTTCAGGACTTGAATATATATTGCCACTCCCTTCTGGCCTGCAATGTTTCTGTAGAGAAATCAGCTGATGGCCTTATAGGGGTTCCCTTGTAATTAACTCTTTGTTTTTCTCTTGCTACCTTTATAATCCTCTCTTTAACTTTCGCCATTTTTATTATAATATGTATTGGTGTAGGTCTCTTGGGTTTATCTTGTTTGGGACCCTCTGTGCTTCCTGTACTGGTATATATTTCCTTCTTTAGGTTTGGGAAGTTTTCAGCTATAATGTCTTCAAATACATTTTCGACCCACTTTTCTATTTCTTCCCCTTTTGGAATTCCTAATATGCACAGATTGACATGCTTTACATTATCCCATAGGTCCCTTATATTGCTTTCATTTTTTTTTCATTTGGCTCTCTGTCTTCTGCCCTGATTTGGTGATTTCCATTATTCTATCTTCCAAGTCACTTATTCGTTTTTCTGCATTATTCATTCTGCTATTCATTGCCTTTAGCTCAGCTTCCATCTCTGCAAATGAGTTTTCTAATTTTTCTTGGTCCCTTTTTATAGTTTCTAGTTCCTTTTTACAGTACTCTGCATTTCTGTCGATAGCCTTTATAATTCCTTCAGTGTTTTCATTATCTCCTTTTTGAACTTGGTGTCTATTAGACTGAAGAGGTCTGTTTCATTGTTTTTTCCTTTAGCAGAATTCTGCTTCTTCATTATAGTTACATTTCTCTTATTCTGTGAGTTTAGGAGGAACAATTATCTCCTGCGGTCTTGGAGGGCTATTTATATGTGGGGGCGTCCCTGTGTAGCTTGTGTGGGTTTAATATATTTGGTGTGAGGGTTTTTTTTAGTATGGATGCCTGTTGCCTCTTTCCCCAGAGTGTGCTGTTTGTTATTCCCTTGATAGTGGGTGTGCAGATGCATCAGCTGATGACCGGTCCTGGGATTCTCAGCGGCTGTGGCAGCTCAGATGCACCCCCAGAGCATGCAGTTGGAGCGGAGGCAGCTCACAACCACTCCTGGAGTCTGGGAGGGAGGCAGCAGTGGCTTGCAACCACCCCTGAGGCCCTTGCAGGCAGTGTCCTGCCCTCTGTGAGCACACACACAGGGAAAAAGGCTGCAGTGGTGGGCCCTGACCCTCCCCTCATGAAAATCCCTAACAATGGCATCTGGCCTCTAAGGTGGCCCAGGCTTCCTCTGTGTAAACCCTCAGTTGCTGTCACACCAGATTCTAGCACACCCCACCCCCGAGTCTGTTTCTGCACAGCCAACCCCAATTTTCTCCCTGGGTCTGATCTCCAAAGCCTGAATTCCAGCACCCAGCCCCAGCCCACACTGGTGATCATGTTTCTCAGGCTGGGGAATGCAGGGCGGTGGCCCTGACCGTCTGTGCAGTCCTTCCTTCACTCTGGCTGCCAAAAACCAGCTGCTGCATTCTCCTCTGAGGCTCTGAAGCTCCCCTTCTGTCTTGGCTGATCTCCTTGCCAGTGAGGGGCTTTCCAGGGTGCAGGAACCTTTCCTCTTTCACAGCTCCCTCCCAGTGGTGCAGTTCCCATCCCGATTCCTTTCTTACTTTTTTTTTTCCTTTTTCTTTTGTCTTACCCAGTTACGTGGAGATTTTCTTGCCCTTTCAGCAGTCTGAGGTCTTCTGCCAGTGTTCCGTAGATATTCTGTGAGAAACATTCCACATGTAGATGTATTTCTGATGTATTTGTGGGAGAAGGTGAGCTTCACTTCCTACAACTCCTTTATCTTGATCACATTCCCTAGCTCATCGTAGTTTTTATTTGCATTTCTCTAATAATTAGCAATGTTTAGCATCTCTTCGTGTGCTTTTTTGTCATCTGTATGTCTTCTTCGGAGAAATATCTATTTAGAACTTCTGCCCATTTTTCAATTGGGTTGTTTGTTTTTTTGCTATTGAGATTCATGGGCTGTTTGTGTATTTTGGAGATTAATCCCTTGTTGGTCGCAGCCTTTGCAAATATTTTCTCCCATTCTGTGGGTTGTCTTTTCATCTCATTTATGGTTTCCTTTGCTGTGCTAAAGCTTTCAAGTTTAATTAGGTCCTATTTGTTTGTTTTTATTTTCATTACTCTAGGAGGTGGATCTAAAAAGATATTGCTGCGATTTGTGTCAAAGAGTGTTCTGCCAATGTTTTCCTCTAAGAGTTTTATAGTATCTGGTCTTACATTTAGGTCTCTCATCCATTTTGAGTTTATTTTTGTGTATGGTGTTAGAGAATGTTCTAATTTCATTCTTTTACATGTAGCTGTTCAGTTTTCCCAGCACCAATTGTGGAAGAGACTGTCTTTTCTCCATTGTATATTCTTGCCTCCTTTGTCATAGATTAATTGACCATAGGTGCATGGGTTTATTTCTGGGCTTTCTATTCTATTCCGTTGATCTATATTTCTGTTTTTGTGCCAGTACCATACTGTTTTGATGACTGTAGCTTTGTAGTATACTCTGAAGTTCAGGGACCCTGATTCCTACAGCTCTGTTTTTCTTTCTTGAGATTGCTTTGGCTATTCGGGATCTTTTGTGTTTCCATACAAATTAAAAAATTTTTTGTTCTAGTTCTATGAGAAATGCCATTGGTAGTTTCATAGGGATTGCATTGAATCTGTAGATTGCCTTAGGTAGTATAATCATTTTGACAATATTGCTTCTTCCAACCTAAGAACATGGTATATCTTTACATCTGTTTGTGTCATCTTCGATTTCTTTCATCAGCATCTATTTATAGTTTTCAGAGTACAGGTCTTTTCCTTCCTTAGGTGGGTTTACTCCTTGGAATTTTATTCTTTTCAATGTGGTGGTAAATGGGATTGTTTCCTTAATTTCTCTTTCTGATCATTTGTTGTTAGTGTATAGGAATGCAAGAGATTTCTGTGTATTAATTTTGTATCCTGCAACTTTACCAAATTCATTGATGAACTCTAGAAAATTTCAGGTAGCATCTTTAGGATTTTCTATGTGTAGTATCATGTCATCTGCAAACAGTAACAGTTTTACTTGTTCTTTTCCAATTTAGATTCCTTTTATTTCTTTTTCTTCTCTGATTGCCATGGCTAGGTCTTCCGAGACTATGTTGAATAAAAGTGGCAAGAGTGGACATCCTTGTCTTGTTTCTAATCTTAGAGTAAATGCTTTCATCTTTTCATCATTGAGTATGATGTTAGCTGTGGGTTTGTCATATATGGCCTTTATTATGTTGAGGTAGGTTCCCTCTATGCCCACTTTCTGGAGAGTTTTTATCATAAACCGTTGTTGAATTTTGTCAAAAGCTTTTTCTGCATCTATTGAGAGGATCATATGGTTATTATTCTTAAACTTGTTAATGTGGTGTATGATACTGACTGATTTGTGGATAATGAAAAATACTTCCATCCATAGGATAAATCCCACTTGATCATGGTGTATGATCCTTTTAATGTATTGTTGAATTTGGTTTGCTAGTATTTTATTGAGGACTTTTGCGTTTATGTTCATCAGTGATAATTGCCCTGTAACATTCTTTTTTTGTGATATCTTTGTCTGGTTGTGGTATCAGGGTGATGGTGGCTTCATAGAATGAGTTTGGGAGTGTTCCTACCTCTGCAATTTTTTGGAATAATTTCAGAAGGATAGGTGTTAACTCTTGTCTAAATGTTTGATGGAATTCATCTGTGAAGCCATCTGGTCCTGGACTTTTGTTTGTTGGAAGTTTTTAAATCATAGTTTCAACTTCAGTACTTGTGATCAGTCTGTTCATATTTTCTATTTATTCTTGGTTCAGTCTTGGAATATTGTAACTTTATAAGAGTTTGTCCATTTCCTCTAGGTTGTCCATGTTATTGGTATATAATTGTTTGTAGTAGTTTCTTATGATCCTTTGTATTTCTGTGGTGTTAGTTCTAGCTTCTTTTTCATTTCTAATTTTATTGATTTGAGCCCTCTACTTTTCTTTCTTTATGAGCCTGCCTAAAGGTTTGTCAATTTTATCTTTTCAAAGAACCAGCTTTTAGTTTCATTGATCTTTTCCATTGTTTTCTTCATCTCTCTTGCATTTATTTCTGCTCTGATCTTTATGATTTCTTTTCTTGTACTAACTTTGGGTTTTGTTTGTTGTTCTTTCTGTAGTTGCTTTAGGTGTAAGGTTAGGTTGTTAATTTGAGATTTTTCTTGTTCCCTGAGGTAAGATTGTATCTTGTAAACTTCCATCTTAGAACGGCTTTTGTTGCATCCAATAGGTTTTTTTTTTTTTTTCATCCAATAGGTTTTGGATCATCAAGTTTTCATTTTCATTTGTTTCTAAGTAATTTTTTATTTCCTCTTTGATTTTTTCAATGATCTATTGGTTGTTAGGTAACATATTGTTTAGGCTCCAAGTGTTTGCGTTACTTACAGTTTTTTTTCCTTGTAGTTGATTTCTAATCTTATAGTGTTGTGGTTGAAAAAGATGCTTGATAAGATTTCAATTTTCTTACATTTACTGATGTTTGCTTTGTGGCCCAGCATGTGATCTATTCTGGAGAATGTTCCATATGCACTTGAGAAGAATGTCTATTCTGCTGCTTTTGCATGGAATATACTATAGATATCAACTAAGTTCATCTGGTCTAATGTGTCATTTAAGGCCTGTGTTTCCTTATTGATTTTCTGTCTGCATGATCTGTCCATTGATGTAAGTGGGGTGTAAAAGACCCACCCCCTTATTATTGTGTTACTGTCAGTGTCTCCTTTTATGGCTGTTAGTGTTTGTCATATATATCGAGATGCTCCTATGTTGGGTGCATATATATTTCAATTGTTATACCTTCTCAGATTGATCCCTTGATCAGCACGTAGTGTCCTTTGTCTCATGTAACAGTCTTTATTTCAAAGTCTATTTCTTCTGATATGAGTATTGCTACTCCAGCTTTCTTTTGATTTCCATTTGCATGGAATACCTTTTTCCATTTCCTCACTTTCAGTCTGTATGTGTCCCTAGATCTGAAGTGGGTCTCTTGTAGACAGCATATATATGGGTCTTGTTTTTGTATCTATTCAGCCAGTCTATGTCTTTTGGTTTGAGAATTAAATTCGTTTATGTTTAAGGTAATTATCTATATGTATATTCCTATTGCCATTTTGTTAATTGTTTTGGATTTGTTTTTCTAGGTCTTTTTTCTTCCCTTCCTCTTTTGTTCTCTTCTCTTGTGATTTGATGACTAACTTTAGTGTTGTGTTGGGATTGCTTTTTCTTTTGTCTGTGTATCTATTGTAGATTTTCAGTTTGCAGTTACCATGAGGTTTTGATATAGCTATATATATATATATAATATATATATATATATATATATATATATATATATCTCACACGAGATTGTTTTAAGTTGCTGGTCTCTTAATTTCAAATGCATTTCCAATATATTCTGCATTTGTACTCTCCTCATGGTTGCTGGTTTTGATATCATATTTGTATGTGGATGACTTCTTACCTTTACGTTTGCCTTTATCAGTGAGCTTTCCCATTCGTAATTTTCTCATTTCTAGTTGCGGCCTTTTCTTTTCTGCCTAGGGAAGTTCCTTTAGCGTCTGTCATAAAGCTGGTTTGGTGGTGCTGAATTCTCTTAGCTTTTGCTTGTCTGTAAAGCTTTTGATTTCTCCCTCGAATCTGAACGAGAGCCTTGCTGGGTAGAGTATTCTTGGTTGTAGGTTTTTCCCTTTCATCACTTTAAATATATCATGCCACTCCCTTCTGGCCTGCAGAGTTTCTGCTGAAAAATCAGCTGATAACCTTATGGGGATTCCCTTGTATGTTACATGTTGCTTTTCCCTTGCTGCTTTTAGTATTTTCTCCTTGCGTTTAATTTTTGTCAATTGGATTCATGTGTGTCTTGTTGTGTTCCTCCTTGGGTTTATCCTGTACGGGACTCTCTGTGCTTCCTGGACTTGGGTGACTGTTTCCTTTCCCATGTTAGGTAAGTTTTTGGCTATTATCTCTTCAAATATTTTCTCAGGCCCTTTCTCTCTCTCTTCTCCTTCTGGGACCCCTATAATGTGAATGTTGGTGTGTTTAATGTTGTTCCAGAGGTCTCTGAGAGTGTCCTTATTTCTATTCATTCTTTTTTTTTTAATATGTTCCATGACAACGATCTCCACCAATCTGTCTTCCAGCTCACTTATTTGTTCTTCTGTCTCATTTATTCTGCTAATTGATTCCTTCTAGAGTATTTTTCATTTCAGTTATTGTATTGTTTACCTCTGTTTATTTGATTTTTAAATCTTCTAGCTCTTTTTTGAACATTTCTTGTATCTTCTCGGTCTGTGCCTCCATTCTTTTTCTGAGATCTTGGATCGTCTTTACTATCATTACTCTTAATTCTTTTTTTTTTTTTTTTTTTTTAAATAATTAATTAATTAACTTATTTATTTATTTTATTTATGGCTGTGTTGGGTCTTCGTTTCTGTGCGAGGGCTTTCTCTAGTTGTGGCAAGCGGGGGCCACTCTTCATCGCGGTGCACGGGCCTCTCACTTTCGTGGCCTCTCCCGCGACGGAGCACAGGCTCAAGACGTGCAGGCTCAGTAATTGTGGCTCACGGGCCTAGCTGCTCTGCGGCATGTGGGATCTTCCCAGACCAGGGCTCGAACCCGTGTCCCCTGCATTAGCAGGCAGATTCTCAACCACTGCACCACCAGGGAAGCCCACTCTTAATTCTTTTTCAGGCAGATTGTCTATCTCCACTTCACTTAGTTGTTCTTCTGGGGTTTTACCTTGTTCCTTTGTCTGGAGCATATTTCCCTGCCGTTTCGTTTTGTCTAACTTCCTGTGTTTGCAGTCTCCGTTTCTGAGGCTGCAGGTTTGTAGTTCCTCTAGCTTCTGGTGTCTGCACCCTGGTGGGTGAGGTTGGTCCAGGGGTTTGTGCAGGTTTCCTGGTTGGAGGGACTGGTGCCTGCCCACTGATGGGTGGAGCTGGGTCTTTTCCCTCTGGTGGGCAAGGCCATGTCAAGGGGTGTGTTTAGAGGTGGCTGTGGGCTCAGGATGACTTTAGGCAGCCTGTCTGCTGATGGGCGGTGGTTGTTCCCACCCTGTTGGTTGTTTGGCTTGAGGCATCCCAGCACTGGAGCCTGCAGGTTGTTGGGTGGGGCCAGGTCTCAGTGCCAAAATGGCGATCTCCAGGAGAGCTCACGCTGATGAATATTCCCCGGGGCCTCCACCACCATCGTCCTTGTCCCCACAGTGAGCCACAGTCAACCCCCGCCTCCCCAGGAGACCCTCCAAGACCTGCAGGTAGGTCTGGCCCAGGCTGCTGTGGAGTCACTGCTTTGCCCTGCATCCCAGTGCACATGAAACCTAGTGTGGACCCTCCAGGTGTGGAGTCTCTGTTTCCCCCAATCCTGTGGAGCTCCTGCATTCAAGCCCCACTGGCCTTCAAAGCCAAATGCTCTGGGGACTCCTCCTCCTGATGCCGTACCCTCAGACTGGGGAGCCTGACATGGGGCTCAGGAGTCTCACTCCTGTGGGAAAACCTCTGTGATATAATTATTTTCCAGTTTGTGGGTTACCCACTCACTGGTTATTGGATTTGATTATATTGTGAAAGTGCCCCTCCTACCATCTTGTTGTGATTTCTTGTCTTTGAATATAGAATATCTTTTTTGGTTGGTTCCATTCTTTTTTATTGTTGGTTGTTCAGAAGTTAGTTGTGATATTGGTGTTTTCATGAGAGGAGGTGAGCTCAAGTCCTTCTACTCCACCATTTTGTTTCGAACATGTTTTGTTTTGCTGTTAAAATAAGGAAACCAACTCCTGTTGATCCCCGAGCTCACTGTTTTTTTGCTGCCTCTGGAGTGGCAGGTAAATCCCTCTTGAATTCTGGATCCTTGTGCCATGGCTTTTTCTCCCCCCTGAGCTTTCAGAATTATTTGAAGCTTTTCCTGGGAGTAAACTTTCTGAATCTTGTACTGGCAGCATCCTTCCCAGTCTCTTCTGGGAATGCCTCTTGCGTCTTATTGATTTGAGTAGATATTAAGAGATCTCGTTAATGGCTGGATGATGAATCCTTTACATTAGAGAAACTTCTAAATTGGTAAATTTTTAGAGAGTTCTCATTATTAACAGCTGTTTCATTGGTAACTATAAAAAAACAAACTAGAAGGTAGAAAAAATATTTAGTGTTTAACCTAAGAACTCCCTTAATTTAAAACAAACAAACAAACAGAAAAACGGTTTGGGAAGCCTTATTTGTGGTCTCCACTTCCCCTCAATGAGTCTCACAGATGCTAATAAAAACAGTAGGATCATTAATAGGTTGATTAACAGAGAAAAAGAAAAAACTGAAGGAAAGTCTAGAGACTTCCTCCCAATGAGGTGGAAATTTTACAAGTACTTATCCCAAATGGATAAAGAAGTCTTTAGGTGGTTATTAAGAATTGGGATAAATTAAGTGGACATCAGTGGTATTAAAACAAAGATTTGGTACAACAGTACCTAAGGCTGGATGACCCAAAGAGACCCCCTTTTTGATTCCCAACATTAAAGCACTCCAAACGAGTTTGCTCTATTTCTCCCAGTTTATACATATACTTAAAAATGTTGGAAGAAAATTACTCTGAGATACTTGACAAATAATTACCTGCGGCAACAGTTAGGCCTAGTTAAAATCAAGTTAAAAGATTGATCAAAGGGCCTGAGTCCCTTGGTTCAACCCCTCACTGGGGACCCCAGAGCCTTTTATACGAAAATTGATAAATGGTCAGGAATAAAAAGAAAGGAAAGCTTCTAGGACTCCTTGTAACAGCAAGGCTTTTTTATTGTGTCCTAATTGAAACTAAAAGCTAAATGTGTAAGAGTTGATAGAATTGAGATGAAAGTTTATAAAAATTGGTATATTTAAATATGCTTTATTGAAGATGGTTACATCTCTTTTGCCTAATTGTATTGTGGGATAAACAGTATGTCTCACTGGGGAATGCTTCCCCTGCTTGGTATTATAAGACAGGGCATATGAATCTGTCTCTCAGGAAACATTAATTAAATATACTAAGGAAACCAATGGGGTTACCTGAGACTGTACACTACAAAGTAAAAACTGCAAGGTAATATTCAGGGGCTAATAAAAGAAAAAAAAAAAAAACAACAGAAACTTTACTGTGGGTCTAGCCTGTGCACTCAGAAAGAGAGACTTAGTTGAATGCTTTGTGCAAGCTTTTGAAGGCTTGATAAACGAAACTAAAATTCTAAAACATAGAACTCTTAAATTTCAGTTTAGTTGGAAATCTTCTCACTTGTATGAAAAAAGCAAATGAAAGAAGCTATAGTTGGGCAAATCAATCTTTTAATATCATTTAGGAGGCAGACCAGTTCTTTGGAGAATTAAAAGCAGCTATCTTTGTCTTGCAAATCTCTACAAATCAGAAATTTAGATATAACCCACAATGACCTGAGACTGAGCCTAATCAGTTCAATCAGAAAGAACCTGAAACCAAGGAGAGAAAAAGGGAAAAAGTGGCCTTTTAAAACTTGAACAACTGGAAAGGCTCCCTCACCTAGAATCTAAATTATAGCCTCCTTAAGTGTTTATCAAGGACAAATAAAAATCTTACGTCTTTTCCACAAAGAGTAAAGCCCTAGTCATCTGAGCAAATAAATTTAACTTATTTCAACTATTATTTATAAACTAAGTTTATATTATGTTTATATTGTTTATAAACTTACTTTATATTGTAAGTTTATATCTATGTAAGTTTATAACACCTGATTCATAACTGTTAAAGTGAAGCTATGAGATTTCTAATTATGTCTTTTTATGTCTGTGTATATTATACATATAACATAACTCTACCTCCAGAAAATATGATCAAAATTAAATTTATAAAAGAGCTTTGTTTGACTTGAAAGTAAGCACTTACAAATAAAATATTTCTAAATATAATAGAAACTGGTCAGAATGAATTTGAGGTTCACATGATCTAAGAAATATCCAATATTAAGTTAATATCTGGTATTAAAGCTAGCTTAGGCTTGTTGGTTTATCAATATAGACATGTCTTACTTTTATTGTACCTAGGTTAACTGAAGGTCAGTAAGGTCATGTTATTTCTGTTGGAGAATTTGTCAGCAAGAAGAAAAAATTAACTTGGTATATTTTCATAACTTGTAAAACAAAAGTAAATGAGTTTTCAGGTGAACTCTTTAGGAATTATATTTTGGGTATGTCTGTCTAAAATAGTTTATCCAGATTTCTGGTAACCTGAGTTTTGCTAAGTTAAATGATGGGAAATCATTGAATTTCAAAGTCATTTCAAATAAGATAAAATACTGGAACATTAAATGCTAAGCAGGTCTAAAATTACCTATCTTTGTATCCTTATGAGAAGGAAAGAGGAAGGAAATTATGCTATGAGAAGATGTATGTTCTGGAGGTTATGGGTTATTCCAGTCAGGAAATGCTGGTATGACAGAGAGTTCACAATTACTTGCTGCTTGTCAGTTTTTGCTAGAGATTAAGGTTTTTAAGGGTTAAAATTGTAATATGTAGTTAAAGCTACTAAAAATGAGGGAAACATTTCAGTATGCAAGGAAAATAGGATGTGTGTCTTCAGCAAAAGAAGGTATGAGGAATGGAAATACATTTTGTTAAGTGAAAAGAGTGATTTTTGTTCTAGAGCTGGTTCTTGATGGAAAAATACGGGACAAACTCATATGGATTCAGAAAGTCGTGAAAGGTTTATGGAAAGGGAGCCCTGAAAAGTAGTTTTGTGCATGGTTAGGCTGAGATTAAATTTAATTAGGCAAATGGATTTTGTTAAAAGTGGGCTGGTGCAGGACTGGATTTGGTTCCTCTCTTTGTTAAGAGAACAAATTTTTCTTGGAATACTGCTTTTGATTGTGTTCCTTTACCTTTAAGTGATCTGTATTTGCTTTTGAAATATTTTGTCACTTACGTTAAATAAGGATTGTTTCACAGTGACCTATGATCCTATTTGACCAAGTGTCTTGAAACCTTTTTGATATTTTTGACAGACTTCTCAAATATCAAATTCTAATTGAAGTTCTTTTGACCTCCAGCTAACTCTGGAATGCCTCAGAGGAACCCCGAGGCACCTTAGAGAAATGTTAAACTAATTAAGCTTATTCGGTATGTTAAATTACTTGAAGCATTGTTAAATGATTGGAGACAAACTTTAGGTTATATTGTATGGGTAAATGTCATTAATATAGATATTCCAAAATTTATATGAAATTCCTAAAAATCTGATATGTCCTGGTATGTTATCAGTCATAATTCTATTTATCTCAAAATGTTGTATGTCACAAAAATATCCCAAATTTCTTGTCAGTTGCATTGTAATCAGATCTTTAACAATGCCATTTTAAGTCTTTATCATTTAAAAACAATCATTGTTTTACTCTGATTTTATAAAATGAGGATCTTCAAGAAGATTCATAAAAAGGATTTTTTAACAAATTAAGTTTCTGATAACTTTTATATCATACAACTGAACTGGGTAGGAAATTTTAAAACTCTAATGAAAAAACCTGATGACTTCATCCAGATCAACAGGAATTAGTTACATGGGACTGAATGAACTGATACATAAGACAATTTTATGACTCTTTTCTGAAATATACTGCCTTTTAATCTTTTCCAGAAAATCTTTCCTCTTATGCTGTGACCTGCAACAAGTTGATAAAGTATACTTTTGTAAATGATTATGAAACATTTAGCTTTTTCTCTCTACCTGATTCTTCCAGAATCTGGCTTCTCCAGGTGTCTCCCCTGTGGACTTGATGGCTTATTGCAACCAGATTATAACTAGTTATACTAATCTTTGTTTTAATTTGCTCTCTCTTGTTGTTTTCAAATTATTTATACCTTGTGTCTCTCTCTGCTGTATTATGATCTTATTAATGCTACTAGCTATATTACTTATTCTGTCTATTTTATAGGATTGTTATCTCTTGCACTACCCAATGTGTAACCAGGCCTCCGACAAAATTAATGATGGCTAAAAGTCTTGAGGTAGTTGATCATATATAACTCTACATAGAATAATTGTAATAGTGCAACTCTAGATATGGGAAGAAGCAACAAAGGAAAACATTACCTGGATCATAATAGTCTAGTAAGACAGCTGATCCAGAGAATTTTAGAAGATCAATAGCCCTAATCCAAAAAATGAGCGGATTGAATAGCCTATCACACAATCTTCGCCTGATCTAGGAATGAGCCTTCCTAGCACTGTGGGACAAAATTGGTCATTAAATGCCTCCCAAACGTTGGTTGAATTTATGACCAAGAGGAAAGTTGTGGACATAGAATGTTACCAGCATTTCGGTAAACAAAGGATGCTGCAGCCACTGCGGCCACCCCCAGCTGTGCACCCTGAGGGGAATTCAGGATGGAGAAAAACAGGATACTGGCCCTAGATAGTTAAGGTGCATATCAAAGGAATCATTTCAATAGGCCCAGACTCTTGCATCTTCTCATCCATGGAAAAGTGCTAAAATTCATTAACTTGAGATGTCTGGTTTTTCTCTAACAGTAATCTTTTGATGTTCTGACTACCTGTTTTTGTTCGTTTGTTTTGTTTCGTTTGTTTGTATTGTTTTGTTTGCAAAACTCCTTTATATCCTGGCTCCTGTTTTAACCTCTTTGGAAATAATCCCTCACAGCTATCTGAGAAGCTGTATCTTGGGCTTAAGTCCTCAGTAAGCCCACTGAGTAAAACAATTCTCAACTTCTAGGTTGAGCATGTATTTTGGACACCTATCTGTTGAGCTCCTCCTCTGCACGAGGTACTGTGGTAGATGGGAGTATAAAGATGACAGTGCTTGGTTTTTGAGAAGGTCAGGTCGCAGTGGAAGAGGCAGTACTGTGACTGTGTTGCAGCCTGTGTTGTACCAGAGCTACATGCCAGAGGGGGTGAACGGAGGGTTACTCTTCCATATAGGCTGCTTAGGAAGAGCACCTCTGAAAAGGTGGCATGTGAGCAGGGCTGGAATGTTACGAGGGGTACCTGGGGACAGAGCTCCAGGCAGAGGAAGCGGCAAGTACAAATGCCCTCAAGTACAGATGCCCTTAGGTGGGAACCATTTTGCTTCTACAAAGGGAAGCAGAGAGGCCACTGTTGCCAGAGGGCAGTGAGTAAGGGTGACCCCCAAGGGGGAGGGGAGGTCTAAGGTGAAGGGGTTAGGAGCACATCACTACTGTCAAGTCTTGGGCTTTTACTCTAAGATGGGAAGTCCTGGAGGGTTTGGAGCTGAAGAGCCACATGTTTGAACTCCGGCTTCTCTCTTTTTTTTTTTTTTTAACACCTTTATTAGAGTATAATTGCTTTACAATGGTGTGTTAGTTTCTGCTTTATAACAAAGCGAATCAGCTATATGTATACATATGTCCCCATATCTCCTCCCTCTTGCGTCTCCCTCCCACCCTCCCTATCCCACCCCTCTAGGTGGTCACAAAGCGCCGAGCTGATCTCCCTGTGCTATGCGGCTGCTTCCCACTAGCTATCTGTTTTACATTTGGTAGCGTATATATGTCCATGCCACTCTCTCACTTCGTCCCAGCTTACCCTTCCCCCTCCCCATGTCCTCAAGTCCATTCTCTACATCTGTGTCTTTATTCCTGTCCTGCCCCTGGGTTCTTCAGAACCATGGTTTTTTTTTTTTTAGATTCCATATATATGTGTTAGCATACGGTATTTGTTTTTCTCCTTCTGACTTACTTCACTCTGTATGACAGACTCTAGGTCCATCCGCCTCACTACAAATAACTCAATTTCGTTTCTTTTTATGGCTGAGTAATATTCCATTGTATATATGTGCCACATCTTCTTTATCCATTCATCTGTCGATGGACACTTAGGTTGCTTCCATGTCCTGGCTATTGTAAAATAGAGCTGCAGTGAACATTGTGGTACCTGACTCTTTTTGAATTACGGTTTTCTCAGTGTATATGCCCAGTAGTGGGATTGCTGGGTCGTATGGTATGAACTCAGGCTTTTCAAGAACCACTGTGGCCTGCTGTGCAAGGGTGACAGTGGGAGATAGTTAAGAGGCACTGCAGTCATCCAGATAAGAGATGATGGTGGCCTGGGTTTTGGTGGCTGATGGAGGTGTGAGAAATGATCAGGTGTTTCATATGTTCTCATGAGATTTGCTGAAGGAATGGGAGTGGAGTGTGAGACCAAGGATTCAAGGATAACTGTGAGGTCTTCAGCCTGAGCGCCTTGAAGGAGAGCTGCCATTTACGGAGATGGGAAGACGAGGGGAGGAGCTGGCTGTGGGTGGGGGTGAGGCGCAGCAGAGTTTGGCTTTGGACATCTTCAGAGCCTGCCTGCCATGTCGTCCAAGTGGAGATGTTGATCATGCAGTGAACATGCAGCTAGGACAGATGAGAGGCTGGCATCTGAAGAAAAGAAGCCTCAAAAGCATAAAAGAGGTGTGGGGGGGATTATAAAATAACCCTCCTGAAAAAGTGTCAAGGCTTTTAAACTTACGTCATCACTGTTTTTATATCACTTATAAAGTTCTATGACTGTAAAAGTGTGTGGCAATACCATGTTGCAGGAAGTGGCTGTAGCTGGTCAGTGGTTTCTGAAGTGTGGGCCTGAGGCCAACAGCATTAAATCTCCTGTGAGCTTGTTAGAGATGCAGATTATTGGGCCTCACCAGACCAGACCTAGTGAATCATAAACCCAGGGCAAAGGGCCGGAACTGTTTTGACAACTTCTCCGGGAGATTGTTATGAAGGTTAAAGTTGAGTGAGCTAGATAAGAAGTTTGGTATTTCTAGATTTTAATCATTTAAAAAGAAACAACTTTTTTTAAAGGTAAAATGTCTTTATTGTTTGAAGCATTAAAAAAGTAGACAAAAATTGGTATGACGTTTCATTTCTTAGTCTTCTCAGTGAGGTTATAAAAATACAGTGCCACTTAGTCTTATAAACTCTTGAAACTGTCTAGAAGTTCACACTTAGTATTATCTGAAGTCACTTAAAACACAGGAGATGATAAAACAAAATCACCTCATAAATACAATCAAAATTGCTTTGAGAAATTTCTAACTATAGACTCCTAGATAAATAGGACTTTTTTCTTTTCCAAAACATAGACAGTATTTCCCCCATGTTATGCCTACAGGCATCATAAATGTGGACTGCCTTCTCCTACCTTCTGTTCTAGATATAGATTAACAGAAATGCAAACTAAATTCAGTTTTTTTCAATTTAATCTCTTATTTTGTTTAAGATAAAATTCTTAATTTAAAACCAAGATCTTTTAGAATGCCTGGCTCATTTTCATTTTGTTTCAAATCACAATTCATTAAAAAAAAAAATAGGAAGACGATACAAATGTTCTTTTAAAGTACTTATATTCAGCTACAAAATCACCTTAAACATTTCTGAAGAATGTGAACATACATGTGTGTATATTTTTACATATTGCTGTTGCATCGTTCTGGGTTTTGAGGATTCTGCACTAACTAAATCTTCGTAAACTGAGATCACAGGTTTGGATACAACCCAAATCATTCAGTGCATTCATCTACGGAAGCAGATTCATGCACTTTACATATTTCTAACTCTTCATTTTCCTTCAGGTTGGTCAAAGAATAAACAATGTATACCATAAATTAAATCGAAACCCACTGCCATATGTCCTGTATGTGCTGTTGCTAATTAAAATAAGTGTATTCTTGCTGTGGAAATTCTGCAGTTTGGGAGTTGTATGAGATCATCTTTTCAAGGCATAGGTAAAGAATAAATTTTTTTTTAACGGAAAGAAATACAAATCAGATCATTAATTCATTCTCTGCATACAAAATGCTATTTTAGAGGTAAGTGAATTATTTCACCCCAAGGGTACTGTTTACACTAAAAAAGTACACCAGTTGTTTAAGGAATTGCCTGAACATGGTCAATTTGAAATAACAATGAAATACTGAGATTTGATTACTTTACTGGCAGGATTTGGACTATTAATGAAAACTGACATTTAAAATAATATGGGGGAAAATACAGAGCCACTTGAATGCTTATCACTTTATTACTGCAATCATAAATGGTAATGATTTGAATTAGTCCTCGACATTGATTTGTGTGTTTACATTAGTCCTTAATTATGCCTTTTCTGCCTTTTGTTTTGTTGCTCACCCTTTTAAGAAATGCCATGATAATTAGCACATGGTTGTGTTGCATAAAGCATCTTGTACTACCTTCCTGAGTACGTGTACATGTGTTCATTTCTCATGCCTCTGCTCATATTTTTCTATTTAACTTTTCTGTTGGATAGCATTGAAAAGCCTTTGCTGATTTTCAAGGCAGTCTTTCAGCTTATCCTCTGTCAAAGTCAGTCGCTGCTCCAAGATTGAAACAGTCTGCAAAAAAGGAGGGCAAAATAATCAATGCCCGATGACCTGGTGGTGAGGATGATGATGATAATCTCAGCATTGATCTTTTTCAGAACTGGAATGCCACCCTTTTGCCAGGAGATTGGCTCAGAAATGAGCCCCAGAACTTGCCCCGCTTCTGTGCCCTAACACAAGGCAAAGCACTGTCAAGCAGTTTGAGGAAAAGAAAAAAAAGGAACCATTTGAGGAAAACGGAGTAAATGATCAAGCCTCTGTAGGTAATTCTGAAGTCTGATCTTCTAAAGCATCGATGCCAGAGAAGAGGCCACATGAGGCATGTTACGTAGTGTCACAGGTGACATGGAATGTGGGAGGTGGGGATGGAATGCCACATAACCCCACCGCTACTTAAATGGCATCACTGGTCATTCTGTCCCAATCAATCCATGACGGACCATACCTATATTACCCTAGACAGCTGGATACCTAGCTTACTTTGAAAATATAATGACTGCTACCCCTTTCTGCACCCAGAAGATGACAGCAACTCATAGGGTTGTTAGGAAGACTGACTAAATGAAATACGGCATGTGAAATGCTTAAGCTAGTGCCTGGCACACAGGACTTCATGAATCTTAGCTATTCTAACTCCTTCAGCTCATAAGTGAGTATATAACTACACACACACGCGTGACTACTTTTAAATCTAATTGTGATAGACGACTTCATCTTCAGTCTTTTATCTTTTAAAAAAACTATACGATAAAATAGATTCAGGAAGTTGCACAAAAAACATGTGGCACTTAATGAACTCTCATGAGAAAAGCACCGTTATGACCAACACCCAGGTCAAGAACTAGAACTCTGCCAGCCACCCAGAGTGCCTTGCGTGCGCCTTCCCCCATAACAGCCCCTATCCTGACCATTATAATAATCACTTTTCTGCATGTCTTTATGGTTTTATCTTTCAAGTGTACATCCCTAGACACTATATCTTACCCATTTTCAAGATTTGATGTCATTTAAAGTCTTTTAATCTACAGATCCCCACTCTCTCCATTTATTTTCTTTATAATTTGTCTTTTGACAGGTTCAGGCCATTTGACCTGCAGAGCCTCTACCAGTCTGGATTTCAGGGACTGCGAACTCTGGGTACAGTTTAATCTGTTCTTCTACCCTCTGTATTTTATGTAAATTGGAAGCTGGATTCAAAGGCTTGGTAAGACTCAGGTTAGATCCCTTGGTAAGACTAGTCTTTCTTTTGAGGGCACAATAATATTTGCTTCTTTTTCTGTGTTGTTAGTAGCTACTTAATGCCTAGATCTATCGATTCTTAGAGATTGCCAGTGATATTCTAATTCCATCACTTAAAAAATTTATATTAGTTGGGATAATTTATACAAGACACTTCTCTCATATATTATTTGGTTACCTGGTAGTACAGTTCATATAGGAAAAGCAACATAAATGCTTGGTTACTTTAGTTGACAAGTTTCAAAATAATGAATTGATTCCCTACCAGCCTCTGAAGGTAATCAATCAGTTTAAAACAAAAACATTATCTAATAGTTTTTGCTCTCATATTCCATACTATAGATCATGATTCATTGAAATTTCTCATATTCCATACTATAGATCATGATTCATTGAAATTAATGGCAATGCTGATAATACTTTCTACTATTTCTTGAGTGCCTACTATGTGCCAAGCATTTTGCCTGATACTTTACATATATTATCACAATGTAAGATGCAAAAGCTTTTGATATGTGTATTATCAACACCTTTAACACTGGTTCACTCCACTTACCTACCAACCATCTTAAAAGTTATAATGAGAAAGTGATACTACAATCTGTACTGAATTATAAGCACTGCCACTGGGTTAGGAGATGTTCAGTCATCTGTAATTGAAGTGAATCTGAATGTGTTTATTTTACTTGTTATTTGCCCCCAGATTCACACTGTTCCCATTTTGCAAGTGTGCTGTGCCTGCTTTTAACTTTTCATATTTGAAGGAAAGTCCTTCAAAATTAAAAGTAAAAAATTACAGACTTTCAGTAAAGTTTAAAGTGATCCATTTAACCTTGAATCAGGAAAAAAGAAGGCAAAATGAGTCACGAAGCTGACAGAGTAGAAGATGGAAAGACCCTAAAGAAGACCTGCCACCCAATGTGACAGTGCAGGTGAGGAAGCCAGGGCCCTGGGAAACAGGCCAACCAAAACTAAAGCTGGCATGAAGCTGAGAGAACAACTGCCTTTTAAAGGAAAGGAAAGTCTGATAAACACAAAGTCACCTCTAGCACAATACTGCAAAGCAAAATTGATGATTTTCCTATGATTTTCATTGAACAGATCTTACGACTCCAAGGTCTCACAAGGCTCATTCCCACAATGTCATGACCCACATCCACATCCCTTAACTCCAAGGCCCTGAGATGTTATCTAAAGGGTAAAAATTTTAATTACTGGCTCTTAACCCAAAATGGAACCTTAAAAGTCCGATGCCAGGGCCTTGAATTCTCTGGAGACGAGAACTGGACATCTGGATGATTCTTAACTGCCCTGACGATTATAATGTACAGCCAGGGTTGAGAATAAGAATTAGATGATTTCTATGCAAGAGCAATTTCAACTTGAAATATTTATTCTGCAAAAGTAATTGACGTCTTCTCTGGTTCACATTATAGCCTCTTTCTGTATAATTTAGGACGGTGTCTGCTCTAACAAATATTAATATCCTCATTCTGTTTATCAAAGAGGAACAATAAGAATTCTTCAAAGGAAACACTGAGCAGAGCTGGAAGGGCAACCTCTGATGTATCCATCTTAATACACCACTTCCATTAAATGACATCTGTATTTCCTGACCAAGAGTTGGAAGACCTTTGATATATTAAGATCCATGGTATCCCTTCTTGCAGAATTATATTGACATCAAAGGACTGGGTAATATTCTAAAAGGGGAATGTGGAAACCTCACCTCCAGAAGAACAGAGCATCAACATAAGGAGCTTTGGAATGAGGGAAGTTATACAGTGGACAGAGAGAACTTCTTCAGAGTGAAAAACTAAAGCACTGCCAATATTTCATTCTAACCGAAATGATTAATCCCAATACATCTTTCTTATTGCCCTAAATATTTCTTTGATAATGTCCAAATCTGAATACATGGCATCAAAAATTCTTAGGGCAAAACAAACATTACTGTCCAAAATCAAATAATACATTTGTAGCATGAAGTACATGGTCTCCCCCATTCGCTTGTAGTCCTCAGATGCCAGATAGAGTACAGTGTGTGTGTGCACACATGCATATGTGTATATGTGTGCATGGGCTCTGACTTTGCCTCTGTAAGGTTTAGAGCAGCTCAGTACAGCAGGCGCTGCTATATTAACTACCACCTTTGAGCTTGCCTTGCTAAGAAAGAACATTTTCTCCCTGCTCTGCTAGTTCTGCAACCTTCTGTAACTAGGATTTTGTACGTCTTACCCCCAAGTGAAAAGCGCGCCAACCCACCTGTGTCAAAACATTGAGCTGTTCCATAATATGCTCTAACGCATCGGTCACAGCGAGCGGTATGTTTCGTTGACTCTCAGAAGGGAGGTAGCTCATTTCTTCTGTTTTCTTTTTCAAGGTTGTAGGTGAACATTCTGATGACATTAAAGAAGGGTTCAAGAAATATCCGCAGATCTCTTCACCCTTGTCTGGTAGAGTTCGAACAGTGGTTTCTGTTGTCTTTGACACCATAGAAAAGATAGGAAGAGTTATATTTTCCAAACTTTAAAATGATATAAAAGTTTTCAACATTCCTCTTTTAAAAGCCCAGCTTTCATTTAATTGTTCATCTTCAACTACAGCAGATTATGGAAATTATAAGGAAAAAAAGCCTACAAAAGGATGGACGAAATTCACAATTTTCCTTGATTTTTTTTTTCAATAAAATATACTTTGTATGTATCTGTCTGAAAGATCAGGTGTTCTACCATTAAAAAGGTGGTTACATGCTAATTCTTGATTTTTAAAAAGTCACATCCATTAAGATGACTATTATTTGATTTCTTTGGGGAGGAGACAAGATGGCAGAGTAGAAGGACTTGAGCTTACCTCCCCTCATGAAAACACCAAAATCAATCACACAGCTAACTGCTGAACAACAATCGAAAAAAAAAAAGAGAACCTACCAAAAAGATACTCTACATCCAAAGACAAAGAAGAAGCCACACAAGACAGTAGGAGGGGCGCATTCACAGTATAATCAAATCTCATAACCACCAGGTGGGTGACCCACAAACTGGAAAATAATTATATCACAGAGGTTTTCCCACAGGAGGGAGAGTTCTGAGCCCCATGTCAGGCCCCCCGCCCCAGCCAGGGGGGACTGGCATCAGGAGGAAGAGGAGTCCCCATAGCATTTGGCTTTGATGGCCAGTGGGGCTTGAGTGCAGGAGCTCCACAGGATTGGGGGAAACGGAGACTCCACTCCTGGAGGGCCTACACAAGGTTTCATGCGCACTGAGATTCAGGGCAAAGCAGTGACTCCACAGGAGCCTGGGCCAGACCTACCTGTGGGTCTTGGAGGGTCTCCTGGGGAGGCGGGGGTTGACTGTGGCTCACTGTGGGGACAAGGACGATGGTGGTGGAGGCCCCGGGGAATATTCATCAGCGTGAGCTCTCCTGGAGGTCGCCATTTTGGCACTGAGACCTGGCCCCACCCAACAACCTGCAGGCTCCACTGCGGGGACGCCTCAAGCCAAACAACCAACAGGGTGGGAACACACCACCACCCATCAGCAGACAGGCTGCCTAAAGTAATCCTGAGCCCACAGCCATCTCTAAACACACCCCTTGACATGGCCTTGCCCACCAGAGGGAAAAGACCCAGCTCCACCCATCAGTGGGCAGGCACCAGTCCCTCCCACCAGGAAGCCTGCACAAACCCCTGGACCAACCTCACCCACCAGGGTGCAGACACCAGAAGCTAGAGGAACTACAAACCTGCAGCCTCAGAAACGGAGACTGCAAACACAGGAAGTTAGACAAAATGAAACGGCAGGGAAATATGTTCCAGACAAACGAACAAGGTAAAACCCCAGAGGAACAACTAAGTGAAGTGGAGATAGACAATCTGCCTGAAAAAGAATTAAGAGTAATGATAGTAAAGACGATCCAAGATCTCAGAAAAAGAATGGAGGCACAGACCGAGAAGATACAAGAAATGTTTGTTTGAAAAAGAACTAGAAGATTTAAAAATCAAATGAACAGAGGTGAACAATACAATAACTGAAATGAAAAATACTCTAGAAGGAATCAATTAGCAGAATAAATGAGGCAGAAGAACAAGTGAGCTGGAAGACAGATTGGTGGAGATCACTGTCATGGAACATATTAAAGAAAAAATGAATAGAAATAAGGACACTCTCAGAGACCTCTGGAACAACATTAAACACACCAACATTCACATTATAGGGGTCCCAGAAGGAGAAGAGAGAGAGAAAGGGCCTGAGAAAATATTTGAAGAGATAATAGCCAAAAACTTACCTAACATGGGAAAGGAAACAGTCACCCAAGTCCAGGAAGCACAGAGAGTCCCGTACAGGATAAACCCAAGGAGGAACACAACAAGACACACATGAATCCAATTGACAAAAATTAAACGCAAGGAGAAAATACTAAAAGCAGCAAGGGAAAAGCAACATGTAACATACAAGGGAATCCCCATAAGGTTATCAGCTGATTTTTCAGCAGAAACTCTGCAGGCCAGAAGGGAGTGGCATGATATATTTAAAGTGATGAAAGGGAAAAACCTACAACCAAGAATACTCTACCCAGCAAGGCTCTCGTTCAGATTCGAGGGAGAAATCAAAAGCTTTACAGACAAGCAAAAGCTAAGAGAATTCAGCACCAGCAAACCAGCTTTATGACAGATGCTAAAGGAACTTCTAGGCAGAAAAGAAAAGGCCGCAACTAGAAATGAGAAAATTATGATTGGGAAAGCTCACTGATAAAGGCAATCGTAAAGGTAAGAAGTCATCCACATATAAATATGATATCAAAACCAGCAATCATGAGGAGAGTACAAATGCAGGATATATTGGTAATGCATTTGAAATTAAGAGACCAGCAACTTGAAACAATCTCGTGTGTGTGTGTGTGTGTGTGTGTGTATGGCTATATCAAAACCTCACGGTAACTGCAAACTGAAAACCTACAATAGATAAACACACACACAAAAGAAAAAGCAATCCCAACACAACACTAAAGTTAGTCATCAAATCACAAGAGAAGAGAACAAAAGAGGAAGGGAAGAAAAAAGACCTAGGAAAACAAATCCAAAACAATTAACAAAATGGCAATAAGAACATACATATAATTACCTTAAACATAAACGAATTTAATGCTCAAACCAAAAGACATAGACTGGCTGAGTAGATACAAAAACAAGACCCATATATATTGCTGTCTACAAGAGACCCATTTCAGATCTAGGGACACATACAGACTGAAAGTGAGGGAATGGAAAAAGGTATTCCATGCAAATGGAAATCAAAAGAAAGCTGGAATAGCAATACTCATATCAGAAGAAATAGACTTTAAAATAAAGACTGTTACAAGAGACAAGGGCACTACATGATGATCAAGGGATCAATCTGAGAAGAAGGTATAACAATTGAAATATATATGCACCCAACATAGGAGCATCTCAATATATAAGGCAAACACTAACAGCCATAAAAAGAGAAACTGACAGTAATACAATAATGGGGGGGGCGGGTCTTTAACACCCCACTTACATCAATGGACAGATCATCCAGACAGAAAATCAGTAAGGAAACACAGGCCTTAAATGACACATTAGACCAGATAGACTTAATTGATATTTATAGTGCATTCCATTCAAAAGCAGTAGAATAGACATTCTTCTCAAGTGCACATGGAACATTCTCCAGGATACAGTACATGCTGGGCCACAAAGCAAACCTTGGTATATTTAAGAAAATGGAAGTCATATCAAGGATCTTTTTTGACCACAACCCTATGAGATTAGAAATCAACTACAAGGAAAAAAACTGTAAAAAACACAAACACGTGTAGGCGAAACAATATGCTACTAAACAACCAATGGATCACTGAGGAAATCAATAAATACCTAGAGACAAATGAAAACGAAAGCACGATGTTCTGAAACCTATGGGATGCAGCAAAAGCAGTTCTAAGAGAGAAATTTACAGTGATACAATCTTACCTCAGGAAACAAGAAAAATCTCAAATAAACCTAACCTTACACCTAAAGCAACTAGAGAAAGAACAACAGACAAAACCCAAAGTTAGTACAAGGAAAGAAATCATAAAGATCAGAGGAGACATAAAAAATAGAGACAAAGAAAACAATAGAAAAGATCAATGAAACTAAAATCTGGTTCTTTGAAAAGATAAATAAAATTGATAAACCTTTAGCCAGACTCAAAGAAAAAAAAGGAGAGGGCTCAAATCAATAAAATTCGAAATGAAAAAGAAGTTAAAACAGACACCACAGAAATACAAAGGATCATAAGAGACTACTACAAGCAACTCTATGCCAATAAAATGGGCAACCTAGAAGAAATGGAAAAATTCTTATGTATAATATTCTAAGACTGAACCAGAAAGAAATAGAAAATATAAACAGACCAATCACAAGTACTGAAATTGAAACTGTGATTAAAAATCTTCCAACAGGGCTTCCCTGGTGGCGCAGTGGTTGAGAATCTGCCTGCTAATGCAGGAGACATGGGTTCGAGCCCTGGTCTGGGAAGATCCCACATGCCACGGAGCAACTGGGCCCGTGAGCCACAATTACTGAACCTGCGCGTCTGGAGCCTGTGCTCCGCAACAAGAGAGGCCGCGATGGTGAGAGGCCCACGCACCGCGATGAAGAGTGGTCCCCACTTGCCGCAGCTAGAGAAAGCCCTCGCACAGAAACGAAGACCCAACACAGTCATAAATAAATTAAAAAAAAAAAAATCTTCCAACAAACAAAAGTCCAGAACCAGATGGCTTCACAGGTGAATTCTATCAAACATTTAGAGAAGAGTTAACACCTGTCTTTCTGAAACTATTCTAAAAAATTGAACAGTATAGAGGTTCCTTCAAAAACTAAAAACAGAACTGCCATATGATCCAGCAGTCCCACTCCTGGGCATATATCTGGAGAAAACCATAATTCGAAAAGATACATGCACCCCATTGTTCATTGCAGCACTATTTACAATAGCCAGGACACGGAAGCAACCTAAATGTTCACTGATAGATGAATGGATAAAGAAGATGTGGTACATATATACAATGAGATATTACTCAGATGTAAAAAAGAATGAAATAATGCTATTTGCAGCAACATGGATGTACCTAAAGATTATCATACTAAGTGAAGTAAGTCAGACAGAGAAAGATAAATATATGATATTACTTATACGTGGAATCTAAAAGGATGATACAAATGAGCTTATTTACAAAAGAGAAACAGACTCACAGACTTTGAAGACAAACTTATGGTTACCAAAGGGGAAAGGTCGGGGGGAGGGATAAATTAGAAGTTTTGGATTAACATCTACACACTACTATATATAAAATAGATAATCAACAAGGACCAACTTATAGCATAGGGAATTCTACTCAATATTCTGTAAAAACGTATATGGGAAAAGAATCTGAAAAAGAATGGAGATATATATATATGTACAGCTGAATCACTTTGCTGTACACCTGAAACTAAACATTGTAAATCAATTATACCCCAATATAAAATAAAAAATATTACTTTTAAAAATGAAAATAATAAGCATTGGTGGAGAAATTGGAACCCTCCTGCATTGCTGTGGGAGTATAAAATGGTCAGCTGATGTGGAAAACAGTTTGGCTATTCCTCAAAGGTTGCAACACAGAATTAGCATACAATCTAGCAATTCCACTCCTGAGTATATATCCACAAGAACTGAAAGCAAGGACTTGAACAGATACTTGTACACCAATATTCATAGTGGCATTATTCACAGTAGTCAAAAGATAAAAACAACCCAGTACCAATCAACAGGTAAATGTATAAACAAAATGTGGTACACACATACAATTGAATATTATTTAACCATAAAAATAAATAGAATTCTACATGCTACAACATGGATGAACCTTGAAAACATACTAAGTGAAAACAAGACACAAAATACCATATGATTCCACTAATATGAGGTACCTGGAATAGGCAAATTCAGAGAGAGTATAGGTTACCATGAGCTGGAGGGGAGAAGAAACGTGCAGTTTATGTACCCATTGCTTAATGAGGACAGAGTTTCTGTTTGAAATGATGACAAAGATCTCAAAATTGTGGTGATGGGTACACAACATTGTGAATACTTAATGCCAGGGAAGTGTACACTTAAAAATGGTTAAAATGGTCAATTTTATGATATGTATATTTTACCACAATAAAACAAATAAGCCCTCCAAACATATAGCAATAAAAATCTAAAAATAAAATTAAGAAAACAACTCAGTCTACATGAGCATCAAAAAGAATAAAATGGGGCTTCCCTGGTGGCGCAGTGGTTGAGAATCTGCCTGCCAATGCAGGGGACACGGGTTTGAGCCCTGGTCTGGGAAGATCCCACATGCCGCGAAGCGACTAAGCCCGTGAGCCACAATTGCTGAGCCTGCGCGTCTGGAGCCTGTGCTCCGCAACGGGAGAGGCCACGATAGTGAGAGGCCCACGCACCGCGATGAAGAGTGGCCCCCACTTGCTGCAACTAGAGAAAGCCCTCACACAGAAATGACGAAGACCCAACACAGCTATAAATAAATAAATAAATTTAAAAAAAAAAGAATAAAATGTTTAGGAATAAATTTAACAAAAACAGTGCAAGGCTTATATACCAAACACTACAAATAAACCATCAATGAAAGAAAGTAAAGACCTAAATAAATGAAAAGACATTCCATACCCCATGTTCATGGAACAGAAGACTTAATATTGTTAAGATGGCAATATTCCCCAAATTGATATATACAGGTTCAATACAATCCCCATCAAAATCTCAGCTGCCTGTTTAAAAGAAATTGACATGCTGGTCTTAAAAGGCATATAGAAATGCAAGGAACCCAGAATAGCCAAAATAATATTGAAGGACACAATTCAAGACTCACATTTCCCAGTTTCAAAATTCACTACAAAACTACAGTAATCAAGACAGCATGGGACTGGCATAAGGACAGACATATAGATCAATGGAATAGATAGACCTTTCCATATATGGTCAATTGATTTTTGACAAGGTTCCCAAGATAATTTAATGGAAAATAATAGTCTTTTTCAAGAAACTGTGCTGGGAAAACTGTGTATTTAAATTCAAAAGAATGGATTTGGGCCCCTACCTCACACCATATACAGGATTAACTCAAAATGGATCATAAAGTTAACTATAGGAGCTAAAACAATACAAATCTTAGAAGACAACATAGGAGTAAATTTTCCTCACCTTGGATTAGACTGAAGCTTCTTAGATACAATACCAAACTACAAATGACAAAATAAATAACAAATTGGACTTTATCAAAACATAAAACTTTTGTGCTTCAAAAGACAACAAGAGGGACTTCCCAGTGGTCCAGTGGCTAAGACTCCATGCTCCCAATGCAGGGGGCCCGGGTTCGATCCCTGGTCAGGCGGCTATATACCATGTGCCGTAACTAAGAGTTTGCATGCCACAATGAAGATCCTGCACGCAGCAAAGAAGATCTCGCATGTCTCAACTAAGACCCGGCGCAGCCAAATAGATAAGTAAATATTTTTTTAAAGTAGGTAACAAGAAAGTGGGAACAAATCACGCAGAATTGGGGAAAATATTTGCAAATCATGTATTTGATAAGAGACTTGTATGAGAACATATAAAGAACTCTTAACAACTCAACAATAAAAAGACAACCCAATTAAAAATGGTCAAAGGATTTGAACAGACATTTCTCTAAAGAAGATACACAAATGGCCAATAAGCACATAAAAAGACGCTCAATATCATTAGTTATCAGGGAAATGCAAATCAAAACCACAATGAGATACCAATTCATACCCATTAGGATGACTAAAATAAAAAAGAATATAACAAGTGTCGGTTAAGATGTAGAGAAACTCGAATCCTCATACATTGCTGGTGGGATTGTAAAATGATGCAGTCACTTTGGAAAACAGTTTGGAAAAATTCCTCAAAACATTAAACATTGAATTACTATGACCCAGTGATTCCACTCCTTGGTATATACCCAGGAGAAATGACATCCTTTACATATATCCACATAAAACTTGTACATGAATACACAGCAGCATTATTTAGAATAGCCAATAAAATGGAAACAACCTATATGCATCAGAATGTTGTGATAATTAATGGAAAAACAAAATGTGGTATTATTCTTACAATGGATATTAGTTACCCACAAAAAAAGAATGAAGTACTGATACATGCTACAACACGATGAACCTTGGAAACAGTAGGCTGAGTTAAAGAAGCCATATACAAAGGCCACATATTATGTGATTCCATATGTATGAAATAGTCAGAATAGACAAATACAGGAAGACAGACTGAGATTAGTGGTTGCCAGGGGCTGGGAGGAGGGAAGAATGGGCAGAGGTTGATAATGGGTATGTAGGTGATGAAAATACTCTAAAATTATTTTTGGAGTGATTAAATATTCTAAAATTAGCGGTGATGGTTGCACAACTTTGTGAATATTCTAAAGATCATTAAATTGTACACTTTAAAATGGCGAGTTTTCTAGTATGTGAATTATCTCATTAAAGCTATTTTAAAAACAAAGAATCCAAATATATGCATCACAGAAATCACAGAATTTTTAAAAATTTTAATCAATTTTTCATTCCTGGTTATCACTGGCATATGAGAGTTCCAGACAGAAGGTACCTCAAACATGGCAAGTGTACTTCTAATGATGACGATGGTGGTGACAACCAGCATGTACAGAGCTTACTGTGTACTTGGCATTGTTTCAAGTGCTTTACGCATGTTAACTGGTTTAATCTTCACAATAACCCTATCAGGTATGTTCTGTTCTACTACTATTCTCATTTTTCAAACTAGGAAACAGAGATACAGAGAGACTAAATAACTTGCCCAAGCTCACACAGGTAGGAAAGGTGTATGAAACATAACCAGTCATAAATCTAAGAGATGCCAAAGCACTCTGGGTATTGTGACCTTGGGATCAAAGCCACTGTTCTCCATGATCTTCCCAACCATTTTTAGGAAGATGAAAACTTTCAAATTTACCTCTGTCATAATCTTACTAATTCATCATTTGTTGAAAATAATAAAAACAAACTCAAAATCCACCACCCCCAGTTCAAGCTTATTTTAAAATATGCATAAAACACATCTTAGTACTCCTACCCAGCTGAGTGGATCTGCTCAGGTTCTTTTCGTTTGTTCACTTAACAAACACTTCTGGAGCCTCGCTCTGTGTGAGGCGCAGTTCTCAATGGTGAGAACCCAGCAGTGGGTGGCAGGACCCAAGACTCTGCTCTCCTGAAGCTTATGTTCTGGTACCTTCAGTCATTTGGTACTTTATCTTTTCTACTTTTGTTGCATACCAGCCTATGTTTATCTCCAAAACCATCCTGGTCTCTGAGCAGTTATGCTCTGTACCCCCAGTTTTCCACCTTTGTGATATACCTGACAATATTAGGGTCTGAACCTAAAATACCTGAATGAAAATGACTTTTTTGGGCAGAAAGCACTCATTAAAATCCACACCCCCCAAAGAATCCTATTACTAACACTTTGAATTACTTAACTCTGTGTGATGAAGAAAATCTGAAACTGTCCTTGAAATGTTCAGAAGCAAAACTCCGAGCAACCATAGATCATAGAACAAGTTCACATAAAGGATTTTTAATGCCACTCATTAGCTGGGCCCAGAAGCACCTACGACCTACTTATTCATGTCCTGAGCTAAGGGAACTTAGAAAACAACCTACAGCACTTACCTACCTGGGTCCCCAGCTATTGGCTGGTGGCAAACACTGAATGAAATGAAAGCAGTGTAAAAATGAGTATGGAATATGCGAAGAGTTCACCAAGCAGTCCTGTCTCACAGTCACAGTCTGCATTCCTGATCCTAGGCAGCCGCCTCATTGACTGGGGACATTGTATGGACGGCCGTGCACAGCCATCCTCACCCTAAAATAAATAATTCCTGCTCAAAAGACAGACTTTTTTTTTTTTTTTGTAACATTGCTTCTGCTGTGCCTTCTCTGCCCTCCTAGCATGACTGAATCTTTTTTGATCTCCAAATTTCAGCTTAATTGTCACATCTTCAGAAAAGTAGTCCCTGACCACCCTAATGAAGGTGGTCTGTCTACTGGCTACCATGGCATCCTGATGTCTTCTTCCATAACTGATGAGTTGTCTTTTCCTTCTCTATTGTCTGTCTCCCTCACTAGACTGTGCTATGCCTACTCTTCTGACCACTGTACCCACTGGATTTAGCAGAAACGTAAATATTTTTGAATATGTTAACCACTCACGTGCAGAGTTTATCACCGTTCTCACAGATGGAAACCAAACTCTCTATGACCAGGACAGTCTTTTTTACACGGATCACAACATACCTAAGTATGTACACACATGGTCGCAAATATAACTAATCTTATTGTAGTAGCAACTCCAGCCCTTCATGGGAAAAGGCCTCTAATCTAATTAACACATTGGTCATCGAACCCTGGGGGATTGCAGTCAGGGTGGTTAGTGAAGAAAGGGCAATAGGAAATGGGCAAAGAAAGATTTAAGGCCATAGACAGTCTAGGCAGGAAAAGATCCCCATAACCTTAACAATAGTTTTCTTGTTTGGGACCAAAAAAAAAAAAAAAAATACTATCATATGACACATAAAGATGAATAGAACAGGGAAAAGGGTATGGGCAGAGAGAGAAAAAAAGTACGAGATCTCCATCCCACATTAGCCAACTGACAGATCTGTTCTCTGGTCTCTCAAAGCTATTTGGACCTAGATATTAGCAGATTCTTTCCCACCGACCAAGCCTGCCTTTGCTTCCTGTTTGTACAGGAAAAGAGCAAGATGCACAGCTTGGGGAAGTTTCAACGCTCTCATTCATAAAATTAAAAAAAAAAAAAAATGAAAAGGGAAAAAAATATGTTTAAGATTCTGGGTTATTAAAAGTCTAGCAAATGAGGCTGCAGTACCTGCTTGCTCCCAATATATTGAGGTCCTCTCCTACTTCAGAGTTGCTAATATTCATTTTTTGCGTGAATGCTTACTGAACACTGACATTATACTAAGCATTTACCAATGTTAAATGTGAGTACAATGTGATACCGGCAATCAAGGAGGAGTCTCTATTATGGGGAGAGAATTAAGACAGAGCAAGGCCCGGACCCCCTGCAGTGCCTGGCACATACCAGCAGTGAATAAACAAGAAACACAAGCAAATGACTGTAAGAAAAGAACAAATGCTTTGGAAGTCCATAAAAGGAAGAAATCACACATGTTCCCTTACCTCTTACTTTTTTGCAGACACCTGAAGTACAGCAGGGTAACAATAACATTCATTGATTGATTCAGCAAGCGAAGGCCTCCTATACGTAGGCATTAAAGCTACAGCAAAGAACAAATCAGATATGGTACCTTCCTTCACGGAGCTTACAGTTCTCCAGGGAGCCAATTCCTTCAAATGGATGGCAGGGCAATTACCACGCTTAAGTTCTCCTTGGATAAACTCATGGTTGCCATCTCAAAGATGGGAAAGACAGCCTCACCAAGTGCACAGAATGAAGGTGTGTGGCTAAGAAATCCTTATCTCTACAAGTTAAAAGTCTCCACTTTCCCTCTGAACATATACAATAGAGTAAAAAATACAGAGTTGACTGATGCAAACTACTTTGATAGTCCTGAGAGCTATATATAAAACCTGTCACATTCTGGGGACAAACGACTCTTAACAGGTTGTTTAAATGCCATGATTAATTTTAATGCATAAAGTTTCGTTTGTCACATTAGAGAATGCTTTTAAAGCATCAACAGAAAGTGAAAATTGTGGCATTTGCAAGTAAATTTTTATTGGGAAATTAACCATTCAACAATGTAATCAAGGTCTACACATTTAAACTACTACTATTTATATCATTAACAATGAAACATTCAAGATACTGTGGTGCCCAATTACATATGGAAGTTCATGCATTATATTTTTTTTCTTTCTTCCTCTCCTCTTCTCTCCCCCTTCTACTACCCTTCCTACTTACCCACTCACTGTCTGGGCTGGCAAGTCAGAACTAATCACTGGCACCACTTCACTCTCAAGGAGGCAAAAGACCTGTACTCTGAAAACTATAAGATGCTGATGAAAGAAATCAAAGATGACACAAACAGATGGAAAGATGTACCGTGTTCTTGGACTGGAAGAATCAATATTGTGAAAATGTACTACCCGAGGTAATCTATAGAGTCAGTGCCATCCCTATCAAATTACCAATGGCATTATTCACAGAACTAGAACAAATAATTTTTAAATTTGTGTGGAACACAAAAGACCCAGAATAGACAAAACAATCTTGAGAAAGAAAAACAGAGCTGGAGGAATCATGCTCCCTGACTTCAGTCTATACACAAAGCTACAGTCATCAAAACACTGTGGTACTGGCACAAAAACAGAAATATAAATCAATGGAACAGGATAGAAAGCCCAGAAATAAACCCACGCACTTATGGTCAATTAACCTACAACAAAGGAGGCAAGAATATACAATGAAGAAAAGACAGTCTCTTCAATAAGTGGTGCTGAGAAAACTGGACAGCTACATGTAAAGGAGTGAAATTAGAACATTCTCTAACACCATACACTCTCATAAGTCTTTGTTCGTGCCTAGTAGAGCATTCATCACTTCTCATTATATTTGTGCTTTCATGTCTATATTCCCTACCAGGTCATGGGGGTTACTCTCTTGAGGGTAGGAGCCATAACTTGGTCATCTTTCTTCCTCGGGTGCCTAGCACAGTGCATGAGACACATACAGGGCTCAACATTTGTTGAACTGAATTCAACTGACCGTCCTGCATCTGCTGAGCCATCCTCAAAATGTAAATATTAATAATTTGACAGTATTTGGAGAGAAGTATTGATATAAACCCAAAGTCAAGCCAGTACGATTCTCTACTAAAAATTACTATCTTAAATGCCTCCTCAAAGGCACAATGAGGGAGCAATGGAAGCCTTTATCACTTAACTGCAAATCACTTCTTGATTTTTATCCCCCAAAAGTATATTTGATGGTTTCTGGTGAAATAGCATAAGGATCTTCTGACAAGTGTGAACATGCAAAAGGAGGTACTTCACTTGTAAAGATAAGCAGTGACCTGAACTGCAGATATATATTTAATAAATTGGTTAAAATAAGTCAGTTTGGGCTTATACTTAACATTTCTAGTTTTGATTTAATTCTGTAAGTAGAGAACAAAACAGACCAAAGTCAGAAAAGTCTATCCAAAAGTGGTCTTGATCCCTCTAGCTAAAGTGAGTTTCCCATCACTGAAGGTTCTAAAATAGACTAGGGATGATCACTTGTCAGGGATATTGTGAGAAGTATACAAACATCAGATCAGGAAATTCAGACTGAATGCCCTTTAAAAGTCTGTTCCATTCCTGACATTCTGAGATTTTTTAAATCACTACACACACACACACACACACACACACTTATAAAATGCCTGCCCGAACTAGACTAGGAAAACAAAAAATACCTTTTGCCTGGACAAAAATGAAAGCAAATATTGCTTTTCAAAGAAAGAATGGATCATTTATCTTCAACAATAACATTTAGAATAGGGATTAGAAACTCCAATAATCTTTATATGGGATATAAAACAATGAAGACATACCATTTATTCAAACAAAATTGTTTTTATTTAGCACCTACGTGCCAGGAAAATTCTAGGTGCCAGAGATATAGGAGTACATTAGTTTCCTACCACTGCTGTAACAAATTACCACAAGTTTAGTGGCTTAAACCAACACAAATTTACTTACTATCTTGAAGTTCTGAAGGTCCAAATAAATCTTATGGGGCTAAAATCAAGGTGTCAGCAGAGCTGTGTTCCTTCTGGAGGCTCTAGGGGAGAATCTGTCCTTGCCTTTTCCAGCTCCTTGAGGCTGCCTACATTCGTGGCTCTAGGCTGCATCACTCCAATCTCCACTTCTCTGATTCCTATGCCTCCCTTCTTCCCCTGTAAGGACCATTGTGATTGTATTGGACCATAATCTAGGATAATCTCCCCATCTCAAGATCCTTAACTTAATCACATTTGCAAAGCCCCTCTGCCATGTAAAGAAACATATTCACAGATTCTGGGGATGAGGACTTGGACATCTTTATGGACCATTACTCTGCCTAATACAAGAAATGATTAAACAAAAGAGACCCTGTTGACATGGGGTTATATTCCAGTGAATAAATATAAAGATATGTGATGTAATGTCAGGTAGTAACAATGGTTATGAAGAAAAATAAAGCTGGGCGAGGTGTTACATTATGATTTAGCTCCACTGATGATGCATTTTTTAATTGGGGTAGAGAATAAATTGGGGGCATGTTAAGTTTGAGATGCCTATGAGCCTTCCAAGGGGAAAAATCATGAATACAATTGGAAATATATGATTCTAGATTTCTGCGGAGAGGTTGGGGCTAAAGATACAAATTTGGGAGTTATCAGAATATATATACATATATTTACCAGTTTTTATAAAGGATACAAATGAACAGCCAGGTGAAGAGGTACATAAGGCAAGGGTTGGAAGGGTACCAATTGCAGAAGCTCCTGTCCCCTTGGAGTTGGGGTATTCGGCATATAACTATTTACAGCCATGGCTCTATGATCAAACAAGAGGGAGGGGCCAAACAAGAGAACAGTGGCAAAGACTTTAGAAGGCAGGAAGAGAAGGAGCAGGAAAGGTGACTAGCGATCCATGAGGTAGGAGGGGTACTGGACCAGAAGGTAGGTAAGGAAAAAGTTTCAAGGGGAAGGGAGTGATCACTAAGACCAAATCCTATAGGAAGTCTGATTTGGATGAATCACTGGGACCTTGACATGAGTGGAATGGTGGGGACAAAAGCTTAACTGAAGTGGATTCAGAAGAGTAGAAAGTGAAGAAATGAAGACTGAATATATGCCCTTCTTTTGAGGAGTTTTGCTATAAAGGGGAGCAGAGCAATGAGACAGGACTTGGAAAGGGATGAGGGGTCAAATGAAGTTTTCCTTTTTAAAGATGGGAAATACATTACAAATGTGGGCTGATGGAAAAGATCAAACAGAAAGAGAGCACTGATGTCACAGGATGGTGAGGAGACAACTACTTGGTAAATGGATTGCTAGGCAGTACTGAGTGCCCCTGGAGCTTTGTATAAATAAATTTAAAGGGAGATCAGTCAGCATGGCTGTCTAGTCGAATTCAGTTGCTTGGGTGTAGGTATAGAGTCGGCAGAAAAAAATAGATTTAACCAGGCTGAAGTTTTTTGAGGTGAGTACAATGGAGAGAGAAAGGGGCAAGGGTATGGCTATGATGATGGACTATAGAATCTAAGCCCATAAAGGTGAGACACATAGACACAGAAGGTGGGCAATGAAAAGGCAGAGGCTCAGTGGATTGGAGGTCCTTCTGGGGTTGATGAATTATCAAAACTGAAGGACTAGAGGAAGTGGTGGCCAGTGCGTGGGAGGCTTTACACTGAGTTTACCATTAACACAAAGGATTTAGACAGTCACTGAGTTCCTCTGAGAATCCTGACCAAGAGAGGATGGCTGTCTTGCAGAAGTGACTCAGAGTGTTGCTCTGTCTTTGGTTCTTTCCTTGCGATCAAAAGCCAGTGTTAACCAAGAAGCGGATGGATTCATCAGAAAAACAGAACAAAGAGCTATGGAGTCACCCATGTGGGGCTGTCACAGGACCACAACACAGGCAGGATTCGTTCCCAATTTCTAAAACTCTTAAGAAGAAAAGGCTGTTGATCCTGAAGAAGAAAACCGCATCTCTTCTATGTTATATCTGCGCAGTGTATTGTATATCCCTGTAGGGACATACCCACCTGATTCAGTCTGATTGATTTAAAAATACTTCTAGGATAAAATCAGAGAATGTCATGTGAAATTTGTGTCTCCCAGACTAAAGTCGCTGAGCTGAGAAAGCCTTCTGTTTATCCCTTGGGAAAAATCATACATCTTTTTCTCAAAGAGAGAAAAAGAGGCTTTGGGGATAAGGTTTTACTGAGGGCTTTGATTTTTCTTCTTCAAACCAAATTGGAAATTTCATGTTTGTCAGAAGACTTGAAAAACACCCCCGCCCCAATGCAACTATCAACTAGAATATCTGAGTGATTAATTCAGTGCCCTTGAAAATGACAGCCGAGGCCATAAATCTGTCTATCTTTGTCTTTGATCTTTACTGTCATCTCCAGAGAAGCTTATTAATTTTGAAGCCACGAATAGGTAGGATACAGCTAGGACAAATAATATCTGTACAAAAATTTCCTTTCATGTTTCACTATTTACAGGATTAGGCAAACATAACCTATGAATCCCTTAAAGGAATATTTGTCTTCTAATGCCCTATGCTGAGTCTAGAACTGTGCACTGTGCCAGATAAATTTTAATTAATGATAAAGTACTTACCAGAATTATCTGGGGGAGGTGGAGGGAGACAGCAGGTAGTCAGTGAACTAGAATTAGTACTCTCTCTTCTGAGTTAATATAAAACTAAAAATTCTAATCCCAGTATTCTAGACAAATAGAATACCAATAAAACTTTCTGTAAATTACAAAGAGAAAACAAGTAGTCATTACATCTTTTGTGAATCCTGCTGTTATACCCCAAAGGCCTACAGAATAAGGGATTCATTCTTATTATCTCTTTCATATAGAATCAACAAGAATATTTTATGCAAGTTGCTGAAATGACAAGGGCAGAAATCAACCATTATTTATAGCGATACCTTACTGTGTTCAAAAAAGGTGTGTGCATGTGTGAATCTAAATTCTGAGGCAGGTAATAACTTATATTGTACAATGATGTACTTTTTTAAAAGGTATTTTACATTCAAGTAAGGATTACATCTTGGAAAAAACTGAAGTTTGACTTGGAAAACCACATTTGGTTTAGTTTCACCCACATCATGTCTCAAAAAAGCCATCTGTTCACCTTTCAGAAAGCTGCCCCTTCTTTGCATGCAGAACAGCAATCAAGTGAAATTAATACAGGCATGAATAAGCAATGCAACCTCACTGCAACACTAACATTTCTGAATGAATCTGTAATCCCTCTTTTTATCTCATAATAACTGATTTTTTTAAGTTCCAATTTTGCTTTCAAAAATTCGTTGAAAATAAAACTACTAAGTGAAGTAAGTCAGAAAGAGAAAAATATCACATGATATCATTTATATGTGGAATCTAAAATATTATACAAATGAACCTATCTATGAAACAGAAACTGACTCACAGACATAGAGAACAGACTTTTGGTTACCAAGAGGGTGGGGGAGGAATGGATTGGGAATTTGGGATTAGCAGATATAAACTATTATATGTAGAATGGATAAACCACAAGGTCCTACAGTATAGCACAGGGAACTATATTCAATACCCTGTGATAAACCATAACGGAAAAGAATATGAAAAAGAATGTATATATATGTATAACTGAATCACTTTGCTGTATGGCAGAAATTAACACATTGTAAATCAACTACAATAAAATAAAAATTTTTTTAATTTAGTGAAGAGATATAAGAATAATAAAGCAACCCTCTCCCCTACCTTAAGAAACAAAGTATACCCTTTTATGATCTATCTCCCTACCTTTCCCTCTTAAAGGATACCACCATCTTGAATATTGTGTCTATCATCCCAATCTATGTCCCTTTACTTTTATCACATAGGTAGACATCCCTAAACAGCAGTATTGCTTTTGTGTGTATTCGAGCGTCACATAAAATAGTATTAGATCTCTTTAGTATTTTCTGTTAACCAACGTTGTTGGATTTGTCTATGGTGTTGCAGGTAAGTCTACTTCACTTATTTTCCCTGCCAAATAGTATTCCATTGATTGGGTATTCCACAATTTATGTGTCCTTTGTACTGTTAACTAGCATTGAATTCCACAGTAAGCATTCTTATAAATGTCTCCTGTACACAGGTAGGTGAGTTCCCCTAACGTGTCATAGTTCAGTTATAGTTTTACCAGATACTGTCCCAAATGGTAGAATCAACTTACTCTTCCATGAGCAGAAGAAAATCCCCCCTTTTTCTACAAGGTCAAAAATATTTGATTGTCAGGCATTTTAAATTTTAACAAAATTATGGGCAGGAAATGGTATCCCATGGTTTTAATTTCATTGTTTGTTTCCTTGATTACTGGTAACTTGAGCATATTTTATGTGTATATTGATCTTTCTTCTGCAAATTACCTATTTAAGTCCTCTGTCCACTTTTTAGTTGGTCTACTTTTTTCTAATTTATATTTAAGAGTTCCTTCTATAGAGAGAAATGCAAATCAAAACAACAATGAGGTACCACCTCACGCCAATTAGAATGGCCATCATTTAAAAGTCTACAAATAACAAATGCTGGAGAGGATGTGGAGGAAAGGAAACCCTGTTACACTGTTGCTGGGAATGTAAGTTGGTGTAACCACTGTAGAAAACAGTATGAAGTTTCCTCAGAAAACTAAAAATAGAACTACATATGATCCAGCAATCCCACTCCTGGGCATATATCCAGACAAAACTATAATTCAAAAAGACACATACATCCCTATGTTCTTAAAACAGCACTATTCACAACAGCCAAGACATGGAAGCAACCTATATGTCCTTTGACAGATGAATGGATAAATAAGATGTGGTACATATATACAATGGAATACTACTAATCCATAAAAAAAGAATGCCATGTGCGGCAACATGGATGCAACCAGAGATTATCATACTAAGTAAAGTAAGTCAGAAAGAGAAATACCATATGATATCACATATATGTGGAATCTAAAATATGACACAAATGAACCTATCTATGAAACAGAAACAGAATCAGGGATATAGAGAATAGATTGGTGGTTGCCAAGGGGGGAGGGAGGTGGGGGAGGGATGGAGTGGGAGTTTGGGATTAGCAGGTGCAAACTGTTATATAGAGAATGGATAAGCAACAAGGTCCTACTGTAGAGCACAGAGAACTATATTCAATGTCCTGTGATAAACCATAATGGAAAAAAATATATATATATATATATATAACTGAATCACTTTGCTATATGGCAGAAATTAACACAACATTGTAATTCAACTATACTTCAATAAAAATTTTTAAAAGTTCCTTATATATTATGGATACCAATACTTTGTTTATATGTGTAATACATCCCCTACTCTGTGGATTGTGTTCACTTTTATTTTATGGGATTTTTTACAGAAGTTTTTTGTTTTAAATGTAGTCAAATTTATTAAACTTTTTCTTTTATGATTTGTACATTTTATATTTTGCTTAAGCAATCCTTGCCTACCCAGAATACATAAATATATTCTTCTGTTTTCTTTTAGAAGTTTTGAAGTATGGGGTTTCACACTTAAGCCTTTAACCCATCTGGTATTGATTTCATTTGTGGTTAAAAGTAAGAACATAATTTTTTTTTTTTTCATATAGCTAGCTGTCCCAGCAACATTTATTGAACAGTTGACTTAGTGACAAACCCATCTTCATGGGTCTACAAAATCAGGCCTTTCATAGACCAACCATCTGCACTTGTGTGGGTCTGCTTATGTGCCCTCCATTGTGGACTCTTTGTCTCTCTGTGTAACAATATCACACTTAGAGCTTAACGAGTCCCCAACCTTCAAATTTCTTCAAAATTGTCCTGTCTGTTTTGGGCCCTTTGCTCTTCCATGTATGCCATAAAATCAGCTTTTTAGGTTTCATGAAAAATCTTAATAGGATGTTTATTGGAATTGCCTTGAATTTGTAGATTTATTCAGAGAGAACTAACGTCTTTATGACACTGAGCTTCCCTAACTACAAACATAATATTCCAAAACACATGGAACATTTAATAAATTTCAACTTATCCTCTCGTGGAGGCCACTCTAATATTTTCTGTATCTTTTCAATTTTAGTATACGTGCTGCAAAAGCAAATACACCACCACCATTTTAGTATCATTATAATGTACATGGAGAGCCAACCAAACCAACAAGCCAAATGTTGTCCTCAAATAACTATCCTCATTATTTTTATGAAACACAAAATTATCACAGAGTCAGGATTATTTAGAATAAATTTCTGAAAAATTATTTCCTGGGCTTGCTGACTCTCTAAGATAAATAATGCCATTCTTTGACCTTTTTTACAGGCCTATTTTCTGTTCCTCAAAACTCTTCAAGTGCCAAGTTCAGGAGAAGTGAGCTGTGTGTTAAAAGTCATGAGATAGGGCTTCCCTGGTGGCGCAGTGGTTGAGAATCTGCCTGCCAATGCAGGGGACACGGGTTCGAGCCCTGGTCTGGGAAAATCCCACATGCCGCGGAGCAACTGGGCCCGTGAGCCACAACTACTGAGCCTGCGCATCTGGAGCCTGTGCTCCGCAACAAGAGAGGCCACGATAGTGAGAGGCCCGCGCACCGCGATGAAGAGTGGCCCCCGCTTGCCACAACTAGAGGAAGCCCTCGCACAGAAATGAAGACCCAACACAGCCAAAAATAAATAAATAAATAAATAAATTAAAAAAAAAAAGATATTCAGTCTTTAAAAAAAAAAAAAAAAAAAGTCATGAGATAATTTTTTTTTTTAATTGCACATACACAGTAACTCATGCTTTGCTCACTTGAATAAGACTAGCTTCTTTACTGTGTTTTAATACTATGAAGAGGCAATTTTAAGGCAGGAATTTATCCAGTCATTTAACAAAGCTACATTCAGAAAACTGGCAAGCTTTTCCGAACATCTTTTAGAGGGCAAATATTATATTTATTTATGTTCTATTCACCATCTAGCATAATGTGAACATTCTAGTACAATTAATGATAACTGTGATTATAACAGTAATGTATATTCACAGCTGGGTATTGAGAACCACTCTTCTATTTATTGTTCATTATATCATTCAAAAGACAGAGAGTGAAAGTTTTCTATGTGATCTCAGTATACACAGTGCACTTTATGTAAGTTGACTTTAATTTGCATTTGCAAAATAATGAAGCCTTTCCTCATCTTCCCCAAATAGATGCAATTTGCCTGTTCTAAATCTCTAGAAAAATTCAATTTTGTTTCTTAAAGGTAATTATCAATTTTCCCTGCATTTCTGCTGTTTGTGATACTGGATAATTATCCATGCTATCATATAATATGGCGCTATATTAATGGGGCATCAAGTCACACAGACTTGGGTTTAATCTTGTCTCTTCTGTGTACTGACTGTATGACCTTGGACAAATTACTTGGCTTCCTAAGTGTTAGTTTCCTCACCTGTAAAATGAAGAAAATAACCCTGGGCTACATTATAAGGTTGCTGTGAGAATATAGGTAAAGAGTTTAATCTATAGTTTGTGATCAATTACCTATCATTATCAATATTATCATATTGTGTCCTGCCCCCAACTCCACTAAAATCTAAATTGCACCTTTCTAGAAGGCAGAAGCCATAGCTCACCTTCTTTCAGATAGTTGACAATACGGTGAGTGCCTCCTATGTGTAAGGCACACATAAAGTAATTAATAAAATTTGTTGAATTAAAGATATTTTTCTATCCATTATATTCAAACTAAAAAAAATTCTTCTATGTCTGGTTTCTCAAATTAGTTAATAGGCTACTTAAGGGCAGGTGGAAGTTCAAAAAATAAATGAACAAGCCATACTAAATAAAGTAGTAAATGGATAAGCATATGCTGAATATACATTTAAAATGAAAATCACTGTTCAGCAAATCCAAAACAAAATATTAAGACATTTTCAGATATAGTTAAAAAAGAAAAAAAATTTCCATTTTCAGGCAGCTGCCTGAGAAATGTACATAATACTTTTTAAAAACAGTAGACAAAGATCCAACATCTTTTTAAAAATTCTGGTCCCATCATTTAATGGGTGAAAAATGATTTCCTAATAATAATACAGGAAGCCAATCTAACATCAAGCATTTAAATCTATGAATCTCATCTGAAATATTTAACCCCTTGATAAAGATTATATAACTGGACATAGTTGAAAAATTATGGCATAAAATCTTCAGGACAAAGAGCTTATGAGTAGAAAATCAGTAACAAATATTTCATTATAAATAAAAGGCCATGATAACAATATTACTGTTTGATAGACATACTATATTTTTCTTTCCTACATTTTTGTGTATAGAAAGGTATGGGTGTTTTGCTCCTTTCTAATTTTGCTGGTGGAAGAAACTCAGAAACCAAAGGATAACAACAATCACTGATAACTAACAAGGACCTACTGTATAGCACAGAGAACTATACTCAATATATTTTTAATAACCTGTAAGGGAAAAGAATCTGAAAAAAAAAAGTATATATATATATATATATATATATATATATAAAACTGAAACTAACACAACATTATAAATCAACTATACTTCAATTAAAAAATTAATTTTAAAATGACTGTCTTTATAAGGAAAGATTTTCCTTTCTTTTTTTTTTTTTTAACCAATTATCATGGGGAAAATGGTCCAGGAGAATTAATATTCAAATGCTACCATAAAGTTCAAAAATATTTTTCACAGATGTCATGAGTCAAAGAGAATATGAACTACATTCTATAACTTTATTACAAGTGTGGTTAAGAATCATAAAAATTTATCTACACCAAACACATACCCAGAGGAGTAAGCAGGAAGTTCTTAAAAAAGGAAGCCGTGACACCACTAATGCACGTCTGCTACTTACAGCCATTAAATGCAACCAGTTTTATCTGCTTTATATTTCAGTCGCCGTATTTACCAAATAACCAGCATTATTCAAGCAAACAGTCTTCTAATTACCACTCCTGATGAATGAGATGAGGTTACTGGTGATCATCTAGCTGTCATAATCATTACCGTATTTAGTATGAAGCCGCAGTTCAGGGATCATCCTGTGGGCCCTCACGGCTTGATCAGTCAATTCAAGGTTCCCAGATCTATATTTCTGCCTGGGTGCTCCATGCCCAAGGCCTGTCTCTGTCCTGTCTTGGTAAACAGTGCCATTACCTACTCAGGAGCTTCAAATGTGGGAGCTGTTCTAGAGTCCTCCCTCTCCTATGTCTAATCAGTAAACAGAACTTTTAACTCTTTCTCTTCAAGATCTCACGGCTCAGTCTCCTCTTCTTCATTTCCCCCTATGTTACTGCTCAAGATCAAGCACCCCCCCACTCCGTATCTAGATTACGACTGCACTTGCCTCCTAATTTTCATGCCTCCCAGCCTCACCTCCCTCTAACCCCTCCTTTATCACATCTCTAGAGTAACTGTCCTAAAACTCAAATTTGCTCTTGTCATGGTTCCCTGAATTCACCATCTCCTCTTGAGCCTTGTCACCTATACAAATGCTGAACTCTGTCCTTGTTCTCCATAATGGTAGGCAAATTCTTAAAGAAACAGCTCAAGTTTCAACCATTTCCAGGAAGTTATCTCTGATTACGTTTTCTGTCCCCCACCCAAATTTTCTAGCCCTCACACACATGTGCATATGTGTGTACACACACACGCACACACACACACACACACACAGTCCTTATTTAACCACTCCACTGATGTACTCCCATAGCAAATTAGGCATTTATCACTATTATTGGACTCTTTCATCTGTGCATTCTCATTGCTTGGTATATAATAGATGCACGGCAAATGTATTCAGTAAAAGAAAGAATAATCTATTCTAGCTGTCTCTTTGCTCACCCTGCCCCCTCCACTCACTGTTCAACTCACTTCATACTGGCTCGCACCTGTATTAGTCCATTGAAAAAGCTCTCCAAAAGGTAACCAAAAATTTCTGCTAAACTGATTATTATAAAAATCCTTCTCTTGGCTTTCAGCAATGTTGACACTCCCATCTTCTTTAAACACTCCTCTCTTGGCTGTCCTGACACCACATTCTCCTGCCCATCCCTGGGCTCCAGCCCTCTTTTCAGTCCCTAGAGCATACCAAGGTCCCTGCAAGCCAGTCTTTGCATACACAGTTCCCTCTGCCTAGGACACTCCAGTACTCCTAATCTTCTCACACCAACTCTTACTGAAGCTTTAGATCAGCACTTCTCAAACTTTAATGAACACGTAAATCACCTGGGGATCTTATTAAAATGCAGTGTCTGATGCAGTAGCTCTGGGGTGGGACCCAAGACTCTGCATTTCTAAGAAGCTCCCAGGTGATGCTCAAACAAACCATGGACCACATCTTGAATAGCAAGGTTTTATATCTCAGCTTAAAACAACTTTTTCAGGGAAACTTTCTCTGATTTCGCCTCACCTATACTCCTGACTTAGTCAAATGCCCACAATTCATACTGTCACTGTACTATGTAACTTTCCATGATAGCTTTTGCTTATCATTATAACCCACATTCATCCTCCTCCCTCTCAACCCCCTACTCCTATCTAGTGCCTGGCATGTTCATTTTTGAGAAATGAATGAACAATGTCTACTGAGTCAGCCCCTAACTTAGGCTGAGTCACTTCCCTTCGTGATGCTGCACACCAAAGCTTCACTGCCCTGAGCTCAGCTCCTGCAGAAATACAGCTCATCTGTGGTTAGTACGCTGAAAGATTTTCTATTCCTGCCAAGATTCACTCATTTGGGGTCTGCAGAGCTATGGCAGGAGAGTAATTAATTCCATATGTACTCGTTTTGCTACTCTAACAAGCTGGTTGGCCACAGTCTCCACATACAGTCTACTAGTACTCCAGATTTTCTTGTGCCACGTATATAAGCAGCAGAGGACAAAAAGCAAATCCTAGTTAATGTGGTCAGATCCAAATCTCCCACCCTGGTGTGAGGACTGGCACCGGGAAGGGTAGAGGCAGGAGGAAAAGACAAAAACTTTCAGTACATTCTGACTTTTTTCCATTCAAAATTCATTGTTTAGCTTCTCATAAAATTCATTTTTCTCTTACATTTAGGAAAATAATTTTGACTAAAAATACTGCAGGAAAAATTATATAAGTTAATGGCTGGATACAACAGCTAGAACATTTGCATGAAATAAGTTGTGATGGGGAATATACTGGAAGAGCTTAATTGCATAAAACACGACAAGCAGAAGCAATGCCACTGCTGCCAAGAGAACTGCCTGGAAAAAGTGCCAAAGTAAAACTAAAAATAAACAAATAAAACATAATTTGAGATAAACCCCAGGAATGTCATTTCGCTTGACTAATAAATACATGAAAATAATCATAGCACGTAGTAACAGAAATAACAAGATCCTAATGCTTGATTAAAATATTAATCATATAATACCTTAGGGAAAACTATTGCTCTCTAAATAAAAAGTTTCAAATACATTTCAGGGAAGAGATAATTTATTTTTAAATAGAAAAATTTTTTTCTCAATTCTGTTTCATAAACCTATCAGTAAACTCAATTTTAAAAATGGTGATATTTTAAAAAACATATTATTTGTTTAAAATTTTTCATGTCATTTAATTGTATATCAGAAAGAGGTTGTTTTCCCTGAGCTGGGAGGAAGAGGGTGTGACTCTCTGATAGATTAGTGCCCAAAATGTAAAACAGCCATAGTTTTATGGCATTTATAATTCATAGAACATATATAAACGATTTCTTGAAAAAGAACAAAGTTTTTAAATAGTGTTAACAGCTTGAATTTTTTTTTTTTTTTTTGAGATTAGAAGTGGTCCCTGATCAGATTCAGGGCCAGCTGCTTCTCGGAATTTTTGGTGATTTCTTTTTAAAGTTTAATTTTTATTTATTTATTTATTTATGGCTGTGTTGGGTCTTCATTTCTGTGCGAGGGCTTTCTCCAGTTGTGGCAAGCGGGGGCCACTCTTCATCGCGGTGCGCAGGCCTCTCACTATCGCGGCCTCTCTTGTTGCGGAGCACAGGCTCCAGATGCGCAGGCTCAGCAGTTGTGGCTCACGGGCCCAGTTGCTCCGTGGCACGTGGGATCCTCCCAGACCAGGGCCCGAACCCGCGTCCCCCGCACAGGCAGGCAGACTCTCAACCACTGCGCCACCAGGGAAGCCCCAGCTTGAATTTTTTTCAGTAATTTTACTGTGTACTGAATTTTACAGAAAGTACACAGAATTTTCTAAAAGTACAAATCTGGGAGAGTGCATTTCTTAGTCAAATTCTTCAAAATTTCAACTGATTTTCCAAAGCACACAACTGTCTTCACTTTATCTTAAAATAATGCATTTCCAGCTCTGTTTAAAACAAGTAATTTGGGCTTCCCTGGTGGCGCAGTGGTTGAGAATCTGCCTGCTAATGCAGGGGACACGGGTTCGAGCCCTGGTCTGGGAAGATCCCACATGCCACGGAGCAGCTGGGCCCGTGAGCCACAATTGCTGAGCCTGCGCGTCTGGAGCCTGTGCCCCGCGACGGGAGGGGTCGCGATAGAGAAAGGCCCGCGCACCGCGATGAAGAGCGGTCCCCGCACCGCGATGAAGAGTGGCCCCCGCTTGCCGCAACTGGAGAAAGCCCTCGCACGAACCGAAGACCCAATACAGCCAAAAATAATAAATAAATAAATAAATAAATAAATAAATAAATAAATAAATAAGAAAATCCTTTAAAAAAAAAAAAAAAAAAACAAGTAATTATTTATCAACAAGTAATTAAAATTTCATTAGATGATTAATTATTATCCCTAAAATGCATTGTTTCTGAATTTAGAATAACATTTACCCTGGTACTTTGCCTGATGCTAGATGTTATTTAAAATGAATTTAGTTTACACAATATCAACCTTAGAGAATGGACAAAATGGGACACAGATTCATTCAACTGAACATGTAGCTTCAAACAGAAGAATTTTCCAAGTGAATTACAAAATGTCTTTTAAAGTTTCACCTATGGGAACAAGGTGTACTATTACTGTAACACTGTAATTATGGATTTGGGCATGCTTTCAAGCCTAGTCCATAAGATTTCCAGCCCAATAAACAGAATATTTACCAAGAAAACATAGCTCTGCTTAAAAATAAAAGTCAATGGAAAATAGGATTCACTTCATAAAATTCACACTATAACCAAATCTGATGGAAACTATCACCTATTCCACAAAGGAAATAATATCTGCACACACCAGAACGAATAGCAATAACACCATCAAAGAAACCTTATGCACACACAATTCTTGCCACAAAGAATACTCTTTCTTAAAAAAAAAAAAAAAAAAAGAACAAACAAAAAAATGTAAATAAGTGACAGGGTGAGGTTGGGGACCTGGGAAGAGCAGTAAAAGAAAAGTAACTACAAAGCCCTACCAAGGAGGTAAAGCCCATGCTCACTTTTTGTCAACTGTCATAGTGATGTTCTATATAGCAATTCTTCTACTGACCCAGAATCAAATTCAGAATCATACACATGTATTTAGTTGTTGTTAAACATGGCATGGCTATATAATATTCCATCACTTGATATACTATAGTTTTATTTAACTAATACTCTCTTAAAGGATATTTGACTTGTGTCCATTTGTTGTTATAAGTAATGCTGAAATAAACATCCTTGAATACAAGTCTTCTTCTGTACTTCTATTTCTTTAGGATGGTTTAGGATCTTTAAGATGATCATTCAGGATCCAGCAGGAAAACAGAAACCACAACAGTTATTTTAGCAGAGAGAATTTAATATAGGGAACTGGTTAAAAAGGTTTGGAAGTCTGCAAAGGCTAAAAGGGATCACAGAGGTGAGAAGAAATAGTAAATGCATGAAGCAACTAACTCTCTAGGGCTGAAGGAACAAAGGAAAGAAGTTGGTTTGTTAGAAACTTAGACACTTAGAGGCCCCTCACTGAGTTGAGATGGTTTGTTCATAGGAGGGAAGAGGAATGTTCATTAAAAAGACATTCTGAAAGGAAGAGGAAATGCCTGGCATTCTTTCTCCATCTCCCCTTCAACTTAAAACAAACAACATGTAACTCTTATGTGCTTCAGTAAAATAATCCAAACAAATACATGAAAAGTAAAGGAATTTTGCCACCATAAATGCTGAAACCCACCAAAATTCTGTAGTGATCTGGAAAGCAATTTAAAAAGAACATATGATATAAAAACTGGGCTTTACAGTGGCCATCACTATCTCAAGTAAAGGAAAAAGAAAACACGTAGGAATTAGGGGAAAAAAATTATACCAGAACATTCTTCAGTTGTAAAAGTCATTCCAAGTCAGTCTCAATTTTTAAATTATAGGGGTGGGTGGATTGGCTGGTTTGAAGCAGCAGAGTGTTCTGTATGCTCGAGGATGTATGATCGTGCACACAGTATACCTTCTACTGATGCCTGACTGTTTCCGAAAGTAAAAGCAAGGAGACTGAAAGACACAGATGGAACTAGGCAAGAACCAGCACTGGGCATCAGCAGCCAGTTCACTCAGATTATGAGGATTTTAATCTCTCTGAAGTCCTCATAGAGTTTACATAACCTGACTTCATAAAGCACAAAGAACTGACTGAAAAATTCACTTCAGCAGACTTGCTGACCACTTCCACCAAACAATTAGCTGTCAGGTGGCTAACTAAAGGAGCAAAGCCAACTAGCTTCACTGTATAAGCAGCACCCAATTACTCAAAACCAGATGGGTGTAATGTACAGAACAGCTGAAAGCGAAGCTCGCTATCTTCCAGGCAACCCTGACAGACCTGCCAATGGCATTTAGCTCCATAGTAAACCATCCTCCAGGTCAGCAGGAAGCTCATTATGGGCTGACAGTCCAGGAGACAAGCACTTTGCAGAATGCTCCCCTAGTAATTTCCTGTGTGAAAAGCTCACTGCTGTTCCTGCATTCCTCAGGGTGCATTTCTTCTCATCTCTGAGGATGTTGCTCTTCCACAGGAAGAGGAAGGAACCAGTTGTTACTGGATGTGTGGGCTGAGGCTGTCGGGCATTTTCGGCACGCCTCAGTCTCAACTGTGGGAACTGGGGATGCGGCTTGGATTCCCAGGCCTGCGACAGTCTGGATGACTGCAGCAGCTCAGAAATACAGTAGCTCAGGAAGTTGGAAGGCAGAAATAATACCTGGAACGTCAACACCTCCAGCTCCCAGAAAGGCGCTAATTTTCTAAAGGAAATTAAAGAAACGTATTTATTCTGTTGCGCTCCCAAATAGCACGCTTTATAAAATCCTTTTGTAGAGTTCTCTCTCTCTCTCTTTACATTTCATAAAGAAACGTTTAAGTCCTAAATCACTTTTGTCAACAGGTTATAAAGACCAGTTTCACTACATAAATTTTTAACTAGGACTACGCTTAAAAATTTACTTAGTGTAAAATTTTTGGTAAAAGGAAACACTCATTAATGTAAGCTTTCTTTCTCGGTGACCTTGAAACTTAAAGGGAATGAAGCTCAAATTAGTAAGTCGTTAAGGATAGTTAAATCAAACATTTGGGACTTATGATTAGTATGATTTTTATCAAAAAGTATATTTTATTTGGAGGAAAAAAGAAACCCTCTGACCCACACTATTACTCTCTTTTTACAGTGGTACTTACTATCTTAGTAAATCAGCTTTAAAAAAAAAAAGCCACGTTCCTTTAACAGACTAAAAGTTTTAGTTGCTTGTTTTTTTTTCTATAATCCCCCAAACACATTTTTTTTTAAAGGTCAGCTATCACATTCACAACTGTTGGTAGGTCTTATAACATATAGGTCATGATGTACTTCTAAAGCAAGGATGCAACTAATTTGGAAATCGTCTCTTCCTCTCTAATGTTTTCTCTATCTCTAAAATAACTTGTATCTGAAAAAACCAAAAATGTGTTTTCTATTCTAAAGGGTGAGAGATTTGTGGAAGTGTATTTTTGCTTATTTACTTCTGTTAGTTTTATCATGTATGTCTTATTTTTAAAATGCTTTGACAATTTAATTACTTTATTTCTTTCAATTTCAAAGGGTGACGTTTTAAAATTATTTCTCAGTCCTGATAGGAATTCATCTTTTACTCCTACTAAGCGTCTTAACTTTTTGAGACACTGGATTATTAACTTTCTGAGACACTGGATTAAAAAAAAAAAATTACTGTATCTCACTTGACATATTCACTATCATTTGAAATTAAGACTAAATGTCTTTTAATAAAATGAGGATAAATTGTGGAAAGCACCTCTGTGTACAGTCCATAGGTGGATTTTACAAATGCCTATGTTCATTTTCTTTCAAACACTTAGAGTGGGAGCAGGAGAAAAATACCGAGGGCCACTGAACTGATGCCTAAAGATACCATAAACATGTCTGTTTCCTAAAGCTTAGCAAGCAACAACAAAGTTACAAACATATCTAGTTTCAGAAATCATATGCCCCGAATTTACAAATCAAATGCTACCTTATAAACTGTTGCAAAGTTTAAACACTTAAAAAAGAATTTCACCTACCTCCAAATTTAGAAGCTGTTTATATGTAAATGCAGGAATGTTAGCATACAGAAAAGCAGTGTAAGCAGGTTTGCGCAACATGATTTTTATTGATTTTCCTGTAAAGGTAAATGAGGTATCTGGGGACAATACATCACATATTGCCATTTTACACTTTCAAGTTACAAATTTTAGTTTTGAACATTTAGGTTTGCATACACTGTGTTCTTTCAAGTAAGTCTTTCCAAATCTTTGCTTACATAAGCAGTTAGGAACTGGAATAGCTCTGAACTGGTTACGCAATGTTGTCTAGTAACCAGGACGAACTGTTGCCACAACAACCATGGAGCTATCCTCTCTGTAGCTGTAAGTTTACTCTTTGTATGTCCTTTTATTTTATCAATATATCAATATTTTTCAGAGAGTATATATCATATGACAATCTCCATGAAAGTGGATAACTTTTTTCTTCCTAAAAATAGGCTGATGCGACAGCCTTTCCAAAAGGGAAACCAATAAACCTCGCTGAAAAATGCAAACCTAAAGGACACCTAGGAAGGACTATGTTTTACCACTGTGCTTCTCAAAGTCACAGAAACAGCACAGCATCTCTTGCTTTGATTTAGCTGATCACTTTCCTAATCCCAGAAAAGAAGATAGGAAAATCACAAATCTTTTTTTCTCTCAGCAACCCCTCTGGCAAAATGATGCTGAGCCAGGAGATAAGCTTGGCCACCCTGAGATTACTCAGGGCTGCGCCTTACTACCCCTGGGGAAAGGAGACAGGGAATCCCACAGCGGACATCCAGTCCATCAGGAAATCCTCTTGGCTCCACCTTCAAAATACATCCAGAATCAGATCACTTAACACCACCTCCTCTGCTACCACCCTGGATCAAGCCACTTCTGCCTCCTGTCTCATGATTTCATTAGCTTCCGAACTGGTCTCTTTGCTCTCCTCCACCATCACCCCCAGCTGATTCTCAACACAGTAGCCAGAGTGAACCTGTTAAAACACTCATCAGATTATGCCCCTTTCTCTGCAGGAAATCCTCCAGTGGCTCCTCCTCACTCCCAATCTGGCCTTCCAGCACTGCTCCCATGGGCTGGAGTACCTCCCCAGATATTCATCTAACTTGTTCACGTCATTCCTTCAGTTCCTTCCACAAATGTCACCTTTCACATGACTCTTGTCCTGGCCATACTATCTAAATGCACCCTTCTTCCTACCTAACTTCGGTGCTATTTACACCTTTGCATTGTTTCTGTCTACTATACTATATGGTCTACTTTTTTTAAATCTGTGAATTGCTTGTCTCCTCCTCTAGAATATACAGTGTAGGCTTCTCTGGGGCAGGTATTTTTTGTTACTCAAGAAGTACTGATTGAGAGCTAAAAACGTGTGTGAGTATGTATGTGCCCAGCATCCTACCACATCTGCTATCCATTGAGTTAGGCAACGCAGAGACTCCAGATTAGACGGCTGCACTTTCATTACCATGGTACGTATTGTATTTTCAATTACTTCTAAGGCATCTACTTATACCTTGCTTTCCCCACCTGGAATGTCTCTATCAAAATCCTACCCATCTTCCGTCAGGTCAAGAACTGGTCAAATGTTTTCTTCTAGAGAAGTCTTCTAGTTTCCTCTAGCCCATTCATGACCTTTTCTGAATCCTTCTGTTAACAACCTTTCATTTGACAATCATATACCCTTGGCATCTAGTATATTGAAACTGCCACTTACTTCTTACACTGTTATTTCTCTCTGGCTCGGCTGTAAGTTTCTTGAGGTGAGGCGGCCAGCTTGACATCCTGCCTTCAGTATATCATAGCATGCCTCCATGCAGTGTGGTATAAATATTTGACTGATGGAGCAAGAAAAGGCTGTAGACCTTGATTTTCTTCTGTGATATAACTGCAGATTCTCAGTTTATTGTGAATAATTAATTTAACCTGAAAACTGTCCCTAATTCTAAAGAAAGGCATCAATATTACATTCATACTCTACACAGCTGCCAGAGTGAAGGAAGGCAAGGACACTCTTTGAGTTCTCTGAGTCCAGTGTTTTGAGTCAATCAGAGTAATACTAGCAAGATCATCAATTTCATTGTGTTCATTTGTTGGACAAATAGTAATAAAATACATCAAAACCTAGGAATATAGTTTACCTAAAAATAACAATTTTAATAATCCTAGAGTATTTAAATAAATTCTGTTTAGTTAGTATTAAAAAAAAACAAAAAACAAAAAACACCACTTTATATTAGGACACAGAAGAGAAATTACTGTCCTGTTTGCCTTTGCGTGGAGAGGAGCTGAGGACGTAGCCGCACCCCATGTGCTGATGCTAAATGCCTTGTACAATTCTGATGACAAAACCTTGGTCTATTTCTAATAGAATAAATGAAAACAGTAAAAGACTCAGTGGGACTCTTGAACTAAATAATCTTTAGAAGATCAGCAAATAACAAGAGACAACATAATTGGAACAAGATTCAGAAATTTGAGATCAACATTTTTAAACTATGTCTATGTGACAGCCAGTATATCCCTTTACAGAAACTTTTTTTTTTTTTTTTTTTTTACAACAAAGCTTTAAAAATGCAGATTGGGAACAGCTTATTTTGATCCTGAAATATTGTATCAAATTTCCTGCCTGGCATTAGAGACACAAGTGCAAGCCACAAAGATACCAACTGTTACACTGTATGCCATAATTCCTTCTCTGTTGTAAGAAGGCATCAGAGCATAGATATCAATACACTTAGATCTAGAAATCATCCTGAATGTAATATTAAATCAAGTCAAAACAGGAACAGAAGCCAACTATTTCTTACATCATAAAAAACCTGCTTTTATCCTACTAAGAAATTTCACAAATTAAGGTTTAAAGAGTAATCTTTTTACATCTCATCTTGATGAAAATGAATTTCTAAAGAAACTTTCTTCCAGTCTGCAAAAACCAAACAAACAAATCCCCAAAATAAACAGTAACCACAATAACAAAAACCAAAACCACCTGTAAATACTGCTTTTTTTTTTTTTGCTTCCAATACTTCTCTGTTTTTTCATTATAATTACATGCAAAGTTCACACCACAATAGTGCTTCATGCCAGAATAGAAACAAATCTCCTTTACATTTATGTTTGATTTGTTGTGCAGAAGCAAAAGAAAAGCAGCCAATACAGAGGAGATGACAGATTAAGAATTACCACTAGATTAATGGAAAGGCAAACAATTACCGTGATTGCGCTTTAGTTTTCTAACCACTTATCTATCAATGAGCTAAAAGAAAGACACATACATTGAAAATTTAAAGGAAAGCTCTTTAAAGATACTCTTTATAAAAATCTAAATGCTTCATGAATATCTGTCTTCAGAAAATGTGTTAGTAAAATAAATAAAATCAGGAGTCCTTATGTCTTGCCAGGAGGCAAGCAGCTATCTTCCAGATTGTAAAAAAATCTATCTAAGTGGGACATCATTAGCTTAATTCCAAACCAATTTATAGCAAACAAGTTTTTGTTTTCTTGTTTGTTTTATTTTTACGTAGCATCAAGCACACAACTCAAAGTAACAGTGGAGTCTTCCTTCTAATGCTTATGTGTGGGGCTGAACCATGGGAAATCACTGATACGTATTAGATCGTTTTTGCCTACAAAATGGCAATATCATATAATTCAGTCTAATAGTATCCCTTATGTGGGTAATAACTGTACTCTTCAGTCTTATTATTCTGCTTTGTAACACAACTGCAAACGTGTCACATGTTTATTATAAAAATTGTCTTCCCTGTAGAGAACAGACTTGTGGTTGCCAAGGGGGAGGGGGGGAATGGACTGAGAGTTTGGGGTTAGCAGATGCAAACTATTACATATAGAATGGATACACAACAAGGTCCTACTATATAGCACAGGGAACTATATTCAATATCCTGAGATAAACCATAGTGGAAAAGAATATGAAAAAGAATTATATATATGTATAACTGAATTACTTTGCTGTACAGCAGACATTAACACAACATTGTAAATCAACTATACTTCAATTAAAAAAAAAAAAAAAAAGAACTGTCTTTTTGTCCCACGTACCCTGTATTCCCGAGTTAGGGTCCTATAACGTAGACACTTGACTTTGGCACTTCTACATTACCATCTAGGGACAGACACCCTGCTATCGCTTGCTAGGTGGTACTTATGCCCACCTCCATAGCACACTACTGAGAACACCTGGATTCCTCAGGTCATGAGGTTTTGCAAATTTCGAAGGGTACTGGCAGGGAGAGTGAGTCTCAAAGCTCCAATCAAACATTTTTGATGATCTCTGATATCTTCTAGGCCAGAAACACCCAATTTTAGTCTACCAACTACCTCACAAGAAGGCAGCACATCTCAAAAACCACCTATCTTTTGCTCCTCTCACTAGTGGGGCAAAAACCCAACTCACCAGAATTTGTAAATTTCAACAGTGAGACTTTTGAGTAATTCATTGAACGTAAGTATTGAGCACCTACTATAAGCTAAGCACTGTGGCAAGAATTTGATGTCTAGTTAATTTTTAACGTCATAAGTAAGTTATTAATGCAGCAATGTTTGTAGTGTTATTTTATAAACATGAACATTGTAAGAGACCAGACCACAGATCCACTTAAGGTCCTAGCTGTCACCAACAATTCTTGGACCTCTCTTTGACAATCAGCCCATGGGTTGACCCTCCAGCTGATTTTCTGTCTCTGGAACTTCTCATGAGTGATCTAGGAGTCTTCTCTGCATGAATTAACACTGAAAAGACCCTGTAACAAGCAGACTACTTTCTGACACAGCATAGACTCAAGATAGACTAGTTCTCTGCAGAATTCCTCTACAATAAATACCATTCTTGAGATCTACTGGAGAGTTTGTAATGTCAAGTGTTTTTCTTGTTTGTTTTCTTTTTTGGCCGCGTATTAATAATTTACCCAAAATATTTAACTATACTGACATCATCACAGTAGTGTCACCAAAGATCATGCCATTCCTCCCATTTGTTCTTTTTTTTTTTTAATTAATAAATTAATTAATTTGGCTGTGTTGGGTCTTCATTGCTGCATGAGGGCTTTCTCTAGTTGTGGTGAGCAGGGGCTGCTCTTCATTGCGGTGCGTGGGCTTCTCGTTGTGGTGGCTTCTCTTGTTGCGGAGCACGGGCTCTAGGCACGTGGGCTTCAGTAGTTGTGACACGCAGGCTCAGTAGTTGTGGCTCGCGGGCTCTAGAGTGCAGGCTCAGTAGTTGTGGCGCATGGGCTTAGTTGCTCCACAGCACGTGGGATCTTTCCGGACTAGGGCTCAAACCCGTGTCCCCTGCTTTGGCAGGCGGATTCTTTTTTTTTTTTTTTTTTTAGAATTTTTTTTAGAAAATTTTATTTATGGCTGTGTTGGGTCTTCGTTTCTGTGCGAGGGCTTTTTCTAGTTGTGGCAAGCGGGGGCCACTCTTCATCGTGGTGCACGGGCCTCTCACTATCGTGGCCTCTCTTGTTGTGGAGCACAGGCTCCAGACGCGCAGGCTCAGTCATTGTGGCTCACGGGCCCAGTTGCTCCGTGGCACGTGGGATCTTCCCAGACCAGGGCTCGAACCCGTGTCCCCTGCATTGGCAGGCAGATTCTCAACCACTGCGCCACCAGGGAAGCCCGGCAGGCGGATTCTTAACCACTGCACCACCAGGGAAGTCCCCCCATTCGTTCTTATTACTAGTTTTGCCCTGACTAGCAGAACTGATGGCAGAAGTAATCTGCTTTGCAAAGATTAAGCAGACTCAAATTGAAATGCTAAAACTCTCAATTTTTGAAGTCTTTGGATACATTTAGTAAATAAATTATATGTATGCAATTTTTTAAAACAAAATTGCAAGTGTTAGAAATACTTCTTAATTTCTGGATTATCCATCAAGAGAGACGAACAAAGGGAAATGATTGCTTTTCTTACACCTTCTAAGGAGACTAGACATAAGTTTAGCCTCTGAAAGGCAATTACCAAAGAAGGAAATCTGTTCTGTGACAGCAAGTGAAGTGTCACATGGGTGGCACCTTAGGAGATGAGACGGTATGGATTCTACTGAGCTCAAGGTCCTCAAATTGAAGCTTTTCTGGAAATTGGTACTGCTCCCCCTTGTGGCTATTTAGACACATTGTAAATATGACTTTTGTACAAGGTTCTTTCTATGCTAAGATGTTAGGCTATTTAGCCCATTTTTTATCTTCTCTCCCACACACTTTTTAAGGAAAATGGATTGTGCCAAACAATTAAATACCATTTAAATGCCAAAGAAAACTTACTGTGGTAGAATCAAAAGAAAGGATGTCCACAACAGGGGGAGTAGAGGTCTGCAAATCGATTACATCAAGCTTTGGATTAATCTGTATATATACATTAAAAAAAGCTAATATTAGATTTTTATACCATAGGAAAGTGGATGCCATTTCTAATAATCTAGAGGGTATTTCCTAATATATTCTAAAATTAAAATATTCATATATTAGCATGGATACAAAAATTTTAAATAAAATATTAGCCTATCAAATCTAACAATATATAAGAAAAGATCATTGTGAGCAAGTTGAATTTATCCCAGGAATAAAAAGTTGCTTTTACATTAGAAAATCAAAGGGATTTTAAAAATAAAATAAAATGACCCACCTCAAAAGATGCAGAAAAAAATCCTAGCCAGTTCAGTAAGACAAGAAAAGGAAATAAAAGCATTAAGATGTAAGAATTAGAACAGAAGAAATAAAAATTGTCATTCATATATAATTATCTATAAAGAAATCCCAAAAGAATCTACTGCTGAATCATTAAAACTAAGAGAGGTTACTAGATCCAAAATTGATATACAAAATCAATTACCTGTCTGTACTTCAGCACACAGAAAATGTAAATTTTTAAAAATCATAATTTACAATATCATAGAAATTTTTAAATACATCAGGAAAAAAGCCCAAAAATGCATATGACCTTTACAGAAAAAAAATAATAAAACTCACTAAATAGATCCCTGCCTAATACTACACACAAAGATGGACAGCAGATAAATTATAAACCTAAATGGTATGTTAAAACTATAAAGTTAGTAGAAATAAATGTGTAAGAATATCTTTCTGGGGGGCTTCCCTGGTGGCGGAGTGGTTGGGAATCTGCCTGCCAATGCAGGGTACACAGGTTCGAGCCCTGGTCTGGGAAGATCCCACATGCCGCGGAGCAACTAGGTCCGTGAGCCACAACTACTGAGCCTGCGCATCTGGAGCCTGTGCCCCACAACAAGAGACGCCATGATAGTGAGAGGCCCACGCACCGTGATGAGGAGTGGCCCCCGCTTGCCCCAACCAGAGAAAGTCCTTGCACAGAAACGAAGACCCAACACAGCCAAAAAATAAATAAATAAATTAATTAATTAAAAAAAAAAAAAAGAATATCTTTCTGACCCAGGGTAGAGAAGAACATCTTAAAAGCTGCAAAAGTAAAACCATCAGGCAAAAAATAAATATATTAAAAAAAAATTGATCCATCTGTTGACCCCAAAATTAAGGATTTCTGTTTAACAATGGTTACCACAAAGTTAACAATCAGATAATGGAATAGGAGGAGATATTATATCTGAAACTGAAAAAGGACAAATATCTAAAATATATAAGAAAAACCTACAAATCAATGTGAAAAGAAGAGCAATCCTAAGCAAAAAATTATAGAAAACCTAACAGTTATCTAGAATATGAAGAGATTTTCAGAAACATTAGTAGTAATTAGAAAAGGGACGATTAAAGCAAAATACCACTTAACACCTACAAGATTGCAAAAGCTAGAAAGTTCAATGATGCTGACATTGTTTAGAGCAACACTGTAACGGCAAAAACAAAAACAAACCGCAGTCTTGCAGAAACTAACACAACATTGTAAATCAACTATATGTCAATAAACAGTAAATTAATTAGAAAAACAAACCACAATTAGAAATCTCCACCTGTTTATCAACAGTAGAATAAATGTATAATGGGAATTACTACTGTAGTAAATTCACTGGAATCCTATACAGCTGTGAAAATGAATGAAATACAACTATGTGCAACAACATATGAATGTATGAATTCAGAATTCATGCACATGAATCTCAGGATTTTAATGCTGATTTATGTATTTATATATATATAATATATAAATATATATTATATATATATATTTAATGCTGATTTATAGTAAAATATATGCAGTATGATTCCATTTATATAAAGTTTAAAACTATCCAAAATGAAAAAATATCTAAGTATTGATTCAATCATAAATAGTAAAATTTAAAAGAACAGCAAGGGGATAATTAGAGTGGTGACTACTTCTGAGGGAGATTATTTCAGAATTCAGAAAAACAAAAAGGGAAAGAAACCACATGATCACCATTTATTTACTAAACATTATGAATACAAAGAAGTAAACAAAGGGCAACAGAGATAGCAGAACTTGGTATCAAATAAATGCTACCAGCAAAAAGCATACTGGCGAACCTCAAAAGAGAAACTGTTGACTGAGCACTTAGTGAGAAAGGCTTCCCGTGGAGGAAACAGAGCTTATGATAGCTCCTTTAGAAAAGGTTTATAAAACAAAAGCAAAAAGAGAGAGACAGAGATGAGGTTACAAGCCTCTCTGAGCATAGAGGCAGACACAACTGCTGACATGATACTGCTGCACAGGGCAGTGGCGAGAGAGGGTGGCAAGGGTCAAATTGTGAGGGGTGAAGGAATTTGGGAAGGCAAAGAAAAACTGGAGGCTAAAATGTGCTTTATAAAGATCAATCTGACAGGAACCTGTAGAGTATCAAGAATAAAGTATGGGTAACAGTGAGGACAACACTGCAACAGTCAGGGACTGTGGTAAGAGGAGTGGAATGATTTTAATAGCACTTATCAAGCTTGATGGGTACAGCTGTAGTTTTGGAAATATTAATAAGCATTTACATCTATCTAGCCACTTGTGTCAGAAGTAGAGGTGTATACTCCCAATAATCCCCACAGTGCAGTAGAGAAGGAATTAGAACCATGCAGGACTATCTGCTTGGCCCACCAACACCTATGTTTCTTTCTGGCCATTCCACAGAGCAGAATGCACAACCTTCTTCCTATCAGCTCTGAGTCCAGAGTTGAGGCAAAGATAAGAAACCTGAGGCTGACTCGATTTCCTTTTAATCTTGGGCGAGCTGTCCGGAAAGAGTGCTTGCAGACACATTATTCTCATTTATCTACTGCCACCTAGTGTAGATATGAAATTGTTTACCAATGAAAAATACAATCTGGTTTTGCCATCTGAAACTGGAATTGCTCAAAAAAACACTAAATCACATAGAAACGGTCAGCATTTCTCATAGAGAAATCCTTGAGCTTCTACGGGCTGGGAAACTTTTGATGTAACAATATTTTACTGTATTGTACCACAGTTGCTGCCATATACATTAAATGGAGCAGGAAATTCTTACTAAGTAAAAGTTCACAGTCTTCTCTGCAAAGAAAATATGCTGAGGCAGTGACACTTACAGTTCAGTTCTTTGCAAGCTAACCTCCATGAATATTAACAGTACTGTCTATCTCTCCATTTTTATTAAAGGAAAGAACGCTTCAGTAACTACAGTTGCCTTGAAATGGGGTTGGCTGCCTTATGAGAGGCTGAGTTCTCCATCACCGAACAAGGGATTCATGCATGAGGGAGGGTTAGTATACATGACCTCACCAATACCATCCCACTCTGAGGTTCTGGTGTATCCATCATACTGAGGAGTCCATGAGCACAAACCCTGCTTCTAACAAATTCTGAAGGGCAAGAAATATGCCCATCTTGTTCACTGTTGCACACTCTAAAGCTAGTACGATGTCCAATATCTGTTAACAGGATGAAATTAAATTTTTATTCTATTGAAGCACTGCATCAAAATAGTTAAAGGTACAGAATGGAACCAGAGTGACTGGGTTGAAATTCTCATGTTGTTACTTACTAGCTTTAAGATTTAATTCACAGACTAGGAACCAAGATGGCGGAGTAGAAGGACGTGCTCTCACTCCCTCTTGCGAGAACACCAGAATCACAACTAGCTGCTGGACAATCATCGATAGGAAGACACTGGAACTCACCAAAAAAGATACCCCACACCCAAAGACAAAGGAGAAGCCACAATGAGATGGTGAGAGGGGCGCAATCACAGTAAAATCAAATCCCATAACTGCTGGGTGGGTGACTTACAGACTGGCAAACACTTATACCACAGAAGTCCACCCACTGGAGTGAAGGTTCTGAGTCCCACGTCAGGCTTCCCAACCTGGGGGTCTGGCAACGGGAGGAGGAATTCCTAGAGAATCAGACTTTGAAGGCTAGTGGGATTTGATTGCAGGACTTCGACAGGACTGGGGGAAACAGACACTCCACTCTTGGAGGGCACACACAAAGTAGTGTGCGCATCAGGACCCAGGGGAAGGAGCAGTGATCCCAGGGGAGACTGAACCAGACCTACCTGCTAGTGTTGGAGGGTCTCCTGCAGAGGCGGGGGGTGGCTGTGGCTCACCGTGGGGACAAGGACACTGGCAGCAGTAGTTCTGGGAAGTACTGCTTGGCATGAGCCCTCCCAGAGTCTGTCATTAGCCCCACCAAAGAGCCCAGGTAGGATCCAGTGTTGGGTTGCCTCAGGTCAAACAACCAACAGGGAGGGAACCCAGCCCCACCCATAAGCAGTCAAGCGGATTAAAGTTTTACTGAGCTCTGCCCACCACAGCAACAGTCAACTCTACCCACCACCAGTCCCTCCCATCAGGAAACTTACACAAGCCACTTAGATAGCCTCATCCACCAGAGGGCAGAGAGCAGAAGCAAGAAGAACTACAATCCTGCAGCCTGTGGAACAAAAACCACATTCACAGAAAGACAGACAAGATGAAAAGGCAGAGGGCTATGTACCAGATGAAGGAACAAGATAAAATCCCAGAAAAACAACTAAATGAAGTGGAGATAGGCAACCTTCCAGAAAAAGAATTCAGAATAATGATAGTGAAGATGATCCAGGACCTCGGAAAAAGAATGGAGGCAAAGATTGAGAAGATGCAAGAAATGTTTAACAAAGACCTAGAAGAATTAAAGGACAAACAAACAGAGATGAACAATACAATAACTGAAATGAAAACTACACTAGAAGAAATCAATAGCAGAATAACTGAGGCAGAAGAACGGATAAGTGACCTGGAAGACAGAATGGTGGAATTCACTGAGCAGAACAAAATAAAGAAAAAATAATGAAAAGAAATGACGACAGCATAAGAGACCTCTGGGACAACATTAAACGCAACAACATTTGCATTATAGGGGTCCCAGAAGGAGAAGGGAGAGAGAAAGGACCAGAGAAAATATGTGAACAGATTATAGTCGAAAACATCCCTAGCATGGAAAAGGAAATAGCCACCCAAGTCCAGGAAGCGCAGCAAGTCCCATACAGGATAAACCCAAGGAGAAACACACCGAGACACACAGTAATCAAACTGGCAAAAATTAAAGACAAAGAAAAATTATTGAAAGCAGCAAGGGACAAATGACAAATAACATACAAGGGAACTCCTGTAAGGTTAACAGCTGATTTCTCCGCAGAAACTCTACAAGCCACAGGGGAGTGGCATGATATACTTAAAGTGATGAAAGGGAAGAACCTACAACCAAGATTACTCTACCCGGCAAGGACCTCATTCAGATTCTATGGAGAAATCAAAAGCTATACAGAGAAGCAAAAGCTAAGAGAATTCAGCACCACCAAACCGGCTCTACAACAAATGCTAAAGGAAATTCTCTAAGTGGGAAACACAAGAGAACAAAAGGACCTACAAAAACAAACCCAAAACAATTAAGAAAATGGTCATAGGAACATACATATCGATAATTACCTTAAACGTGAATGGATTAAATGCTCCAACCAAAAGAAACAGGCTTGCTGAATGGATACAAAAACAAGACCCATCTATATGCTGCCTCTAAGAGACCCACTTCAGACCTAGGGACACATTCAGACTGAAAGTGAGGGGATGGAAAAAGATATTCCATGCAAATGGAAATCAAAAGAAAGCTGGAGTAGCAATACTCATATCAGATAAAATAGACTTTAAAACAAAGAATGTTACAAGAGACAAGGAAGGACACTACAAAATGATCAAGGGATTAATCCAAGAAGAAGATATAACAATTATAAATATATATGCACCCAACATAGGAGCACCTCAATACATAAGGCAACTGCTAACTGCTATAAAAGACGAAATCGACAGTAACACAATAATTGTGGGGGACTTTAACACCTCACTTACACCAATGGACAGATCATCCAAAATGAAAATAAATAAGGAAACAGAAGCTTTAAATGATACAATAGACCAGATAGATTTAATTGATATTTATAGGACATTCCATCCAAAAACAGCAGATTACATTTTCTTCTCAAGTGTGCACGGAACATTCTCCAGGATAGATCACATCTTGGGTCACAAATCAAGCCTCAGTAAATTTAAGAAAACTGAAATCATATCAAGCATCTTTTCTGACCACAACGCTATGAGATCAGAAATCAATTACAGGGGAAAAAACGTAAAAATCACAAACACATGGAGGCTAAACAATACGTTACTAAATAACCAAGAGATCACTGAAGAAATCAAAGAGGAAATCAAAAAATACCTAGAGACAAATGACAATGAAAACACGATGATCCAAAACCTATGGGATGTAGCAAAAGCAGTTCTAAGAGGGAAGTAGCTTTATAGCTATACAAGCCTACCTCAAGAAACAAGAAAAATCTCAAATAAATGATCTAATGTTACACCTAAAGGAACTAGAGAAAGAAGAACAAACAAAACCCAAAGTTAGCAGAAGGAAAGAAATCATAAAGATCAGAGCAGAAATAAATGAAATAGAAACAAAGAAAACAATAGCAAAGATCAATAAAACTAAAAGCTGGTTCTTTGAGGAGATAAACAAAATTGATAAATCATTAGCCAGACTCATCAAGAAAAAGAGGGAGAGGACTCAAATCAATACAATTAGAACTGAAAAACGAGAAGTTACAACAGACACCACAGAAACACAAAGCATCCTAAGAGACTAAGACACTACTACAAGCAAATCTATGCCAATAAAAGGGACAACCTGGAAGAAATGGACAAATTCTTAGAAAGGTATAACCTTCCAAACTGAACCAGGAAGAAATAGAAAATATGAACAGACCAATGACAAGTAATGAAATTGAAACTGTGATTAAAAATCTTCCAACAAACAAAAGTCCAGGACCAGATGGCTTCACAGGTGAATTCTATCCAATATTTAGAGAAGAGCCAACACCCATCCTTCTCAAACTCTTCCAAAAAATTGCAGAGGAAGGAACACTCCCAAACTCATTCTATGAGGCCACCATCACCCTGATACCAAAACCAGACAAAGACACTACAAAAAAAGAAAATTACAGACCAATATCACTGATGAATACAGATGCAAAAATCCTCAACAAAATACTAGCAAACAGAATCCAACAACACATTAAAAGGATCATACACCATGATCAAGTGGGACTTATCCCAGGGATGCAAGGATTCTTCAATATACACAAATCAATCAATGTGATACACCATATTAACAAATTGAAGAATAAAAACCATATGATCATCTCAATAGATGCAGAAAAAGCTTTTGACAAAATTCAACACCCATTTCTGATAAAAACTCTCCAGAAAGTGGGCACAGAGGGAACCTACCTCAACATAGTAAAGGCCATATACGACAAACCCACAGCAAACATCATTCTCAATGGTGAAAAACTGAAACCATTTCCTCTAAGATCAGGAACATGACAAGGATGTCCACTCCCATCACTATTATTCAACATAGTTTTGGAAGTCCTAGCCACAGCAATCAGAGAAGAAAAAGAAATAAAAGGAATACAAATTGGAAAAGAAGAAGTAAAACTGTCACTGTTTGCAGATGACATGATACTATACATAGAGAATCCTAAAGATGCCACCAGAAAACTACTAGAGCTCATCAATGAATTTGGTAAAGTTGCGGGATATAAAATTAATGCACAGAAATCTCTTGCATTCCTATACACTAATGATGAAAAATCTGAAAGAGAAATTAAGGAAACACTCCCATTTACCAATGCAACAAAAAGAATAAAATACCTAGGAATAAACCTACCTAGGGAGACAAAAGACCTGTATGCAGAAAACTCTAAGACACTGATGAAAGAAATTAAAGATGATACCAACAGATGGAGAGATATACCATGTTCTTGGATTGGAAGAATCAACATTGTGAAAATGAGTATACTACCCAAAGCAATCTACAGATTCAATGCAATCCCTATCAAATTACCAATGGCATTTTTTACGGAGCTAGAACAAATCATCTTAAAATTTGTATGGAGACACAAAAGACCCCGAATAGCCAAAGCAGTCTTGAGGGCAAAAAACGGAGCTGGAGGAATCAGACTCCCTGACTTCAGACTATAGTACAAAGCTACAGTAATCAAGACAATATGGTACTGGCACAAAAACAGAAATATAGATCAGTAGAACAAGATAGAAAGCCCAGAGATAAACCCATGCACCTATGGTCAACTAATCTATGACAAAGGAGGCAAAGATATACAATGGAGAAAAGACAGTCTCTTCAATAAGTGGTGCTGGGAAAACTGGACAGCTACATGTAAAAGAATGAAATTAGAATACTGCCTAATACCATACACAAAAATAAACTCAAAATGGATTAGAGACCTAAATGTAAGACTGGACACTATAAAACTCTTAGAGGAAAACATAGGAAGAACACTCTTTGACAGAAATCACAGCAAGATCTTTTTTGATCCACCTCCTAGAGTAATGGAAATAAAAACAAAAATAAACAAATGGGACCTAATGAAACTTAAAAGCTTTTGCACAGCAAAGGAAACCATAAAGAAGACCAAAAGACAACTCTCAGAATGGGAGAAAATATTTGCAAATGAATCAACTGACAAAGGATTAATCTCCAAAATATATAAACAGCTCATTCAGCTCAATATTAAAGAAACAAACACCCCAATCCAAAAATGAGCAGAAGACCTAAATAGACATTTCTCCAAAGAAGACATACAGATGGCTACGAAGCACATGTAAAGCTGCTCAACATCACTAATTATTAGAGGAATGCAAATCAAAACTACAATGAGGTATCACCTCACACCAGTTAGAATGGGCATCATCAGAAAATCTACAAACAACAAATGCTGGAGAGGGTGTGGAGAAAAGGGAACCCTCTTGCACTGTTGGTGGGAATGTAAATTGATACAGCCACTATGGAGAACAATATGGAGGTTCCTTAAAAAACTAAAAATAGAATTACCATATGATCCAGCAATCCCACTACTGGGCATATACCCAGAGAAAACCATAATTCAAAAAGACACATGCACCCCAATATTCACTGCAGCACTATTTACAGTAGCCAGGTCATGGAAGCAACCTAAATGCCCATCGACAGACGAATGGATAAAGAAGATGTGGTACATATATACAATGGAATATTACTCAGCCATAAAAAGGAACGAAATTGGGTCATTTGTTGAGACATGGATGGATCTAGAGACTGTCATACAGAGTGAAGTAAGTCAGAAAGAGGAAAACAAATATCGTATATTAACGCATGTATGTGGAACCTAGAAAAATGGTACAGATGAACCGGTTTGCAGGGCAGAAGTTGAGACACAGATGTAGAGAACAAACGTATGGAAACCAAGGGGGGAAAGCCGCGGGGGGGTGGGGATGGTGGTGTGCTGAATTGGGCGATTGGGATTGACATGTATACACTGATGTGTATAAAATTGATGACTAATAAGAACCTGCTGTATAAAAAAAATAAAATAAAATTTAAAAATTAAAAAAAAAGATTTAATTCACATGTGCCTCAATTTCTCATGGGATAAATATGGTGCTTACTTTATAGAGTTTTAAGGAAGATTTAATGACAATTTGTGTAAGGCTATTAGAAAAATGTTGCATGTGTTAGATATTATTATTATTACTGCTTTTATTATTATGTAATCTCTGAAGAACAGTTTTTGAGGCCCAAAACAGTGTAGACATATAGCACAGCTAGAACTAAAATACAAAATTGATAAAGGAGTGGTCATTTTTTTAATCATAAATTATAATGTTTCAACCTTAATAGAAGGTTGAGATAAAACCCAATCTCAGACTCCAAGACTTAAATTGATCACTTGTAGTTTTCAACTATGAACCGTGGCTGGACTACCATAAAATATCATTATATAAATATTTGGTTAAGTTAAAGGAAGTTTTCCTTCCTGATCAATGTCATACAGAATTTTCTATGCAATGTGTAGATTAAGGTAATCTCAAGTGGCCATTACAAAATTAGAAGCCATCGAAACAATTATCTTATTAACAAATTCTTTTTAACAGACTAACCATTACCCCTTCCTACAGTATTCGGCAACTCTCCTAGAATAGCTATTTTGATGCCTTTCTGTCACCAAGATCTACCACCATCTCTTAGAATGGCTCTATGTCTTCCCATCAAAATATGCAAAAGGGTAGGGAACTGCTTGGAGAAGAGTGTCAGGCACACACATTAAGTTAGTTCCTCCTTCAAGAAGGAAAGTTTGGTTTTGTCTGGGCGGCTGGAATATGCAGTCCAGCTCGTGACGGTCTGAAGAAGACAAAGCCAGCACGAATTAGCGATGTACCATTGAGCAGTGCAGGCAGGGTGAAGATACCTTGTTTTAAAAGTGGGCTTCTTTCCCACCAAAAAAAGAAAGAAGTTGTTCTTATGTTTTAATTGAGACAGAGTACCCAGGCCAGGAGCGTTACAAAGGCTCTGCAGTTACATGAGCAGAAAGGACAGAGGAGGGGTCTGACACAGCAAGGGAAAGGATTTCATGCTTCCTGCTTTCTTTCATGTGGCCTTCTTCTCTCATTTATTCTAAAAGCAATCTGGCTATCACCCTCTCTATCTGTGCAGGAATTAGTAATTTATATCTGTAGTTGGCTGGTACCCAAGGTCTAAGACTCCATAGGATTCCCCACCTTCACACAAGTGATGACTTTAAGGCTGGCAAATGGATGGCTTTTGCAAAAGGCCAAATAATTTCACCCAGGAGACTGAGATTATATGTGATTCAAATGAGCCTCACAGAAAACACAATAAAATACAAATCATAGGAATGCTATGTTACTTCAAACTCAGAAATGAAACACTTGTGGTTACTGTAAAAAGAGAAAGCTGGGTAAATTAGATCATTTAGATGCCATTTATTTCACATCTTCTAATAATACATTTTTATTCCTTTAATCAGGAATTCTGACCTCAAAAAAAAAAAAGGTTTACTAGTTTCCAAATATTTCCAAAGTAACATATGTAAGCTGACCTTGCCTAAAGCTTTGAAAAAAAAATCTAATCCATCAAATTTAGTATTTCAAAGTAAAATTTGCTAATCTTAAATGAGCACAGTACAACTTCTGATTCATACTATTCTATTCTAAATGATATTTAAAAATTTATAGTCTTTTGGCTCTATGAGGGATTCACAGACATTAAAGTCTTTAAAAAATAATTTGATATTTAATAATTATTTATTCATAATATTAACGACATTCTCTGTCCAGAAAACTTCACACCCTTGCTTTATTACAAGAGATTTTAAGGGGAAAAAAAAAAATGAACAGTTGGTTGTTCATATGCAGAATCCTATATCATAAAATCTCTGGCATTTCATATCACAAAATCTGAATTTTGACAAATATTAAGTCATACTGTATACTTAAGCAGATAATAAATGTAAAGTGCCCAGGTAGTAACTGATATTTAATAAATGTTCAATACTCTCTATTACGTACTGGCATCTAGTAAGAACCAAGCCTTTTGGTAAATATGAAAAATAAAAATAGTAAGTAGAGTTGTAGAGAATATCTATGTGCACAATCTGTATACTCTCTCAGGACATTTCTCTCATCACTGTCCTGTATACAAGCCATATTTAGAGTGGTAGATCATAATTACTTGTTTATGCTTAGGGAGACAGAGCACTGGTTCCCCCAATCATCTTCTGTAACTAAGAAAAGGGAAAGAAATGGATAACGACTCTTTATGAATTGGTCTCTGATCCCCTAGGATTAGAAACTGACATTCACTGTCTCAGAAGTGCCATTTTCTAAAATTTTTGTGGTAGATAAATGATAGATACTACAGTTGCTACTATAAGTTTATTTCAGTCCCCATTCAGTGAGTATGTATGAGTGTGTACAGATAATTTAAACTGTACACAGAGGCTGACTTTCTTAAGGCAACAAACGTAATTCAGTCACAGTGTTCAAGATTCTGTACAGTGTAACTGAGGTGTAACTCCAAGATGAAAAGCCAGTTTTTAATAGATTTTTTAAGGGTACATGTGAAAAATATGGGTTGAGAGTGGCTCTGCATGGCCTGGGTCATCTTGACCTAGCCACAGAAAGCAACCCAGCTGGTTTTACTGCTTTCTGGCTGCACTGTCAGAGAAGAGCTACTCAGAGAACTTGTTGACAATTTAAAGAAAGTCTAGCACTCTTAAGTGAGCTGGGGCTGAGAGTAAATCACAGAGAAAATGGCTTGAGTCCCCAGTGCTGAGGCAGTGTGATGTCATGGAAGTATAACTGAATTAGGAGTAAGGAGACCTGGGCTCAGCCTGCAGCTCTGTCACCTACCACACTGGAAAGGTAGGTGGCCAAGCGCATGAGAGGGCAGCAGCAATGTGGCTGATCAGGCCCAGCTAAGCTATAGAAACACTAGAATAAAAAACACCAAGAGTCAATAAAACCAGCTTAGGTAAAACAAGAAAAGAAAACTCAAGCTAAAATATATTTCAGGGCTTCCCTGGTGGCGCAGTGGTTGAGAATCTGCCTGCCAATGCAGGGGACGCGGGTTCGAGCCCTGGTCTGGGAAGATCCCACATGCCATGGAGCAACTGGGCCCGTGAGCCACAATTACTGAGCCTGCGCATCTGGAGCCCGTGCTCTGCAACAAGAGAGGCCGTGATAGTGAGAGGCCCCCGCACCGCGATGAAGAGTGGCCCCCGCTTGCCACAACTAGAGAAAGCCCTCGCACAGAAACGAAGACCCAACACAGCCAAAAATTAAAAAAAATTAATTAATTAATAAAAAAAAGAATGTCCTGGAGGGATTGTTAAAAAAAAAAATATATATATATATATATATTTCACATATATTTGATGTGAATGCATGGGATCACAGGGGATCAACAAATGCATCCATAATTGTAGAAACTGAAACAAAAATGTGGTGAACCACAAATTACATTACATTCTTTCTTTCAAAGAAACGAAAGAGGGGGAAATGATAATACAGTAAGTGGCATGAAGAAGTAGTAAAGCACAACGGTAAACACTTTATTTAGAAGGTCTGGAAAGATGGTCGGAAGTTGGAGAGGACAAAAATTATAGCAAAGGACTGAAAATAAACACTACCATTGAAAAACAAGGAAAGAAATCCCCAAAATGTGGCTAGATTAAACAAAATCTAAAAAACAGTGTAAAAGAGTTAAAAGTTTTAAAAACTTAAATTTATCCGTGCGTGCACATGCACACACACATACACAAAACCTGAGACTAAAAGAAATGCCTGAGGTAAGAGAAAAGGCTAAGACCAAGGAAACCAAAATTAAAGAACTGACGTGGGGGAAGGGACCCAGAGACCACAGAAGGGGGTCTGGAACCACAGCAAGAGTAACACGCAGGGGGCTTCCCCGGTGGCGCAGTGGTTGAGAGTCTGCCTGCCGATGCACGGGACACGGGTTCGAGCCCTGGTCTGGGAGGATCCCACATGCGGAGCATGTAGGCCCATGAGCCGCAATTACTGAGCTTGCGCATCTGGAGCCTGTGCTCCGCAACAAGAGAGGCCGCGATAATGAGAGGCCCACGCACCACGATGAGGAGTGGCCCCCGCTTGCTGCAACTAGAGAAAGCCCTCGCACAGAAACTAAGACCCAACACAGCTATAAATAAATAAATAAATAAACCCAAAAGTTTTTAAAAAAAAAAGAGTAACAAGCAGGAGGTGGCTGTGAACTGCCACTCAGGAGTAATAGCTTAAGAATTTTAAAACATCTACGTGAAAAGCAAAGAAAGACTCTGCCAGTGATTGGAAAAAAAATTCAGATGAACAGATGATAGTGATTCCTGATACCTGCTCTTTCTGAGAGAAAAAAAGAACTTAAGAAGAATCATGCAATGGGAATTCCCTGGCAGTCCAGTGGTTAGCATTCGGAGCTTTCACGGCTGTGGACCCGGGTTCAATCCCTGGTTGGGGAACGAAGATCCCATAAGCCAGCAAAAAAAAAAAAAAATCACGCAAAATGGAAAGAAATAGACTAATACCAGCAAAGTACCCAGCAAAGACAGAACTTTTTTCTTTGAAGAGAGTAGAACATTTAAATCTATAGGACCTAAGGGAACTTGCCAACAAAAATTTACAGCTAAATAGATAATTATATACTTGAAAATACATGTTGGCAAACAGTAAAATGGTCTCAACTATTAGGTTTAATGCTTAAGTCTCTTCTTTTTACTGTTCATAAGACCTTTTATTTTATTTTTTTGCTGTAAAAGGGCTTCAAGATACCTATTTCAAAAAAAAAAAAAAAAAAAAAAAGATACCTATTTCAACAACTGCTCTAAAAATTCTTGCCCTTCAGCCCTGTTCTCATGACAGCCATCACATGAGCTCCCTAAACATGTCTAGAATATGAAGCCAGCTCAGACTTTACTGTCATCAGAGGTCTTAGATTTGATTCCTCATTTCCATTATTATTAACACAATTTTTAAGTTTTATTTCTAAACCTTCAAGAAGCAAATATGAGCGACTTTAGTACTATTACACACTACCTTATTTATAGTTTTATTTTATTAGTGAAAATAATTGTTTCTTGAAGTGCTGCTGTTTTAAAGCAGGACTAGGTTTCATCTAATTAAGTATAATTTCAAGCATCTAGTTGACCAATAGCCCCAAAGTGTACGCTTAACAAATGGTAGGACAAATATGCACGAAGTACTCACTTCAACAGTTTCAATTTTTCCCTCCTGGGGATGTGGTGTCCTTGGGTAGATATCGAGAAGATGTGGTGGTGAATCAAAGTGTAATCTTTTGAGGTTTCTTTTAATAACATCTTTACAATTCAGTTCATCAAAGTTAGTCCTCCATAATAAGACCTATAAAAATTAATCAGGTTGGCAGTTATTGATTTGCATGTACAAGCAGTAGAAGTAAATTTTTAAAAAGATGACTATAGAACAGTCAGCTCTACCCACCACCAGAGCCTCCCATCAAGCCTCTTAGATAGCCTCAACCACCAGAGGGCAGACAACAGAAGCAAGAAAAACTACAATCCTGCAGCCTGTGGTCCAAAAACCACAGTTACAGAAAGACAGAGAAGATGAAAAGGCAGAGGGCTATGTACCAGATGAAGGAACAAGAAAAAACCCCAGAAAAACAACTAAATGAAGTAGAGATAGGCAACCTTCCAGAAAAAGAATTCAGAATAATGATAGTGAAGATGATCCAGGACCTCGGAATAAGAATGGAGGCAAAGATTGAGAAGATGCAAGAAATGATTAACAAAGACCTAGAAGAATTAAAGAACAAACAAACAGAGATGACCAATACAATAACTGAAATGAAAACTACACTAGAAGGAATCAATAGCAGAATAACTGAGGCAGAAGAACGGATAAGTGACCTGGAAGACAGAATGGTGGAATTCACTGCTGCAGAACAGACTAAAGAAAAAAGAATGAAAAGAAATGAAGACAGCCTAAGAGACCTCTGGGACAACATTAAACGCAACAACATTCGCATTATAGGGGTCCCAGAAGGAGAAGAGAGAGAGAAAGGACCAGAGAAAATATTTGAAGAGATTATAGTCGAAAACTTCCCTAACATGGGAAAGGAAATAGCCACCCAAGTCCAGGAAGCACAGAGTCTCCCATACAGAATAAACCCAAGGAGAAACACGCCGAGACACATAGTAATCAAAGTGGCAAAAATTAAAGACAAAGAAAAATTACTGAAAGCAGCAAGGGAAAAACGACAAATAACATACAAGGGAACTCCCATAAGGTTAACAGCTGATTTCTCAGCAGAAACTCTGCAAGCCAGAAGGGAGTGGCATGATATACTTAAAGTGATGAAAGGGAAGAACCTACAACCAAGATTACTCTACCCGGCAAGGATCTCATTCAGATTCGATGGAGAAATCAAAAGCTTTACAGACAAGCAAAAGCTAAGAGAATTCAGCACCACCAAACCAGCTCTACAACAAATGCTAAAGGAACTTCTCTAAGTGGGAAACACAAGAGAAGAAAAGGACCTACAAAAACAAACCCAAAACAATTAAGAAAATGGTCATAGGAACATACATATCGATAATTACCTTAAATGTGAATGGATTAAATGCCCCAAACAAAAGACATAGACTGGCTGAATGGATACAAAAACAAGACCCATATATATGCTGTCTACAAGAGACCCACTTCAGACCTAGGGACACATACAGACTGAAAGTGAGGGGATGGAAAAAGATATTCCATGCAAATGGAAATCAAAAGAAAGCTGGAGTAGCTATACTCATATCAGATAAAATAGACTTTAAAATAAAGAATGTTACAAGAGACAAGGAAGGACACTACATAATGATCCAGGGATCAATCCAAGAAGAAGATATAACAATTATAAATATATATGCACCCAACATAGGAGCACCTCAATACATAAGGCAACTGCTAACAGCTATAAAAGAGGAAATCGACAGTAACACAATAATAGTGGGGGACTTTAACACCTCACTTACACCAATGGACAGATCATCCAAAATGAAAATAAATAAGGAAACAGAAGCTTTAAATGACACAATAGACCAGATAGATTTAATTGATATATATAGGACATTCCATCCAAAAACGGCAGATTACACGTTCTTCTCAAGTGCGCACGGAACATTCTCCAGGATAGATCACATCTTGGGTCACAAATCAAGCCTCAGTAAATTTAAGAAAATTGAAATCATATCAAGCATCTTTTCTGACCACAACGCTATGAGATTAGAAATGAATTACAGGGAAAAAAACGTAAAAAAGACAAACACATGGAGGCTAAACAATACGTTACTAAATAACCAAGAGATCACTGAAGAAATCAAACAGGAAATAAAAAAATACCTAGAGACAAATGACAATGAAAACACGACGACCCAAAACCTATGGGATGCAGCAAAAGCGGTTCTAAGAGGGAAGTTTATAGGTATAAAAGCCTACCTAAAGAAACAAGAAAAATCTCAAGTAAACAATCTAGCCTTACACCTAAAGAAACTAGAGAAAGAAGAACAAACAAAACCCAAAGTTAGCAGAAGGAAAGAAATCATAAAGATCAGAGCAGAAATAAATGAAATAGAAACAAAGAAAACAATAGCAAAGATCAATAAAACTAAAAGTTGGTTCTTTGAGAAGATAAACAAAATTGATAAGCCATTAGCCAGACTCATCAAGAAAAAGAGGGAGAGGACTCAAATCAATAAAATCAGAAACGAAAAAGGAGAAGTTACAACAGACACCACAGAAATACAAAACATCCTAAGAGACTACTACAAGCAACTTTATGCCAATAAAATGGACAACCTGGAAGAAATGGACAAATTCTTAGAAAGGTATAACCTTCCAAGACTGAATCAGGAAGAACCAGAAAATATGAACAGACCAATCACAAGTAATGAAATTGAAACTGTGATTAAAAATCTTCCAACAAACAAAAGTCCAGGACCAGATGGCTTCACAGGTGAATTCTATCAAACATTTAGAGAAGAGCTAACACCCATCCTTCTCAAACTCTTCCAAAAAATTGCAGAAGAAGGAACACTCCCAAACTCATTCTATGAGGCCACCATCACCCTGATACCAAAACCAGACAAAGACACTACAAAAAAAGAAAATTACAGACCAATATCACTGATGAATATAGATGCAAAAATCCTCAACAAAATACTAGCAAACAGAATCCAACAACACATTAAAAGGATCATACACCACGATCAAGTGGGATTTATCCCAGGGATGCAAGGATTCTTCAATATACACAAATCAATCAATGTGATACACCATATTAACAAATTGAAGAATAAAAACCATATGATCATCTCAATAGATGCAGAAAAAGCTTTTGACAAAATTCAACACCCATTTCTGATAAAAACTCTCCAGAAAGTGGGCATAGAGGGAACCTACCTCAACATAATAAAGGCCATATATGACAAACCCACAGCAAACATCATTCTCAATGGTGAAAAACTGAAAGCATTTCCTCTAAGATCAGGAACGAGACAAGGATGTCCACTCTCACCACTATTATTCAACATAGTTCTGGAAGTCCTAGCCACGGCAATCAGAGAAGAAAAAGAAATAAAAGGAATACAAATTGGAAAAGAAGAAGTAAAACTGTCACTGTTTGCGGATGACATGATACTATACATAGAGAATCCTAAAACTGCCACCAGAAAACTGCTAGAGCTAATTAATGAATATGGTAAAGTTGCAGGTTACAAAATTAATGCACAGAAATCTCTTGCATTCCTATACACTAATGATGAAAAATCTGAAAGAGAAATTATGGAAACACTCCCATTTACCATTGCAACAAAAAGAATAAAATACCTAGGAATAAACCTACCTAGGGAGACAAAAGACCTGTATGCAGAAAACTATAAGACACTGATGAAAGAAATTAAAGATGATACAAATAGATGGAGAGATATACCATGTTCTTGGATTGGAAGAATCAACATTGTGAAAATGAGTATACTACCCAAAGCAATCTACAGATTCAATGCAATCCCTATCAAATTACCAATGGCATTTTTTACGGAGCTAGAACAAATCATCTTAAAATTTGTATGGAGACACAAAAGACCCCGAATAGCCAAAGCAGTCTTGAGGCAAAAAAATGGAGCTGGAGGAATCAGACTCCCTGACTTCAGACTATACTACAAAGCTACAGTAATCAAGACAATATGGTACTGGCACAAAAACAGAAACATAGATCAATGGAACAAGATAGAAAGCCCAGAGATTAACCCACGCACCTATGGTCAACTAATCTATGACAAAGGAGGCAAAGATATACAATGGAGAAAAGACAGTCTCTTCAATAAGTGGTGCTGGGAAAACTGGACAGCTACATGTAAAAGAATGAAATTAGAATACTCCCTAACACCATACACAAAAATAAACTCAAAATGGATTAGAGACCTAAATATAAGACTGGACACTATAAAACTCTTAGAGGAAAACATAGGAAGAACACTCTTTGACATAAATCACAGCAAGATCTTTTTTGATCCACCTCCTAGAGTAATGGAAATAAAAACAAAAATAAACAAGTGGGACCTAATGAAACTTCAAAGCTTTTGCACAGCAAAGGAAACCATAAACAAGACAAAAAGACAACCCTCAGAATGGGAGAAAATATTTGCAAATGAATCAACTGACAAAGGATTAATCTCCAAAATATATAAACAGCTCATTCAGCTCAATATCAAAGAAACAAACACCCCAATCCAAAAATGGGCAGAAGACCTAAATAGACATTTCTCCAAAGAAGACATACAGACGGCCACGAAGCACATGAAAAGATGCTCAACATCACTAATTATTAAAGAAATGCAAATCAAAACTACAATGAGGTATCACCTCACTCCTGTTAGAATGGGCATCATCAGAAAATCTACAAACAACAAATGCTGGAGAGGGTGTGGAGAAAAGGGAACCCTCTTGCACTGTTGGTGGGAATGTAAATTGATACAGCCACTATGGAGAACAATATGGAGGTTCCTTAAAAAACTAAAAATAGAATTACCATATGACCCAGCAATCCCACTACTGGGCATATACCCAGAGAAAACCGTAATTCAAAAGGACACATGCACCCGAATGTTCATTGCAGCACTATTTACAATAGCCAGGTCATGGAAGCAACCTAAATGCCCATCAACAGACGAATGGATAAAGAAGTGGTGGTACATATATACAATGGAATATTACTCAGCCATAAAAAGGAACGAAATTGAGTCATTTGTTGAGACGTGGATGGATCTAGAGACTGTCATACAGAGTGAAGTAAGTCAGAAAGAGAAAAACAAATATCGTATATTAATGCATGTATGTGGAACCTAGAAAAATGGTACAGATGAGCCAGTTTGCAGGGCAGAAGTTGAGACACAGATGTAGAGAATGGACATATGGACACCAAGGGGGGAAAACTGCGGTGAGGTGGGGATGGTGGTGTGCTGAATTGGGCGATTGGGATTGACATGTATACACTGATGTGTATAAAACTGATGCCTAATAAGAACCTGCAGTATAAAAAAACAAACAAAACAACTAATACTAAACTTTCATTGGGTTATTTGTATGGAAATATGTTAATATAAATGTTTCAGACATTACATGAAATTTCTAAAAATCTTATATTTGTATTTGTATGGAAATATGTATGGAAATATGTTAATATAAATGTTTCAGACATTAAAAAAAAAAAAGATGACTATATAGAATTGTCTCTCAAAATAGTCAGGAAGGCTAGATATATATTCTGACAACATTACATCTCAACACTTTTTTTTTAAAGGGTGATAGGGAGAGATTTAGCATTTCAAATTGCCTTTATGTCCAGTTTAAAATTCATATTAAGAAAATAACTTATTACCTTAAAATCCTCTTTTATTTTTCCCAGAGCCCAAAATCATGTTTTTGGCTTTACTGTCCACTTTATTCAATAAATCTGGCTCTGAATGACTTTTGGTCATTTCAAATAAATGCAGATTTGCTATACAAACAATTTAATTTTACCATCCTCAAGGAGCTTAATCAACATTTGAAAAACAAGGCATACAGACAATAGATTAGGCAATAATTCAAGTGAAAGGGCCACACCAATATTAGGTATTCAGTAAGTGTCAATTTTATGTATTATAATTAAGTGTAAAGATGAGCAAAAGAAAATAACTGCTATTGGAGTTCCAAAAACTATCAGAACTGGCACTATTTCAGCTATGAGCAGACTTCCTGGCACTAAATTAAAATATAAACTCATTGATAATCATCTTAACATATACAAACTAGCTGGTTGTAAAAATCTTAGCTGAGGTCTCAGATTCCATTCCCCTAACCAAATCAAAGAGGGAGCTGAGAGATTTACAAACCTGTGCATCTGCACCTCCTGATGTAAACAGCTCTCCACCTTTTGAAAATGTAACAGTGAAGACAGGCCCCTAAGAAATAAAGGGAGATAAAAGAAAAAATTACTTGGTAATGTGTTCTCATGGCCAAGAGGGCAGTGAGTATTAATTTTTCATCCTAACTTATGCAGACTATTCATGCAATGTCTTGAGAACATATCCAGCTGTTAGCAACTTATGCAGGCAAAGAGAATCAAAGAATCAACCCAATTACATGAAAACATCTATAAATGATACTAAATGAAAAAAGAGATACTAATAAAAATGAGAAAATACACTTTTCTCCCCTTTAAAGAAAAGCTTGTGCATAGGTAAGTTAGTAAGAATTTCTGTTAAGATTTTCTGGCTTTGGATTCTTTATTCAACAAATCACTAGCAGAAACTGAATGATAATTCTGTAGGTGATGGGAATGAGGCTGTACGAACAAAGCTCATTTCCTGACCACAACAGGCTTCGCCGAGTTCTCCCTTCATGTGGGCAACATTGAGCCACTCAAAGTTTTAAGAACAGGACATGGATAGAAGAGCTGTGATTGATGAAAATTGATATCACGATTGTGAGAATGATGAGTTGGAGTCAGAACAAACGGTTGCAGGCCAGTTAGGAAGTTACTGAAACTATCTGGGTGAGAGGTAACAGGAACATGAAATTGAGCAATGGCTGTGGAGCTGGACAAGACTACACCCGGCACAGTCACAACATGACCTCTAGGTCAATTTTCAGTCAAGATAAGAGTAAATATTCCTCATTTCAAAAATATTAGTATACTGTTTGTTTTTAATATGTCCTTAATCTATGCAAGAAAATCTTGGGGGGAAAACATCTTATATTTTTCAAGTAGACCATCCCACAGACTCAGGTTATTATAGCCTCATAAACACCTTCACCTCCAGACTGTGAAAAATTCCATCTTCATGTGTAGTGCTTTTCTCTTAAATTATTTTATTTATCTTTTTTCTATTACTCTGTTCTTCTTCCATGGATATTTTAATCCTTGGTCACTTTTATTTGTTGTTCATCCAGCCTAAATCCATGGGTACACATATATCTGAGCTGGTTAGTGTGTATTTCTGCTTCACTCTAATACAGCTGCAGAACAAATGATAAAGCAAGCAGGAAGTCCGGCAGGAAACATGAAGGCAGAAAAAAAAACTTCTCGCTTAGACCACAAAACCCATTCTATTTCTGGATATAAATAACTTATACTTGGTTAAAAGGAAGTACCTAGTACATCTTATTAAAAAAAAAAAAAAGAGGATGCATTCTAAAAAATTTAGAGAAGTTTGAATATTTACCCAGAAAGGAAGGATAGTTTCTACATTTAAAAAGTTTTTCTTTAGTACATTATATACTAGTGAATATATGTGTGTGTGTGTGTGTGTGATTGAACAGGCTCAATAAATAGCACCCCACTTCCCCACTGGGTTCCTAAAACAATTGAAAAATAAGACAAAAGAAATATTATCTTTCTTACTGATGAAGGCTTATAAAGAGAAAATGTGGCTTTATCTGTGGGCAACTGGGCTTTCTAGAACTGAATCCCAGAATGAGTCACATTTGAGTACCCAGTCACAGGCAAGGCTGGACAAGGGCAGGCCTCCCCACAACAAATATCAGAGGAAAACCATACGGACAGGCACAGGCTCCCAAGAGTAGAGGGCATTGGGCTCGACTTGTCAAATTTCTCCTTCTAAACTCGCCAATCAGATTAGTGAAAGGAGAGAGTGAGGGGGTGTGGAGGCTAAGAGGGTCAAAGCTAGTGGGACAGCCTCCGCATGAGGGGAAAGATCAGAAGTAAGAAAAACATGTATCCATCACCATTTAACCAGTCAAACCTATACTACTTACTGAGGAAGATAGCAGTAGAGGGTTAAGTTAATGTCCACTGAAAGATACATATTGATTTTGACATGAATTACAATAAATAATATTAATTTAAAGCTAAAACATAATATTTATTAAAAAATAAAAAACACAGCCTTGGAAGCAAAAAAAAAACAAACACTGTGATAGCAATGTGTGCTACACTTGGAAAAATAATAAAGCCATATAATAAAATGCATCAAAACTTTTAAAGATATATTATTTAAGAAGCAAAAATCTTAGTGTTCATACCGTATGTCCTTGAAGTGTATATATGAGCCTTCCTTCTAAGAGGTCCAGAATCTTAAGCATACCATCTGAAGAAGCAGTGATGAGATAGTTACCCGAAGGATGGAATGATACACAATTAACTCCACCGCTGTGAACTGATTTGTAGAAAATTAAAGCAAAAAGTTCAGAGAATAATTCTTAATTCTAGAGATGCCCCTTTACCCTATTAGCAATACTAGGCTGAAAGCAAGAATCAATTAGGGGCAATGTCTCCACAGCAACCAAAATTCCACATAGCTCATGAGACAGAATAGCTTTATAAATGAGAGTGTGTCATGGAAGGATGATCTTAATAAACACATAACTATAAAATCTTCAGATATATTACCAATATAAGCAACCATTGATTACCACCAGCTCACATAAGGTATACATCTTAGCCTTAAACTGAATTTAATAACCAGTTAGTTGCTTGGGACAAGGGGTGAAGAGTATGGAGATATATTTGGAGAAGGGCAGTCTTGGCAGCTTAAGAATTCATTTCTGGACAATCTCCTTCCAATAGGAGGCAGTATAACACAGCGATCAAAAGTTTGTTCATCACTGTATTTTATAAAAATGTACTTTATAAACAGAAAGTCCCATGTCAGTTCTATCAATATTTTAGCAAGTAACTTAGCCCCTTTAAGCCTCAGTTTCCTTATCTTTAAAGTGGAGGTAATAGTAATACCTCTTAGGGCTGTTGTGAGGATTTAGCAGTGTCTGCTACATTATAGTTATTAAGAAAGGGAAACGTGGATTTAATATAAATCTAATATACACTAAGAAATCAATTCATTTCTCTTTTAACTTCAATATATGGGCACAGTAGGATGTTGTTTTCTACCAGTTATAACACCTATCTGTGCTCAGGTATCTCCTTCTGAGTCAATTTCTATCCTGGATTCTTATACAAAGCAGATAACCAAAGTTTGAAAATCTTACAGTAACCTTTTTTCTTTTCTTCTTTTTTTTTTTTTTTACAGCCCTGGCATCATTTTTAAGGTCGCTCTACCCCCTTCTGCAGGCTGGCCTCTACTCCAGCTCCTTGGACCATGCTGCTGATAGGGGCTAACTCTTCTCTAGTCAGTTCAAAGTCAGCCCATCTTTCTCATTAAGAGGGCCAAGCCACACTGAGAAGGATAGTCTGTCAGCGTAAGAACTTCCTAGAGGAGGCCATTTTACAACTGAATTTTGTTATGGAAACTGTTACCTTGATAATGCTGGAGTAACTTGTTCACTCTTATATCCCAGATTTTCACGGTATGATCAGAACCTGCTGAAGCTATGCATGTACCACTAGGGTTAAAATCCACAAAATTTGCAAACCTAGGAGGAAAGAATAAGATGGTCTAATATTTCGATTTCTCTTTCCTCTCATTTCTTTATTTGAATTGTAATAATTAAATGTCTCCTTAGCAAACTAACCCATATAAATGCAAAAAGAGAATGGACTTACCCTACAAAATCTGAGAAGTTATTAACACATTGCTTATTTGTGGTATCCCAGATTTTAATAGTTTTATCCTCACTACATGATACAATTAGTCTTCCATCAGGTGAAAACCTGGAAAGCATAAGAAAGATAATTTTTGTGGAAGGCTCCTGACAATCACCCACACCCCAACCATGACATACGCATGACATACATGTACATATTAAATACCATAGGCCAGTGTTAGCACACCACGCAGCAAACTCCTATTCTGCTACCAACATCTTTTCCAACTAAAAATAAGCACAACGAATGACACTGATAGACCATTAAAAAGACGAAAATATACTATATAGACTAACCAAGAGTCTTTTAACCTTTTATTCTTTTATATTTAAATAATTTAGTTTCATGGTAGTTTCTGTCTGAGGTCTGCACTGCTTCCAAGCCACGTACCTTGTTTTTTAAAAGTATTCTTTATTTCTTTCTACTGTCGTTTTCCAGTGTTATCCATATGACCCAAGAGAGCATTTATTACTCATCCTACCAACCCTGCAGTGAGACTTTTTGTAAGAAAAGAACTGGTGTGTTGAGAATTAAAATTGAATGCTATCATCAACAAAAGAACCAACTCCCCAAGCCTGTAACTTCCTGGATTTGGGGAGGCCAGAGAGCTCCAACAGACTGAAAATAGGACAACTCATTTATACAAAACTGAAGTTCCTTCATGGACACACCTATTATCCGTACGCCCCATTAAAAAACAAATGAGAAAATTCTCAGACATCTTGTCTGCTGCCTTTATACTCTCTTTCCCTTTAAAACCCATTCCAAGGTTCTTTTTCTCTCTTAAGTGCCTTTTTAGAATGGAGATAGAAAAGCAGAAGGCTGAAAAGAAAATGAAAAATTTTAGACTATTAAGAAACTATGGAGCAGAAGCAAGAAGAACTACAATCCTGCAGCCTGTGGAACAGAAACCACATTCACAGAAAGATAGACAAGATGAAAAGGCAGAGGGCTATGTACCAGATGAAGGAACAAGATAAAACCCCAGAAAAACAACTAAATGAAGTGGAGATAGGCAATCTTCCAGAAAAAGAATTCAGGATAATGATAGTGAAGATGATCCAGGACCTCGGAAAAAGAATGGAGGCAAAGATCGAGAAGATGCAAGAAATGTTTAACAAAGACCTAGAAGAATTAAAGAACAAACAAACAGAGATGAACAATACAATAACTGAAATGAAAACTACACCACAAGGAATCAATAGCAGATTAACTGAGGCAGAAGAACGGATGCATGACCTGGAAGACAGAATGGTGGAATTCACTGCTGCAGAACAGAATAAAGAAAAAAGAATGAAAACACCATAAGAGACCTCTGGGACAACAATAAACGCAACAACATTCCCATTATAGGGGTCCCAGAAGGAGAAGAGAGAGAGAAAGGACCCGAGAAAATATTTGAAGAGATTATAGTCGAAAACTTCCTTAACATGGGTAAGGAAATAGCCACCCAAGTCCAGGAAGCACAGTAAGTCCCATACAGGATAAACCCAAGGAGAAACACGCCGAGACACATAGTAATCAAACTGGCAAAAATTAAAGACAAAGAAAAATTATTGAAAGCAGCAAGGGACAAACGACAGATAACATACAAGGGAACCCCCGTAAGGTTAACAGCTGATTTCTCAGCAGAAACTCTACAAGCCACAGGGGAGTGGCATGATATACTTAAAGTGATGAAAGGGAAGAACCTACAACCAAGATTACTCTGCCTGGCAAGGATCTCATTAAGATTCGATGGAGAAATCAAAAGCTTTACAGAGAAGCAAAAGCTAAGAGAATTCAGCACCACCAAACCAGCCCTACAACAAATGCTAAAGGAACTTCTCTAAGTGGGAAACACAAGAGAAGAAAAGGACCTACAAAAACAAACCCAAAACAATTAAGAAAATGGTCATAGGAACATACATATCAATAATTACCTTAAACGTGAACAGATTAAATGGTCCAACCAAAAGACACAGGCTTGCTGAATGGATACCAAAACAAGACCCATATATATGCTGCCTCTAAGAGGCCCACTTCAGACCTAGGGACACATTCAGACTGAAAGTGAGGGGATGGAAAAAGATATTCCATGCAAATGGAAATCAAAACAAAGCAGGAGTAGCAATACTCATATCAGATAAAATAGACTTTAAAACAAAGAATGTTACAAGACACAAGGAAGGACACTACCTAATGATCAAGGGATCAATCCAAGAAGAAGATATAACAATTATAAATATATATGCACCCAACATAGGAGCACCTCAATACATAAGGCAACTGCTAACTGCTATAAAAGAGGAAATCGACGGTAACACAATAATTGTGGGGGACTTTAACACCTCACTTACACCAATGGACAGATCATCCAAAATGAAAATAAATAAGGAAACAGAAGCTTTAAATGACACAATAGACCAGATAGATTTAATTGATATTTATAGAACATTCCATCCAAAAACAGCAGATTACACTTTCTTCTCAAGTGTGCACGGAACATTCTCCAGGATAGATCACATCTCGGGTCACAAATCAAGCCTCAGTAAACTTAAGAAAATTGAAATCATATCAAGCATCTTTTCTGACCACAACGCTATGAGATTAGAAATCAATTACAGGGGAAAAAACGTAAAAAACACAAACACATGGAGGCTAAACAATATGTTACTAAATAACCAAGAGATCACTGAAGAAATCAAAGAGGAAATCAAAAAATACCTAGAGACAAATGACAATGAAAACACGATGATCCAAAACCTATGGGATGCAGCAAAAGCAGTTCTAAGAGGGAAGTTTATAGCTATACAAGCCTACATCAAGAAACAAGAAAAATCTCAAATAAACGATCTAACGTTACACCTAAAGGAACTAGAGAAAGAAGAACGAACAAAACCCAAACTTAGCAGAAGGAAAGAAATCATAAAGATCAGAGCAGAAATAAATGAAAAAGAAATGAAGAAAACAATTGCAAAGATCAATAAAACTAAAAGCTGGTTCTTTGAGAAGATAAACAAAATTGATAAACCATTGGCCAGACTCATCAAGAAAAAGAGGGAGAGGACTCAAATCAATAATATTAGAAATGAAAAAGGGGAAGTTACAATAGACACTGCAGAAATACAAAGCACCCTAATAGACTACTACAAGCAACTCTATGCCAATAAAATGGACAACCTGGAAGAAATGTACAAATTCTTAGAAAGGTATAACCTTCCAAGACTGAACCAGGAAGAAATAGAAAATATGAACAGACCAATGACAAGTAATGAAATTGAAACTGTGATTAAAAATCTTCCAACAAACAAAAGTCCAGGACCAGACAGCTTCACAGGTGAATTCTATCAAACATTTAGAGAAGAGCTAACACCCATCCTTCTCAAACTCTTCCAAAAAATTGCAGAAGAAGGAACACTCCCAAACTCATTCTATGAGGCCACCATCACCCTGATACCAAAACCAGACAAAGATACTACAAAAAAAGAAAATTACAGACCAGTATCACCGATGAATACAAATGCAAAAATCCTCAACAAAATACTAGCAAACAGAATCCAACAACACATTAAAAGGATCATACACCATGATCAAGTGGGACTTATCCCAGGGATGCAAGGATTCTTCAATATACGTAAATCAATCAATGTCATACACCATATTAACAAATTGAAGAATAAAAACCATATGATCATCTCAATAGATGCAGAAAAAGCTTTTGACAAAATTCAACACCCATTTATGGTAAAAAGTCTCCAGAAAGTGGGCACAGAGGGAACCTACCTCAACATAGTAAAGGCCATATACGACAAACCCACAGCAAACATCATTCTCAATGGTGAAAAACTGAAAGCATTTCCTCTAAGATCAGGAACATGACAAGGATGTCCATTCTCACCACTATTATTCAACATAGTTTTGGAAGTCCTAGCCATGGCAATCAGAGAAGAAAAAGAAATAAAAGGAATACAAATTGGAGGAGAAGAAGTAAAACTGTCACTGTTTGCAGATGACATGATACTATACATAGAAAAGCCTAAAGATGCCACCAGAAAACTACTAGAGCTCATCAATGAATTTGGTAAAGTTGCAGGATACAAAATTAATTCACAGAAATCTCTTGCATTCCTATACACTAATGATGAAAAATCTGAAAGAGAAATTAAGGAAACACTCCCATTTACCAATGCAACAAAAAGAATAAAATACCTAGGAATAAACCTACCTAGGGAGACAAAAGACCTGTATGCAGAAAACTCTAAGACACTGATGAAAGAAATTAAAGATGATACCAACAGATGGAGAGATATACCATGTATTTGGATTGGAAGAATCAATATTGTGAAAATGACTATAATACCCAAAGCAATCTACAGATTCAATGCCATCCCTATCAAATTACCAATGGCATTTTTTAGGGAACTAGAACAAAAAATCTTAAAATTTGTATGGAGACACACAAGACCCCGAATAGCCAAAGCAGTCCTGAGGGAAAAAAACAGAGCTGGAGGAATCAGACTCCCTGACTTCAGACTATACTACAAAGCTACAGTAATGAAGACAATATGGTACTGGCACAAAAACAGAAACATAGATCAATGGAACAGGATAGAAAGCCCAGAGATAAACCCACGCACCTATGGTCAATTAATCTATGACAAAGGAGGGAAAGATATACAATGGAGAAAAGACAGTCTCTTCAATAAGTGGTGCTGGGAAAACTGGACAGCAACATGTAAAAGAATGAAATTAGAACACTCCCTAACACCATACACAAAAATAAACTCAAAATGGATTCGAGACCAAAATGTAAGACCGGACACTATAAAACTCTTAGAGGAAAACATAGGAAGAACACTCTTTGACATAAATCACAGCAAGATCTTTTGTGATCCACCTCCTAGAGTAATGGAAATAAAAATAAAAATAAACAAATGGGACCTAATGAAACTTCAAAGCTTTTGCACAGCAAAGGAAACCATAAACAAGACGAATAGACAACCCTCAGAATGGGAGAAAATATTTGCAAACGAATCAATGGACAAAGGATTAATCTCCAAAATATATAAACAGCTCATGCAGCTGAATATTAAAAAAACAAAGAACCCAATCCAAAAATGGGCAGAAGACCTAAATAGTCATTTCTCCAAAGACATACAGATGGCCAAGAAGCACATGAAAAGCTGCTCAACATCACTAATTATTAGAGAAATGCAAATCAAAATTACAATGAGGTATCACCTCACACCAGTTAGAATGGGCATTATCAGAAAATACACAAACAATAAATGCTGGAGAGGGTGTGGACAAAAGGGAACCCTCTTGCACTGTTGGTGGGAATGTAAATTGATACAGCCACTATGGAGAACAGTATGGAGGTTCCTTAAAAAACTAAAAATAGAATTACCATATGATCCCACTACTGGGCATATACCCAGAGAAAACCATAATTCAAATAGACACATGCACCCCAATATTCATTGCAGCACTATTTACAGTAGCCAGGTCATGGAAGCAAACTAAATGCCCATCGACAGACGAATGGATAAAGAAGATGTGGTACATATATACAATGGAATATTACTCAGCCATAAAAAGGAATGAAATTGGGTCATTTGTAGAGACGTGGATGGATCTAGAAACTGTCATACAGAGTGAAGTAAGTCAGAAAGAGAAAAACAAATATCGTATATTAACGCATGTATGTGGAACCTAGAAAAATGGTACAGATGAACCGGTTTGCAGGGCAGAAATTGAGACACAGATGTAGAGAACAAATGTATGGACACCAAGGGGGGAAAGCGGCGGTGGGGGGGTGGTGGTGTGCTGAATTGGGTGATTGGGATTGACATGTATACACTGATGTGTATAAAATTGATGACTAATAAGAATCTGCTGTATAAAAAAAATAAATTAATAAAATTCAAAAATTAAAAAAAAAGAAACTATGAACAGTAATTTTGCTATTAATATTTTAGCAATAACAAAAACCAAAAAAGACAGATTTAGGTCATAGACCAATTATGTTTCGATTTTATTTGTAGTTTCCCTCTCTGCCCAGATTACTATAAAAGTCATTAACTAAGGGTGTGGATTATAAGTGAAGGTTTTTCTTTTTGTTTTCTCACTGTCTCCTCCCCTGCCCCTCCCATTCTTAAGGTTGGCCTAAAAATAATTCTTCCTAACAGAAACTTTCAATCTGGAATTTATGAATTCGCCATATTTTAAAAGCAACATAGATGCAAAATTAAGTTCTATGTGAGATAGTTTTTAAAAATTCAAGAAAATAACCTTGCAAGGAAATATCTTCCACACTGGGCAGTTCAGCTTGATTTTATAATAATATTTTATTAATCTTTTCCTTTAGGAAAATATGTGAGGAAGATTCAAATATGAAAGACAGTTTTACAGAAATGCTCCAAATAGATGTAACTTATTTTGTATAGACACTGGGGAAGAAAAACCTATACAGTATCCCCATGAAAATAAACTTTGCATAGTACTTGTAAAGAACTAATGTAAGAAATCAAATTGTGTTTATTAATAAGCTATCTTTTAAAAGAATTATTTAATGTGAGCATTCTAAATGATAAGAATATTTCTAGGAGATGAGTTGATTCTGACATTTTAAGAAAGCAATGATGAAAAAAATGTAATAGAATGGAAGGATTAGGTTAAAAACAAAGTACAAATATACTCATTCTGTGACATTATTGGCCAAATACCACCACCACCACCACCATCATCATTATCCTGTCAACATTTACTGAGCATCTGTGTCCTAGAATGTTTCTTAACACTTTACCTGTAGCAACTCATTTAATCCTCAGAATAACCCTACAAAACAATTGCTATTGCCGGCCTCAATTTACAGATGAATAAACCAAGGCACATAAAGGATCAGTAACTGCCAGTCACACAGCCAGGAAGATGTGAACTAGGCAGTCTGGTTCCAGAGCCAAATCTCTCAGCCACTCTGTTTAAGTCTCTGACAGAAAGGAAAGTTTCTTTTACTGGCCAAAGTACAGCACAGGAAGTTCTGTGTGGCTTGTGTAACCACAGAAAGTTCTAAAGTGGAGAAAAACCACAGGCAATGCTCTTAGGAGGCTATATGGCTGGGCTCTGCCTGATAGGCTAACCACTAGACAATCCTTTAACAAAAATCTGTGTGTCTGCTGCCATACCTGATCAGTGTCCTTGAGGAGTTTATGGGGAAGATAGTCATTCATTGGTTCATTCGAATATTTACTGAGCACCTGCCAGAACCAGGCACTGGGCACTGGCCTGGGTACTAGGAATACCACGGTGAAGGAGACTGCCAAGACCCCTACTCTCGTGAGGCTTTCATACTAGGAAGGAGGGAGGGCACACAAATAATATAACTTTAGATAACGGTAAGAACAGAGTTGGTAACAAAAAGGTGCCAATTAGTTACCAGAAGCTCCACAGAAGAAACAGGATTTTAAAGAAACTTGTGAATCAGGAAAAGAAGGTATCTTGACCAGCCAGAAATTCATCCTGAGCAGGAGGGGCCATAGCCTGGGAGAAATTTCCCCAGCACTAGAGAAATGAAGGGAATGTGAACCTCAGATAAGTAGGGAGTGGAGGAGGCGACTGGGATGAAAGAAGGCGGTGCCTGAGGGGGGCGTTTCTACCTCCCCCCTCTGCACGACCAAAGCGGGGCTCGGGGTTAGGGCCTCTCACTTGCTCTGGACACTGTGTATAATCCCTGCATAAACTCTCTGTCGGCTCTTTTCGCCTTTGGAGGGGTTGAAAGTGAGTATGGCGGTTTGTATCTTCTCCTCCCTTTTATTTTTAATTAGATACATCAGAAATAGGTTCGCGCCAACAAAACAGGCTTCTCTTTGCCCTGACTTCGATCAGGAAAGGATAGTCCTTTTTTTGTCAGGGCTCAAACAACATCTAATGGGGTTATTAATTTGAAGAATTAAGAGAATACAAAATTTCTATCAAGACATTAAAAAAATTTCTAACACAACACTCTAATTCAGTACCACCTAACCACCTTTTAAAACTTCCAGCAAGTGTGTCAAGAAGACGGATGTCACATTAGTCAACAGTGACTAATGGGTCAGCAGACGTGAGCTGTCTGTAAGGCATCTGAGAAGTTAACTGCTTCCTATTCAAGCCCGTAAAATGCACTGGTACTCTTTGGAGAAAATGAGGGAATTCTTGAACTTTTTTCTAGAAAAACTGGTTCACATGTCCTTGAGAGTAGCCCAAGTTATGTAACAGGAGTTCTTTAACTTTGAATCTATGGAGTTCCTGAAACTATATATAAAATTATATGTCCATAAGCACAGTCACTGAGTTATTCGTTCATTAGCGAGCCAAACAGGTCCATGAACCCTGAGAAGTTTTAAAGTGCTTTCATAAGAAATCAAAACTTTCATTTGGCTATTTCTTATCATTAGACTAAACCGTCTATAAAAACACAATATATACATGCATGTATCGAATCACCACATTGTACACCTTATGCTTATACAAGGCTATATGTCAATTATATCTTAATAAAGCTGGTGGGGGAGGAACAAGGGCACACAGCCCCTGCCAGACACTCAGCTGCATGGAGGAAGGGCTAAGCCTTCTGAGATGAGAGCTTGTGACTCAACCGTCAGCCCTCCAAACAGGAGGAGGACACAGAAGACTAATTTGGGGGTTAGATACGCCACATTTAGGAACTGGATATCGTCCCTGAGGACCAACCTGGACTCCAGGGGCTGAAGGATATCTATTTAGCATCCAATGTCAGCCACACTCACCAGCTCCAACTCTGGGGGCGGGGGTAGGGTGAAAAAAAGAAAAGAAATTAAAAATACGGGAGGATAGAAAGGGAATAGTGGGAGAGAAGGAAAGAATGAAGGAAATACAGAAAGAAAAATATTCTCCAAAAAAAAAAAAAAAACCAACCAACCCTACATTTCTGGCCCTCAGGGCTCTGAGACCAGAGTAGGCACTGTTTCATGTCCCTTAAGAAACAAATCATTAGTAAGTGGTACTCTGAAGCCAGCAGCTATTCAACAGGAGGGGAAAGCAGTAAAAAGCAGTGAAAATAAGACTGCCCAGTCAGTACAGAGTCCTGAATTCTAAAGCCAATTTTGCAACTGCCCAGCTATGTAACCTTGTGAAACTCATAACCACTCTGGCCACCATTTTCTATTTGGATAATGAGAAATTCTGGATTGCATTCAGGCCTAAAACTTCCATAGACTCATTAAAAAAAAAAAAAAAAATTGGCAGTCTCAGAGTTTGCTTTGATGGGATTTTGGGTTTACATAGTGAAGCTGGAGTTCAAGGCAATAAGCAGAACGGTTATGCTTTTTAAGGGTTGGTCAGCATTAGAGGAGAAACCGTCTGTTGGATCGCAGTAACAGGGTTCATTCCTGTAACTGCTGAGAGACAAAAAGCAGACGAAAGAGACATAAGAAGATTTAAGTATGCCATGAAACATGCTAATTATTGCTGGGTCATTTACCATTTACACGCCCAGACTCCTCTCCCGGGATTTCCACCCATAAGTACAACTGCCTACTAAGCGTTTCCTCTTGGATATCCTGCAGGCACCTCTGACTCTGAACTTGTCCCAATCTGAACTCATTATCTTCTTCCCCGAACTGCTCCTCCAGCGTTCCTTTTCTCAGTAAGTGGTTTCTCAAGACAGAAACCTAGGAGTCAAGCTTGATTCCTTTCTCCTCCACTTGCTGCCACATTCCAATCCATCATCAGGCCCTGCTGACATTCCATTCTCCACAATCAATAAAATTGATCTTTAAATCTTAAATAAATTTTTTCTGATTAAAACCTTTCGGTGGTTTCACATTTCCCTTGGGAAAAAGTGACACACCACTGCTTCCCGGGTCCTCCAGGATCTGCCCTCCTGTCTCTTCATCTCCATCACCTTACTCTTCCTGGCACCACACCCCTCTTCTCTCGGGTCTTTCTCTTGCCTCAGGTGTTCCCTCACATGCTGTTCCCTTTGCTTCAAACACCGCTCCCTACTCTTTATCTAGTTTTAAATACCTAAGGGGATTTTACTCATCCTTCAAGTCTCTGCTCAGGGTCACTTCCTCAGGAAAAGCTTTCCTGAACTCCTCCCCCCAGTAGGTCTGCTCTCTAGTATGCATCTTAGAGTAGCTCACAGTCACACTTACAACCAATTATTCTTTTTGCTTCCCTAAGAGAACGTAAACTCCAAGAAGAGAGAAACAACATCTGTCTTATTCACTCACTGCTGTATTCCCCAGGCACAGTATATGGTACTGAGTAGGTCCTCAGTAAATATGTAGGGCATTAAAAAACTCTTCAAGGGGATTTTCATCAGCCAATGAAAGCTGATGTTTAAAATCTTTGCAATTATTTGCACAACATAAACGTACTTAATGCCATTGAACTGTATACCTGAAAGTGGTTAAATGGTAAATTTTATATTATATGTAGTTTACTGCAATAAAGAAAAATCCTTGCAATTCAGATGATCAAAGATCACTTGTAACACTACCAAACACTGAAAACTAAGGTCAGATATTCCCCCTAAAATTAATGCTAGAAAAACAAAGTTAGAAAAGTCGTTCATTAGCTGCTACTTTTTTTTGCCTGAGGACACCTAAAGAAACATAAGTTATCCCACAACACACATTATTTTTTAAAATACAGGATTATAACAATTTGAACTTTTAGCAAAATTCATCTGCCACTAAAAATAAATATTTCTCAACCTGCATATGTAGATATTTCAAACGATACATGTTTTCTTCATTACTCGTTAAAGACAAATTGCTTGTTTAAAAAAACTGGGAAATATAGTAAGTAAGAAAAGCCCACAGTGCCATCACCAAACAAAATCATGTAATATTTTATGTATGTAGGTACTTTATCTTTTGTTCATGTACAGACCTTTTCTATTATAATCATGAGTTCTGAATTTTGCCCTTCTTACCCCACACATAAACATGTTGTTATGCCACTACTTACATATATTCTCCTTTTAATGGGTAAATAATAATCTAAATTTTTTTAACCAGCTTTCTTTATTTGGAAAACTTGGTTATTTCCAGTTTCTCATCATTATAAATTACACTGAAAGCAATATCTTTAAATACAAAGCTTCTTCCTTTAAATACAAAAGAGTATTTATTTAGGATAGATGTACAGTTGTGGACTCACTGCAACAAAGACTCCTGATATATTTTGCAAATTGATTTCTAAAAAGACTAGAGTAATTTATAAAGCATGAATATATCTCCCAATAGATGACATATCTTAAAAATATGAACTATTTCTGTGAAGCAAGATGTATGATCATAAACGATAGTTAGTCCAGAAAACACAGCTACTCATCTCTTCTTACACTAATGGGCACCATCTCTGTGCCACATGGAGTAGGTCTGGACTCCAGGGACAAACTTATAATAAGTACTAGGCCCAGAGAGAGACATAGAATTTTAATTACTTAAGTCCATGGCACATTTAAAATTCAAATTCTTAAGGGAGAAATAATTGCTCTGTTGACCCTCTACATTCATTTAAATATGCTGTCCATGCATTGTAAGGAAAAGCAGTATCACTTAGACTATTTTTAATGTTTAGTTGTTTAATTCATCTACAATTTTTGTAAATGTGTGGTGTGCAATATAGATCTGACTTTAAATTTTTCCAAATAGAAACATAATTATCTTAACTACATCTAAACAACTATTTTAATATATTAAATAACTCTTTAATATTATCTTTTTTTAACATCTTTATTGAAGTATAATTGCTTTTACATTGTTGTGTTAGTTTCTGCCGTATAACAAAGTGAATCAGCTATACATATACCTATATCCCCATATCCCCTCCCTCCTGTATCTCCCTCCCACCCTCCCTATCCCACCCTTCTAGGTGGACACAAAGCACCAAGATGATCTCCCTGGGCTATGCGGCTGCTTCCCATTAGCTACCTGTTTTACGTTTGGTAGTGTATATATGTCCGTGCCATTCTCTCACTTCATCCCAGCTTACCCTTCCCCCTCCCCATGTCCTCAAGTCCATTCTCTACGTCTGCATCTTTATTCCTGTCCTGCCCCTAGGTTCTTGAGAACCATTTTTCTTTAGATTCCATATATATGTGTTAGCATACAGTATTTGTTTTTCTCTTTCTGACTCACTTCACTCTGTATGACAGACTCTTGGTCCATCCACCTCACTACAAATAATTCAATTTCGTTTCTTTTTATGGCTGAGTGATATTCCATTGTATATATGTGTCACATCTTCTTTATCCATTCATCTGTCGATGGACACTTAGGTTGCTTCCATGTCCTGGCTATTGTAAATAGAGCTTAATAACTCTTTAATATTAACATTTTAAATAACTATTCATCCATTTCCCCACTGATTAGAAATGCCATATTTATCAGAAAACATATATGGATCTGCATCTGAGCTTTCTATAACCTATTTTGCTAACGTGGTACTATGATCACCACACTTTAATTTCTATAGCTCTATACTGTGTTCTGAGAGCTGGTTAAACAAGTTTCTTCCAATTTTTTCTGGTCATTATTTTCTTGGCTATTCTCACACATTTAACTCATCCGTACAAATTTTGAAACTGGCTTGGCAGTTTCCACTAAATTCCTTCGGCAAAAACATCACATTCTGGATAGGAGCAGTAATGATTATCAGACTTCCTTCCCTACCATAAACAATCATACAACTCATACAAAATACATGAAACAATTGTTTGTAGGCACTGGACAAGAGACAGCACAGGGTTGTGAAACTTGAGAGATAGAAAACAAATGAGATAAACACAACATCCATCCCAGATTTCTACCCAGGAGCATTTTCAGGCATGGCATAAGGACGCAGAGTCCAAGGAAACAGCTGCAATCTCACTGGGCAGAGGAAATAGCAATTAGAATTCAGAACTGCTAAAGGGCTGGAATTTTGAGGGCAGGGTAGGTGAGAGGACCTGTGAAGAGCAGAAATCCCCCAAAATCTGCCTAGGCATCTCACTGAGTCTTTGGTCAAATACAAACCTGATAATGCACAGGACAAGAAGACTCGGCAGAGAACAACGGAGACTGTGAGCCAAACAAAGATTCCTGAGGTTACACAGTACTGAGAGATGTTCAAGTTCTGAACCGATTTGGCTGAACACTCCAGGCATTCAGCTGAGGCCCTAGAAAGTCCACTAGTACTATAGCCCAAGAGTAAAGGCCACTCTGGATCCACCCTAAAAAGTCTAAATCCAACACAATCTAGCCAGGCCAGCAGAAAGTTAATTGTTTACCAAAACAAAACTCAACACTTTTTAGAAGATGATAGAGTAACTCATACTCTCAAACATTGAGCAATGTTTGTGCATACAACAAAAAACTTAAAAAATACAAAGAAGCAAAAAATTTTGATCAAGATATGACATAAATGTTAGAATGAACAGACAAGGACTTTAAAACTGTTATTATAAATATGTTCAAGGATTTAAAAGAAAAGATGGGCATAATGAGCAAACAAATGGAAAATCTCATCAGAGAAATGGATAAGCTTACAATAGATTGGACAGTGCAGGGAAAAAAATACCATGGAACTTGAAAACAGGCCAATAGAAACTATGCAAACTGAAGCACAAAGAGAACAGAAGTTTGAGAAAATGAACAAAGCCTCAATAAATGATGGGACAATATCAAGTGGTCAAACGTGAATTTGGAGTTCCAGAAAAAGATGAGAAAAAAATTAGGGCAGAGAAATAAATATATGAAGAAAAGACAAAAATTTTCTAAATATGATGAAAAAAGATCAATCCACAGATCCACACAGTTCAATGAACCACAAGAAAAATATATAAAACCATACCCAGGTTCATCATGGTCAAATCACTAAAAACAAAAGATTAAGCAAAAAAAAATCTTAGAGCAGCAGAGAAAAAAAAGACACATTACATACAGGGGAATAATGATAAAAATGACTGTTGCTTTCACTTTAAAAAAATTGCAAACCAGAAGACAATGGAATGATATCTTTAAAGTGCTGAAAGAAAAGTTATCCACTGAAATAAAATTCTACATCTCAGCAAAAATATCCTTTAAAAAGGATAAACAAAAAGCTGAGAGAATTCATCACTAGGAGTCCTGGGATACAAGAAACAGTAAATGAAGTTTTTTAGGGTGAAGGGAAATGATATTAGATGGAAACTTGGATCTACACAAAAGAAAAGAGTGCAGGAAAAGGTAAATATAAAAGCCTTTTTTGTTTCTTTAGAAGAAAATGGTTGCTTAATGTATTATGGGTATATATGATATGTAGAAGTAAAACTGTCAAGAGGTGGGTGAATGGAGATGTATTTTTTTAAGTTCTAACATTAGAACTTTTATAAGTTCTAACATTATATATAGAATGGCATAAAATTAATTCTAGACTATGATATGCTAAGGTTACCACTAAACAAAAATATAAGACCAAAAGTAAAGCTAAAAAGACAATAGAGGGACTTCCCTGGTGGCACGGTGGATAAGACTCCATGCTCCCAATGCAGGGGGCCCAGGTTCGGTCCCTGGTGAGGGAACTAGAGCCCATATGCATGCCACAACTAAGGAGCCCACGAACCGCAACTACGGAGCCCGCCTGCCACAACTAAGACCACAGGCAGCCAAATAAATAAAGATTTTAAATAGATAAATAAATAAATAAATAAATAAATAAAAAGACAATAGAGGAGATAAAACGGGATACTAAGAAATACTTGATTGATCCAAAAGAAAGGAGTAAAAAGAAATAAACAAATGAGACAAATAGAAAACAAAGAGCAAGATGGTAGTGTTAAAATAAATTTAATCATAGGACTAGTTACATAAATTTAAGTGGACTAAGCACTCCAATTAAAAGGCAGAGATTTTCAGACACAAGCACTTAAAAATAAAGTTACCCTCTATAGTTAAGTACATAAAATGCATTCAAAGGTTAATAGTAGTTACCCATAGTAGCAACCCCAAACACTATGTGCAAATGTGTGAAATGACTTTGGAACACAACCTAAAGGTGACTCCAGTAGAATCCCAAGGAGAAAAGGCCGGAATGTGAGGGTAGTTAATAGCTGACATTATTTACATTCATTAACTTGTTCAGTTTTCAGGATGACTCTCTGAGAAAGGTACCCCTTTGTATCCATTTTATAAGGGAGCAGACTAAGGCCCAGAGGAGTTATGTCATGTTTGCAGGATCCCATGCTAGTGAAACCAATCAGCTCTACTGCACCACCTAAAAGATACTACGTCAACAGAGAGGAGGTGCCCAGGAACCACCCGAGGCAAGAGCAAGAGCAATCATCCATCAGGGTGTCTCCAGCCTGGCCCAGGGAAGAGAGTACCTGACCAGCAGAACCGATCGTGCAGCTTCCTTGGCAGGTACGTACATGTGGAAGAGATAAGCCCATCTCACTACCCTAACCTGAAAAAACTATCCATCAAGATTTTTTTCAACAGACTTTCTTGCCTTAGTTCCAGGGTCCACTGAGCCCTTATTCTGACTTTGTTGACAGAGGAAGAAGGCCCTGACTGAGGCATGCAAATGCCCTAGCCCCTCTGAAAGTTAGCGTTGTCACTGTAAATAAATTGTAAATTTGACTTCTGTTTCAGACTCTCCTCCATTTATTAAGCCTGACTTAGTTCCCCCTGAGCCTTCTCACCTTGGGCCAAAACAGAACTTCTGATCCTTCAGACATTTAGAAGAAAGTCCTAGACTAGAACGACCCCATCAAGGCGAAGCTCTCACAGGAAGCTGCACAGACACTGACAGGCCGGGCTTGAGTGGTCAGTTAGGCCCTCCCAACTCTCTTGGTCTCCATCTGCATTAAGAGGAGCCAAGAAAAAAAATGATAATAAATGTGTGAGAAAGAACTCATGTTGTCGAGCCCATATATGGAAAGCTGGCCAAAAGATGAAATCTTTATTCATTAAATTTAGCCAAATTTGTTATCAAAGAACATTCCTCCAGAGAGGCCTCTGCAGAATTCCACAGGAATCACTCACTCCAAATAGTAAGAAAACAACTGATTGAAAAATAAATAAATAAATAAATAAATAAATCCCTCAGATCCACAAGGTACCAGCAAAATAAAGGCATTCCATTAAGACCAGGTGTGCAGAGTATAAAAATTATCAATTTGATCAAAAATTTAAAAAAACAAAAAAGTAGTGAAGCCACATAAATATTCCTCATGCATAACATGCATGTATAGTACTCCTGAACTTGGTATAAAAAAATCCACAAAAATGACTCTTCCCTGAAGAAGCCCATGAAAACTCCCACCAAAGCCACCTGCACATTAGCGGTCAACCTTTCATTGATTCATTCAACCCACATTTTTACACAACTCCTCTGAGCCTTCCTCACCCTATAACTAACACTCTGCAGTGTCTCTCACACTGTACCTGACTCTAAATTGAACACTCTCCCCTGATACCCACCTTATTAGTTGCCCCACTTCAGTCCATGTCACCTTAATAGAGCTGCCTTCCCTGGCCACCATATGTAGAAGAGCACCTCCCATCCCCGTCACTCTCTGTCCTGTTACCCTACAGCACTTTTCTGCAGAGCACATATCACTAGTATATTTGGTTATTGTCTGTCTCCTTTTGATAGGAGTTCCATGACAGTAGGAATTTTGTCTGTTTTACTTTCTGCGGTATTTACAGAATTTAGAATGGTCCCTGGCATGAGAATACACAATGAATAAAATACTTGTAATTCAAAGTCTCATAGGGAAGTGAGGCCTAAACTGGCAAACAGACCTCATTAACAGGGTAATGTGGTGGCATAAAGGAAGCATAACAGGCTCCGCCTGGGAAAGTCAGAAACACTTCTTAGAGGAAGAGATGCAAAGCAGGCTGGTGAAGGGAGGGTGGAATTGGGGGCATTCCAGGTATGGCAGGCAACATGTGAAGGGGCACAGAACATAACAGAGCATCGCAGACTTGGGGAACCTTGTGTAGCTGCAATAAGGTGAATGGTGAAAAGGAAAGAAAGGCGAGCTTGTAACAGGAAGGCAGAGCAGATACGGCAGGACAAGTGTGCCCGGACAGCAGTCACCAAGTGGCTTTAACCTGAGGAAGAGCACAGTCAGATTTGCATTTCACAAAAGTCTCTTTGGAGGCAGTAGGGGAAGGAGGGAATAAGTGCCAATCTGGAGTCATGGAAAACATTTAGGAGTTTATTGCAAAAGTCTCCACAAGGGATAATGATGCTGAAAACTAAGGCCGTGTTGGGGATGGAGGTAAAACAGGAATCACGAGTGCACATGACTGGATGCAAGGATCAATCCCACTTTTCCAAAACTCTCTTTCACTATCACTTCCTATGGAAAGTGCCTTTTAAAAAAAAGAGTGAAAAGAAATATTTTAAAGCTCAGGTCTCTGTCTCCCTCTCCGGCCCCTCCCCACCCCCACTAATAATTCCAGGCATGGCTGTACCCAGAAACCACACCATGTAATCAGACAACAATTTCTGTCTTCCTCTCACAGCTCCACTCTCCTCTGAAAGAATCAGCATCATTCTTAGGTCAGTATTTTGTGCACGGCGTCCCTCAGCAGTTCAGGTTTAAATAAGCCTCAAGATAGCAATCCCACAACAAAGGCCTACAGTTCTAACAAGGCTCACTCTCTCCTGTAGGAAGGCGGATGCTCTGTCCCGGATGGCAAACCTGAGCTGAGCCTCCTGCTGGACTGGAGACAGGGCCACCACAGCACATAGAGGGACCGTCGGGGAGGGCTGGTTCCTCAGGGAAAATGTGGGCACTACTACCAGAAAACGGGGAATGATGCTAGGCAAAGTGCAAAGTTCCACCATGGCTTCCTTCTCTTGAGTTAAGGAAAAACAACATTTTCAAAGGCTCCCCCCACTCCCCGAGTTTCACCCTGGCCGACGGCGCTCAGCTGGAGGAATGGCAGCCCTGCGGCATCACTCAATCCCAAACGCTGTCAACTTGTATTTCTCATCCTCGCAACAGTCCACTTGGAGGAGCCTCAACACCCTCACTTTCCACAGAGGCAGAGAGCCGTGAACTGAAACACGCCCGAGGGTAACAAGGTGCTACATGTGGGCACAGGAATCTTGGACTATCTCATGCCAACCCTCTAAACGCAAAGTCATGGCAGTAGGATAGACCAATTAATAAAGAAGAGCTCAGATCATGCTTCTTCCAGATTCCAAGCTCTCTGGTGTCTCCGTATCACCTGTAGGATGAAGTCCAAAGTCTTTTCACATCATCCAGGACCCTGAGCCTTTCCGTCTCCTCCTCCCCTCACCCCACCTCATTTCCTGAGCACGGCCACAGCTGAGTAGCTGACAGAGCCTCACACTCTCTCAGCCACGGCGCTCGCTCCCGCTGATTCCCTCTGGGAGGTCTGCCACCCGCTTCCCGGCCGATGATTCGCCACTCCCTCCTCTTCTCCTCCCCCCTGCCCCCCCACCCCAGTTAGGGGCCCACAATGTCTCTTTTGACTTTTCCTCACACAAGCCTAGTTCAGTGCTCCACTCGCACACTCCCTCCTCATGTATATCATTTTCCCAAAGGACACACCCTTTTATAATTATTTATATCTTTTTTCTTTCCCTTGAATTACAAAAGCTCCTTGAGGCTAAGATGGTGTCTTTCATCTCTCCATACTTAACACCCAGCACAGACGTGTGGCTCGTATCGGGGGCTATGCTTATTAAAGGAATGTTTTGATGACGAAAATTTCACATTACTGGCGATCTTTCAACCTTTCGTAAGTTCTATCTTACATTAGCGTTACCTTTTTTTCTTTTTAACATTTATATTATACATAGATAATTCAATACAAGGGCAAGGAATAAAGTATTTCCTAGAATCTACTCCAGGAAAAATTTTCTCTTATCTGAACAACTTGATAGGATTCCTTCTTGTTATTAGAAAATGAAAATATGTCAGCCTCCATCATTCCATTAATACCTGGGCTTCAGGAAACTCAGGCTACACCTCATGCCAAAACTGCACTAACCCAGGTTACGTGGTTCTAGATAGAACTGTCTCTCCGTTCCCTCCAGTGACTGATGTATACATAGGTATGTCAGTTATTACAAACCACTTTAAATTCTTTTTGAAAGGAAACAGAGATACATAGGTCACAGTGGATAAATAATAGCTCTTATTATTAGTCAGAATACAGAGGACACATTCTGTCTTGATTAGTTAAATCAATATTCAGTGCTTTTGCTTATGTTGAGCTCCCTGATGAAAGTAACAGAAATCAGTCTCTTTACTGAACATATCCAGAGTTGGCACATAGTGGGAGCTAAATGACCCTTCCTAGTACCCGGCCCTGCCACCTATACCTCTGCTCTCCAGGACCCAACCACTAGATAATAGATCTCTGCCTCCTCTTATTTACAACATCATTTCATAAATAAATACAAATGATTTGACCAGCCTCTTGGGACCATAACACGTGCCACCTCCTTAGGTGGGGAAAAATTATCAATTCAAGTTACATAATACATGTAAAAATTAAATAAGAATGAGATGTCCAATGATGGTGATGGGGATGATAGCTAAGATTTATCTACTGATTAGTATGTGGGCTTTTAAATTTACTCATTTAAATACCATGACAACCTAGGTGGCAGGTTACTATTATCATCCTAATTTTACAGATAAGAAAACTGAGGCATGAGAAATCAGATAATTTCCCCAAAGGTCATACAGCTAGTAAGTGGTGGGGCTGGGATTTGAATCTATATATTTGTAACCACACAGATATATGGCATATATAGAAAATAATACTAAGATGGCCAGAGCCAAAAGTAGCTAAGCCCTTTAGAAGGAAAAAAAAAAACAAGCTATTGACTAAAAGTATGATCTTCTATCCTTTTTTAGTCTGCTTAGACTCATTACCATAAATTATAATCAACACCTCCTGGGCAATAATGCCCCCCAGAGAGCATAACAAGGGTTAAGAGTTTGGACTGTAAGGCAAGACAGAGAGAGCTGGGCTCATATGCTCACTCCACCATATCCTAGCTGGGGACACCTGGCATGTTATGTCATACGGTGGGCACAAATCCAGGTGACCACAGGGTTCACAGTTTCCCCCACTGATTACCTCTGTACCAGCCCCCTTCTTGTGAGAACTCTCCTCTCTCTCCATCACCAGAGAACATGGTTGGTATGACCCCTCCTCCCCAGCCAGGGTAGCTTGTCTCAGTTGGGTGCCTGGATAAATTTGAACAATCACAGTGTCTCACTGCCTGGTGAAGGGATGGGTACAGGGTCCTAGCTGGGCCAGAGTCACCCCTGGGTGCTTTTCTAACTGGAGCTAGGAGAAGCTTTTCCTCTCAAAGCTTAGAGTTTCCACTCAAAGCTTAGGGTTTCTCAGAGAGTAAAGCTGGCATGTAGAGAGGCCTAGAGAGAGCTAACAGCATTGGAGTCCCTCGTTCTGGTCTCTCCTTCCAACTCCAAGGTTATCAAACAGCCAACAAAACCACTTTGAGAAGTGAAAAAGAATGGGTTTCTGTCACTTTCAGCTAGATGAGCTCTAACTCTAAGTCTGAAACTTAGTTTCCTCATCTGTAAAATGGGGAATTTAGAACAACAGCCCTTCCCTCCCTCCCTGGCCAGTTCCGATGGGGAAAGGAGATACGGATTTTTAAGTACTGTAGCATTGTGTCTTAGGAATAGAGGGCTCCGCGGCTGTTCGCAGACCTTAATAACACAACGGCACTTGTCCCAACAGACTGTTGCCAAAGATATTGGAGTCATTCTTGGTTTCTCTCTTTCTCGTCACATCCAACATGACAGCAAGTACTTTTGGTTGTAACTTCAAACTACAGCTGACCCTTGAGCAACACGGGGGTTGGGGCACCAACGCTCCACAGAGTCAAAAATCCATGTGTAACTTAGTTTGCCCTTGGAATCCAAGGTTCCTCCGTATTCACGGTTCCACAACTGTGGATTCAACCAACCTCGGTTTGTGAAGTACACTAGTATTTATCGACACTATTGAAAAAAATGCATGTATAAGTGGACCCCTGCAGCTCAAACCTGTGTTGTTCAAGGGTCAACTGGATAGGTTATCTAAAATCCAACCACTTCTCGAAATCTCCACGGCCACTACCCTGGACCAAACCAGGATGAGAACCACTGCAACAGCCTGCACGTCCGGGCTCTGCCCTGACTTCTGACAGTCTACTCTCCACACGGCGGTCAGAGGGGTCCCAGTAAACTGTAAGTCAGAGAGACGGACACGCTCCAATGGTGCATCTACTCAGCGTGCCCGTCAGGGCTGTTCCCCGGCTTCCCCGCGCTCTTGGCCACCCCTGCCTTCTTGTCCTCACACAGCCACCCAGCTCCCGCCTGAGGGCCTTCACTCCTGCTTCCTCCACGCAGACTTTCCTTTCCCCAACATCTTCAACCCTCGCTCCCTGCCCTCCCTCTGCTCAAAGGCCACCCTCTCTGGGAGCAGTCGCTGAACACCCTGTTTAAACTGGCAGCCCCCCTTCCCATCTAGCTCTGCTTTTCTCCGTAGCACTTACCACCATCTGACCTACCATATCTAGTTTCCTGTTTGTTTATTGTCTGTCTCCCCTCCCCAGAATATAAGCTTCATGAGAGCAGCGGTTTTTGACCATTTTGTGTACTGTTGTTCCTGGCACATAGCAAGCACACAATAAATATTTGCTGAATGAATGAACGAATGAATTTGCCCTCAATCTCCTTTTCTGGGAGTTGGGGGGGGGGGTAAAACATGGACTATAGCGGGAAAAAAAAATGTGGAAACCTTACTGTGAAACTTTGCACTTACTTGGCACAGCGAACCCAGTGTGTGTGTCGGTACAAAGAATATAAGAAGCGCTGGCGATACATGTTCCATACTTTGATAGATTTGTCTTCAGAAGCTGTAGCAAGAAACTGGCCATCGGCTGAAAAGTCCACACTTCTAACTGGAGCTGTGTGAGCTTTAAATTCAGAGGATTTCCCTCTCCTGGAGACAAACAGTTTAATATTTATAACATTTGATTTAATTATCAGTATACAGACTTTGAAACATATAAAACAGTTTGTTGTAAAAACTGACAGAAGTGTGAAAAGGCTGTGTTGTACTGTACTCTTCATCGACACTGTTCCAAGCTGGTTCTGTTAGTTAAAGTCACAGCTGACACTAAACAAGTGAGAACCTAGCGGTCCCCACCCTGAAATGCATTTGCTGACTTTGCTTTAATTGGAAGCTACGGAATAATATTTTGAACAAATCTCTACCATGCATTTTAAGTTCTTGTTGTTCCTCTAGAGAGAGCAACATACAGTTTAAATAAACTGCAACCTAGAAAACCGAAGATTCATTAAGTGAAGAGCTCTAAGGTAGGGTTTTCAAACTGGGCTCACGTGGAAATTGTGCGGAATGGCAGTCCGGCTTGGGAAGGAGGAGATGTCCCCTATGTCACTTGCCGCTATACAGACTGTCCCTGGGTGATCTGACTTTCCTGCTTTCACCCACCAGCAATGCGAATGAGATCCTGAGGTATACCTAAGGCCTTGCTCACCCCTGAGCCCAATCTTACATTCACAAGCAAAACAAAAGATAAATGGTAATAACATATTGACCCTTCAGTTCTCAACACCTTGAAATTTCAGATACTTTTTTTTTTTCTTGGCTAGGGTGGGAAAAAGAGAATAGGAAAAACAGATGGAGAAAATAATGTGTGGCATTTAAGGAGAAGCAGCAGGAAAAATGTTGACATAATTAGGGGTAGGCTAGTAGACAGCGCTGGAGTTAAATGGTGACATTTGGGAAATGCTACTTTGTGTCAGCGCTTCCAAGTTCCCAAGATACTTTCACTTTATACTACATTTAGACTTAGCAATTTTTCCATTCAGAAAGTCATATTTATACAGGTGATGCCTTATGGGAAAAATCACCACAAGTGTTTGAAGAAGATCAGGCAGCAGAATTTGCAGAAGACTGGAAGTTACACTCAGGTCCTCCCCCTCCTCCCCAACATCCGACAGGTCAGCAAACCTATTTAGTGATAGTGAGATTGCTATCACCTCCTAAATATCTTTTGAATCCCTCCTCTTCTTTCCATCCCAGCTATGCTTGCATTAAGGTAGATATACATACCCTCAATATCCTTCACCTAGATTACTGCAAAAGCCTCTTAACTGGTCTCCCTGTTCTAATCTTTTACCTCCCTCCAGTCACCTACATACTGTGCTTACAGCCTTGCTAAATGTATAATTCTAAGCGTGTAAATCCCAGTGTAAACGTGTCACGGGCTGCTCTTCAAGGAAAAGTACAACACCCAAGCTCTTTGGTGAGACATCCTGCCACTGTACTGACCTTTGTACTCTTACGACAGTCTCACTGCTTCAAACACACCTCTGGCTTTGTACTTACAGCTTTCTTAGCCTGACTACTTTCCCCTACCAGCAAACCCCCCTTGACCAACCCAGACAGGCTTAATTGTTCCCTTTCTATTATATCTATTTTGCTTATTACATTATACAGTAATTTTTGTTTTAAAATAGTCCTGTTTCTCTCCTATTAGGCAGTAATTTTTTGAGGACAGGAAAGATGACTTATTCATCTCTGAAAGACCAGCATCTAGCACAATGTCAGGCATGGAAAAAGGACTCAGTACATTTTGTTGAATTCTGCTGGGAAGAGTCAATACTTAATGGTTCTTAGATCCATCCTGGCTTTCCCTTCCCGTGGCCTGTAGAAGGCAGAGGTGACTTTGTCATAAATCTCCATCACCTGATGTATGACATACCAAGAATAATTAAAATCAATATTTTAAAAAAAACAGGAGGGAGCATTCAGGGACTAGCTCAGTGAGGTTTCAAGGGAAAGTTCTTTGAGTAGGAGTCAGGAGTACAGTATGGCCTGATTTTAAGTATAAGCCCTAGAGAAAACAAAGAAAAGACTTGGCATCTGCTATGACCAGGAAGCCAAGAGACAGTTGGTATCATCGAAGTCTGCCCTGATCTTTATTCTGCACTCCGTACTGCAGGAGGCTTTCCTGCTTGCATTCTTTCTAAAAGCCGCTCCTCTCGGCTATAGGCTGGCCCAACTGCCAGATCCAGATCCGGTCTCAACAGGAAGCATATAGGAAACCGAGATAAGCGTGCCTAGTGTTTGTTGTGCCGGTGCTTAACTGGTTTCTAGCTCCTCACGTGGCCTTAACACAGACTTTCCACCTCCCACACATTTACCTGCCCTTTCTGCCCAAATTCTCTTGACTGCCGACTGTGATGAACGCTAGGCCAGACCTGACTCCGAACTCGCTCCTACTATTCTTTCTTAGCCTTCCGGTCACCAGCTCTGGTGTCTGCTCATCTGGCTGCCCACAATTCCCCTCACCCCTGTGCACACACGCCACTCCTCCCCATGGGAGGTGGAATCCATCAATTTCTCGTCCCTTTGAATCTCGGCTGGTGCTGTGACTTACTTTGACCAATAGAATGTGGCAGAAGGGATACATACTGTGCAAGTTTCAGGACCAGCCTTTAAAAAGTCTAGCAGCTTCGGCTTTTACCATCCTAGAACCCAGCTGCCATGCTGTAAGGAAGTCCTTATAGAGCTGGAGAAAGGGCATATGGAGGACCAAGGTGCCCCAGCCAATAGCCGGCACGAAGGCCACAGGTGTATGAGGGAGGCATTGGACCTGCCAGCCCAGCTGCCAGCTTAATGAAGCTGCGTGAGTAGGAGCCAACATCCATGGGGCAGAGGAGTCATCCGGACAACCCATAAAATTGTGAGAAATGATAGTTATTGATTTAAGCTACTAAGTTTTGAGGACTGTTATGCAGCAATAGGTAACTGGTTAATCAGTTTCCTTCTCATTGCCATGACCCACTATTGCCCTGGCCCCACTATGATCTGATTTAGGAAGAGGAACTAGACGTGTCTACACAAGCCTAATTGTTGTACTTAGATTAGCCAGTACAAGTTAATGATTCAGTGTGCTTTTAGCTCATCTACCCTTGTGCAGTTTACTGAGATTTCCCTGAATTAGCGATGGGAGACTGAGGCTGCGCTGAAAATAACAAACCACTAGTCCTAAATTCCTAAAGTGAAGGATTTTAAAAAATGCTTTCACTTTTGGACCCCAAATCAGCCTCTTGTCCTTACAATTCCCTCTACATTGCCATCTGCAGTGTCGCAATATGTCACTTCTCCTCAGTAGTGTTTGCTACCTCGGGATAATGTGCAGATTTCTCAGTATGGAGATCCTTTGGGTAGTGGCAGGAAAAAAGTGCCCACTGGCAGGGAAATGCCCCTGGAACTTTCATTCATTTGCAAGTGCCTGAGCCTGTTCAGGCACGTACCACAAATCAAATCCTGCCACAACAGAGTGAAGGAAAACACTCGTTTCTTATTATCCGAAGTATTTATGGAGGAAATGATATGATGTGTGGGATTTGTTCTAAAAATACGTATTCCAGAAAAGAAAAAAAAAAGGTGTGTGGCAACGGGGGAAGAGAAAAAACAAGATTGACAGAACACTGATAACTGTTGGATATGGGGGATGGTTATGTGGGGAGGGAGTTGTCATGTTACCCATTCTGTTTTCATGTATGCTTGAAATTCTTTATAATTGAGTTTAAAAACTTTTAAAATAATCAAGGCTCAATAATTGCTTAAAACAGATGGGCTATCAGCTAGGATTTAAAAAACCTCTTATAGAGAGGTTTGCTATGACAGGATAGGACTGTGCACAAATGCAATGGGGTTTATACATTTGTCAGGAATTCTCTTTAACAAGAAAATTCTGGAGCCCAAATGAATGATATGCATCAAAGAATAGCTAGCCCCGGGGTTTTTAATAGAGGTTCAAAGTCCCCTCAAGGATCCATGATGGGTGGTTGCAGGTTAATAAACTGTAAAATCTTGGTTAGACAGGCTGAGGTATATCTCTCTGGGGAGACGATCTAAAGCTTACATCAGATTTATAAAGGGATTGATAACCATCACCCTTCCTAACCACCACCCCACCCCACCCCAAGAAAACCTTAAGACATATTAAGCATATTTCCATGGTTAGAAATAGTTTTCAAACAGAAGACACAATTATGAGTTAAAGATGAGGCAAAAATGGTATGAAATAGTTTGACTTTACGACAAGGGCAGTACACCTTGTTTGTGACTCAGGCTAAAGATGTGCAGGTAACTGGGGGTGTAGGCATTCCAAGAAGGGCACAAGGAACAGCCTGCCTCCAGTTTTCTTTCGCATTTCTAAATCCAGAGCATAACAAGTGTTTGTTTCTCTTACTTATCAGGAATCCAGAGTCTAACGGTCCTGTCTCGTGAAGCAGATGCCAGTAAGTTTCCAAGTGGAGAAAACTGCACGCTGGTTACAACGTCCTTGTGACCCACATATCTGAAAGCTCTAGCTTGCGGCTTGAAACTCCATAGCATGAGAAACGTATCCCAAGAACCAGTAGCTATTAAGAAATAGAAGAACAAAACCACTGTGTGTTAAAACACAAATGTAGGCATGTCTCGTTACAATGGGCAGCATATCTAACAACAAGACGTCCAGGTAACAGAGGGGCCTGGAGGTTGTAAGACAGACCAAGTAATGGCAAAAACACTTGTAAAAGAAACCCAAAGCCACATCACTAATATGCAAGCTTGGCTGTGTCCTATGTAACCACAGAGCAGGACTACTGGCCCCTGTATTTGGTTACAACTCAATGACTATTTACTAGAAGAAGGCAGCACAATACAACAGAGACACAGGACTAGGAGGCAGTTCTGTCTCTCTCAGGTTGACTGAGAAAGTAACTTAATCTTTGTGTCATAAGGACTGAATGCTTTTCCTGAGAGGGCCGGATGAGAATGATTTTTTTAAACTGTTTATGCAGAGATAACTTCACAGTTACAGAACAGTCATAATAATAGTATAAAGAACATTAATATACCCTTTAACAGATCCACCTGTTGTTACTATTTTGCCCCATTTGGTTTATAGTTTGCTCCTGTGCTCACTCTTTTTCTGTACACAAGCATGTATGTGCGTGCGCACATACAAACACACAATTTTTTTTTTCCTAAGCGATTTTGGGGTAAGTAAATTCATCATCATGGCACCTTTATTCCTAAATACTTACGTGTATTTTTCTAAGAATAAAGATATTCTTTTACATACCAATAGCACTGTAATCAACTTCAGAAAATTTACCAGTGACAGTACTTTAATCTACCGTTTTCCAGTTCTGTTAATTGACCAGTAATGTCTTTTTATAGCTAGATAAGGTAATCTTAAAACACACTTTTTGCTCTGTTATGACATTCTACAATTAATAAAAGAATCATGTGTTTCAGACATTAACTTAAGGCTTTAAGAAAAGGAAAACAAACGAAATCAGTAGTGGAAATAAATGCCTTAAACAAGGAATGAAGAAATAAACAAATGAAAGATAGATCTAACTCTTGCCCTAAAACCAAATTTTATATATTCATGTAGCCCCAAAATAGCCCCAGTGAGAGGAACCAGGTCAATGAGAATCACTAAGTCTAGATTGTAGAATGTTTAGAAAAAATACAACTTTATAAACTTGAAATACAATTAGTATTACTGTTAGAAGAGAAATACAAAGTCACTGAAAACCTTCTAAGTTCCTTAGCCATAGATAAAATTCATCTGGACTTGGCCTATGCAATGTTTCCATGTAAAATAGTTAAAGTGAGTTTATAAGCTGTATACTACCCCCCCCCTTTTTTTTTTATAGTTTTTTTGGCTTTGGGTTTTTCTTTTTTTTTTTTAACCCCACATTTGTTTATTTATTTATTTTATTTTGGCTGTGTTGGGTCTTCGTTTCTGTGCGAGGGCTTTCTCTAGTTGTGGCAAGTGGGGGCCACTCTTCATCGCGGTGCGCGGGCCTCTCACTATCACGGCCTCTCTTGTTGCGGAGCACAGGCTCCAGACACGCAGCCTCAGTAGTTGTGGCTCACGGGCCTAGTTGCTCCGCGGCATGTGGGATCTTCCCAGACCAGGGCTTGAACCCGTGTCCCCTGCATTAGCAGGCAGATTCTCAACCACTGCGCCACCAGGGAAGCCCCCCTTTTTTTAAAAGTACAAAAAGTTGATATTCCATTACAGCTCATCAAATTATTAAATAAATCAGGGTTTGAAACATCTGGGGCTAATGTGGACAAAATAGGGAAAACAATGAATTATCATGCATTATATATTGGGGACTCTATCTGAGTTCCAAGGTATTATGCTACAAACAAGAGCTACAAAAGGGAGTAAGACACAATCTCTCACCCTCAAGGAATCACAATAGAGCAGGAGATGGTTCATTAGATTATAATATCATACATGTTCAGAGGACTTTTATATATTATTTACTCTTCTTTTTCTTCCAGGTTTGAGATATACATCATGAAATGATTACCACTATAGGTTTAGTGAACATTCATCATTTCATATTTCTCATTAAAGAAAAAGAAAAAAAATTTTTTTTCCTTGTGATGAGAACTCTTCTAAGATTTACTCTCTTAACTTTCACATATAACATACAGCAGTGTTAATTATATTAATCATGTTGTATATTACATCCCTAGTACTTATAAGTGGAAGCTTATACCTTTTGACCATATTCTTAACGTTATATGGGGTAGTTAGTGGTCCTTTCCAAGGAAGAGACATTCGAGCAGACACTTGAGTGAAATGAGGAGTGATCCAGGCTAAGACGTGAAGAAAGAGCACTCTGGGCAGGAGGACTCCACGTGCGAGGGCCTGAGACAGCAATGCACTTGCCAACCTGAGGAACAGCAAGGAGACCAGCATGTCCACAGGGGAGGGGAGAAAAAGAGAACAAGATGGGAGCCCAGATAGAAGCTGATGCCAGCAAGGAGCCATGGTGAGAGGTGTGTATTTAGTTCTCAGCCGCTGAAGGATTATAAGTGGGAGGATCTTGTGATCTGATTTAAGAAAACTGCCACTCTGACAGTGAGAAAAGGATGACCTTTGCAAAAATGATGTTGGGTCGACTGGGTATTCACAAGGAAAAAAAACGTACCTTGACTTCTACACTTTATACTGTACACAAAAGTAATTCTGCATGGATTGCAGATCTAAATGTGATTGGTAATACAATAAGCTTTTAGAAGAGAACTTAGGGGAATATCTTCATGGCCACTGGGGTAGGCAATGATTGCTTAGATAATACCTGAAAATGACTAAATTACTAAAATTACTAAAAGAAAAGAATGATAATTTGTACTACACTAAAATTAAGAAATTTTGTTCATTGAAAGATACCGCCAAGCAAGTGAAAACGCAAGCCATAGAGAGGAAAAAGATATTTACAATACATTTATCCAACATATAATAAAGAATATATAAAGAATCCTACAAATCAATAAGGAAAGGCAGGAAAATACGATAGGCAAATACATAGGCAAAGGGCTTAAACAGGCACTTCATAAAGGAGGCTATGCAAATGGTCGATGAACATATTTAAAGGTGCTCAAATCCATTAGTCACTAGGAAAGTGCAAATTAAAACCACAATAAGATATCACCACACTCTCATTAGAATGGCTACAATAAGAGAGATAAATAGTACCAAATCTTGGTGAGTATGTGTAATAAGTGGAGCTCTCAAATAATGCTGGTCGTTTTAAGCACCCTTGGAAAATTGTTTTGAAATCTGTTGAAGCTGAATGTACACTTACCATCTGACTCAGAATTTGACTCCTAGGTATATACCTACAGAAATTCTTATGCATGTTTAGCAGAAGACATGTACAATAATGTTTGCGGAAGTACTATTCAAAGAAGACCAAAACTAGAAACCCAACTGCCCATCAAAGTCAAACGGATACATAAATTGTGGTATATTCATACTGTGTACCTAACGTGTAATTAAATTTCATTTATATGAAGTTCAAGAAGAAGCAAAACTAATCTATGGAGTTAGGAGTCAGCATAGAGATCATGTGTGTGGCAGGGAGGGAGGATAGTGGCTAGAAGGGAGCACATGAGGGCTTCTTACTCTGGATGTTGGCAAAATGGGCATGTCACAGTTGTGGAAATTCAGCAAGCTGTCCAATTTTGGTACACATCTTACACTTTAATAAAATGTTTAGACGAAACGAACAAAAAATCTCACTCTGGCTCTTGTGTGGAGTACACACAGTGGGAAGAAGGAAATCAATCAGGAGGCTATTGCAATAATCCGGCCAGAAGGTGGTGGTCTGGACTAGGCTGAAGGCTGTGGAAATGGTAGAAGCAGTCAAAACCTAGACACATCATAAAGACAGAGTCCACAAGGCTTGCAAACGCATTAGATGTGAGGGGGAAAGAAAGAAAAGAAACAAAGGTGCCCAGCTTTTGGCGTGTGCACCCAGGTGAATCTTAGAGAGATTTAATGAGATTAAGGCGTTTAAAGTATTAAGTGAAATAACACTCAGAAGACATTCCTGGCACAGAAAACGCTCAAATGTAGCTATTATTACTGTCGTTTTAATTTTTGTTACTGTCAGCAGCAACAGTGTAGATAATACATTAAAGACTGGAAACTGGATGGGATCACTCAGGCAGTGAGTCTAGATGAAGAAGATGGTGCAGATACTTAACCTGGAGAGAAGGAAGAGACAGGAAGGAGCCATAAATGGAGTGGGAGGGGCCAAGGAGACTGTGGTGTCCAGGAATTCAGGATGTGTTCCAAGAGGCTGACGGGCTGTGTCAAGTGCTTTGAAGAGACCTGGTTAAGATCAGGCCTGAACACGACCAGCTACATAATTTGGGGGGTCCAGTGTAAATGTGGGGACCCTTGTAGGAAATCATTAAGAATTTCAAGATCATGACAGCAGGGCATTAAACCAAGTATGGGACCTGCGCAACGATACAGGTCATTTGCCCAAGAAGCCAGCCCTAGGCCCGAGGATCAAACGTTGGCTTGGCAACAAGAATTGTTTCAGTGAAGTGGTGGGATCAAAGCTGGAATGGTGTGGGTTGAGGAGAAAATGGGAGGGAGGCAGTGGAGAGAGTTAATATACACAATTGATCCATGAACTCATTGAAGGTTTACAGGGTCACTAATGTTCAATATGACAAGGACCAGAAAAAATGTTATTATAGGATCATGGCGAAGCAACAATTGATTGGGGGTGGCATGGGCGGGGGAGGGGGAGAGGGGCAGAGGGCAGAGCCAGAGGAATAAGAATGTGACACTTAACTGAGAAGATGCCACAGGACTTGAGCCTTTACATATTTTGTCAGAAAAGGAAAAGGACATCTTAAGCAGAGTGGATGCTCAAAAATCATAAATTTAGAGTTGATGGCTACATACCCACATTAAAGCAACACTTGGCTATTATCAGCCTGAGGCCCGCTAAAGAGAAGTGATGAGAGGGCAGGATGAACACATGGTTTAAAGGACAGCCAAACCTTACAGCAAGGTGGCATTTCCAAGCCCTAATAATTATGAAACACTAGAAGCAGGGATGTCCCAATTACAACTGTGTGGCTCAGGGTACACTCTACATTTTCTTCCAAATTTCAAGAAAACAGAAAAAAAGACTAACAATCTACAAAAAGCCCATGAATGCATTCTTATTGGAAACTATAAAAACCAACCCTGAATTTCCCTCCTTACTTCCTTAACCCTGCCCCACCAAACCCTAATACCACGATAATAAAAGGTATTTGATTATTGGTGTCAATGCTATACAGTGTCAACCTGGAATTTGCTTTCATACATTTCTAGTGAACCACACCCTCTATAAACATTACCACATCATTTAAAATGTCAAAGCTTGTACCTAATCGTCATCTGACTCATCTATTTTAAGATAAACTATCAAAGGGAGGAAGTTAAAAATTTAACTAGTAAATCTACCCATTAAAAAAAAAAGTATTTATATTTTATAACAATAATCTATTGTTTCAAGCAATCCTCATTAGGACAAAAGAAAGAACAAAGTCCACAGTCACCTAGGCCAGTGTCAGGTCTCTGGAGGTGGCAACAAAGAGCATACTAATGGCTTGCTCTCCATAATGTCCAAAAGGCCAACAGCTATTGTGTCACCTTAAGCAGCAACAACTTTCTTTCCTCAACCCGAGCTCTCTCATTGATTCAACCAAAATCCACTACAGTTAACTGAAGGTTTGCTTTGCGAGGAATATACCTTTTTCTGGAAAGAGATGGTACTGCCTCCCAATTATTGCATTTGTTGTTAAATTATCTTATCTTTTCTAATGGTAATAAATGTATATGACACAGAATTCTAGTATTACAAGAGTATTTACCAAATTTCCTTCCAGCCCTTGGCCACCTGGTTTCCCTTCCTAGAGGCATAGTTACCATATTTGTTTAAGCACATAGGAGAGAGGATACTCATTTTCTCGAGTATCCTCCCATGTGCTTAAGCAAATATGTGTGTCAAATCACTTTTTTTCTGGATTATTTTACATTTTTCTTCCATTTTTATTGAGATATAATTGACATACCACACTGTATGAGTTTAAGGTATACAGCATAATGATTTGACTTACACACATCAAGTGATGACAACAATAAGTTTAGTGAACGTCCACCATCTCATATAGATCCAGTAAAGAAGTAGGGAAAAAAATATTTTTCCTCATGATGAGAACTCTTAGAGTTTACTCTCTTAACAGCTTTTATATACAACGTACAGCAGTGTCAGTGATATTTATACACCCCTAGTGCTTATTTCCCTTACATCTGGAGGCTTGAACCTTCTGACCACCTCCATCCAAATCCCCCTTCCCCCACCACTGCCTCTGGTAATCACAAATCTGATCTTTTTTCTAATGAGTTTGTTTTTTCCTGTTGTTTCCTTGTCATTAGATTCACGATATACACCTTTGACAAGAACACCACAAAAATTATGTTGTGCCCTTATCAGTGCATGATATCAGGGTATGCTTGATATCTGTCCCAGTATTGGTGAGATTAACTTTGATCACTTGGTTTAGGTAGTTTTTGCCTTGTAAAGTTAGTATTTTTCCCCTTTGTAATTAATTAGTATTTTGTCGGGAGATACTGTAAACTATATAAATATCCTCTTTCTTAATAAACTGTCACCCACTAATTTTATTTTTTTTTAATTAATTAATTTATTTTGGCTGCGTAGGGTCTTTGTTGCTGTGAGAGGGCTTTCTCTAGTCGCGGAGACTGGGGGCTACTCTTCGTTGCGGTACACGGGCTTCTCATTGCGGTGGCTTCTCTTGTTGCGGAGCATGGGCTCTAGGCACGTGGGCTTCAGTAGTTGTGGCACACGGGCTTAGTTGCTCCGCGGCATGTGGGATCTTCCTGGACCAGGGCTTGAACTCGTGTCTCCTGCATTGGTGGGCGGATTCTTAACCACTGTGCCACCAGGGAAGTCCATCACCCACTAATTTTAGCATTCTTCAATGATTTTCCAACGCATTATTCTTTCTATGATTTACTAATTAATGTTTAATTAATTGTTTGTTAATTTGTTATTTTAAGGAAGAATTTTCTCTTTTTCTCCACTTATCTACTTATTCAAATACTTGTTTATATCAGTGTGAACTCAAGATTATTTTACTCAGTGGGTCATAATCCAAAGCTATCATTATTTATTTTGACTCACATTGTTCCAGATTTGGCTAGTAAGAGCCCCTTAAAGCTGGCCTCTGTGTCCTTCTGATATGTGTCCATCATTCTGAGTACTTCCTTACTTCTAGAATTACAAGATGTTCCAACATGTACTTTCCCTGCTCCAGCCCTGGAATAGGTCTTTTCTCCCCAAGAAGCTCTGATTCCTCTTAATAGAGAGTGGTATTTAGAAACCAAGATCTGGAAACTATGTTTGCTCATTGCTACTGTTGTGACAGCTAACAGAACTAAGAAATAAGATATAAACAGAAATCTCAGCAGGCAGAACTAAGAAATTAGATATAAATAGAAAGCTGTATCTATCAATATGTAGAAATGAAGATAAAGATATTAAAAACCATGAGTTCATATTGATAACTCTAATTCAATCTAACCACATCGAATACATTCCAGCCCTCCCTCTTCTTACATTTATAACTCTCTTCCCCCACAGTAAAAAACCTGGCTCACATTACACTCAATATATTTTTGTTCAAGTCTAGAGCACGCAAACGGTTTCCGAATCACTAACCCACACCCCTGCAAAAAGCGGTGCTACTAACTAGAGTTTAGGGTGCAGTTTTACTCCTTTTGATCTTGCCAGGCTTGGTTTTATTCTTTGTTAGAGCGAATCTACTTCAGTTTTAAATTCAGTTTTCGGGCATGCCCTTTTTTTCAGATGTGGTCCTGATGCCTAAGGCCTGGCCTCCCTGGCGTCTCGCCTGAGGTGCTGGGCAAGATCTCCCCTTTGTCTGAGCTAGAGCTGGAGCTCTCTAGCCCGGCATGGCCACTGGGATCACCATTCCTCTTCCAGCCTGGCAGGAAGGGATCTCCGCTAGACCTCACACTCTCTCAACTTACACCTTAGCCAAAACTGCAGCAGGCCCCACAGACATCTGAGGCCACATACCCCACTCAGCAGCAGCTTCTCAGGAGCCCTGCCACACGCATTCAGCCCAGACACAGCCAGAAGAACTAAGACCTCTGCTGCCTCAGCTCAGCCAGGCTGTCTGCTCCGCTTTGCTCTACCTCTGCTGTGCAGCAGGAAGAGTGCCCCCGGGGAGAAAGCCAAGGCCACGGCGGTAGGGAGGAGCTCACCTTCCTTGCAAGAAGGTGTTTCCTTCTTGCAAGGATCACCGGTTTACATTCCCTGTTGCTCAATGCCTGAAAACAGTTGCCTCATATATTCTGTCTCATTTTACAGTTGTTTTCAGCTGGAGGGCAAGTTTGGTTACCAGTTACTATCGTGTCTGGAGGCAGAAGTTGGCCTTAGTCTTTTTAATAGCTGCATAGTATTCTATGGTGTAGCTATACCTTAATTTATTTAACCAGTCTACCCTGTTTAGGTTGTTTACAAATGATGCTGCAATGTACACGTGTCGTTTCTGACATATGCAAAATAACACTGTGATAAATGCCCAAAAGAATTATTGATGGGTTAAAGAGTACATATTTTAGAATTTACTAAAAAGGTCCATGTTCATAATATAGTATCTTTCACAACTTTATAAATTTGGATTATATTCCTCTTAGGCCTTTTCATTCCATAATCAAGAGAGTCCTAATAACTCAATCACCTCCGTATAGAAATTCTTGAATTTTTCCATTATTTCAGAAGTCCCTCAATATATTTCCTACCCTCATTATGTTCTGCTTTAAAACCCACTACCAGAATGAAACTCAGCTCTCTAGTTTGAGGGCACCATGATTTTGTACTTTCTGTTGCATTTCCAGGTTCATGCTGGTCTTTGGGTCACAACAGAAACACTGGACCACCTTCTTCAGGAAAATATAAACAAGGAAATCTTCTAAGGAAATCTAAGAGAAGGAGTTCACTATAATTATTTTTAAGAAAAGAAAAATAAAATGTAATCCCCAGGCATACACATCCATAAACCCAGACAGAAGCGAGACGGTTGCACAATAAAAAAACAATATTCTGGGGCTTCCCTGGTGGCGCAGTGGTTGAGAATCTGCCTGCTAATGCAGGGGACACGGGTTCGAGCCCTGGTCTGGGAAGATCCCACATGCCGCGGAGCAACTAGGCCCGTGAGCCACAACTACTGAGCCTGCACGTCTGGAGCTTGTGCTCCACAACAAGAGAGGCCGCGATAGTGAGAGGCCCGCGCACCGCGATGAAGAGTGGCCCCTGCTTGCCACAACTGGAGAAAGCCCTCGCACAGAAACGAAGACCCAACACAGCCATAAATAAATAAATAAATAAATAAATAAATAATTAATAAATAAATAAAATTAAAAAGTGTTAAAAAATCAAAAAAAAAAGACAATATTCTAATCGTAACTAGATAAACTTTAATACCCTATCTAATACTTTCAGAATAGTTTGTACAATCCAAGCGGTATGTAATAGTATACTTAAGTGATGGCACTGACTTAAAATTCCTGTCTGAATGAGGGAATAATTTTCCTGCTAGCTGACACTAAGTAGTTAGCTTGCTGGTGTAAGCAATGTCTCAAAGGAGCTGTGACTGCTTTAAGAATAATCTTTAGTAATGACAATGTAGAGAAATTTAACTTATTCAAATTCTGTATCTCAATGAGGGGTGACAATCTTAACAACACAAACCCTTCTCGAGTTGTCATGGTGGGCCAAGTACTTTTAAGAACTTGGTAAACATCCTTTTACATAATCCTCACAACGAGGTAGGTGACTATCATTATCCCTTTTTTACAGATGAGGAAATGAGGCTTGGTGAGGTGAAGTAACTTGCCCAGAGTCACGCAGATGGAAAGGAGTAGAGCTCCATGTTTAACCGGGTCTATCAGACTCCACAGCCTGGGCATTTAACCAAGAACCCAGCGCTTGGAGAAGCTCTGGGGATTTACTGATTATCCCCATTGGAATTACTTGGGGACCTTGTTAAAAACGTGTATTTCTACTAAGTTACATTCTCTGGAGTGAGACCCAGGAATCTGAACTTTTGATCACTTTCTCAGTCAATTCTGATATACGTGGAAATCTGAGAAATACTGCACTCTGCTACTGCCTCTCAGTGCGTACCCGAGCTTACTTTAGCGCTTGGGAGCAATTTTTAAAACTATAACAGTAGGAGGAACTTCAGTAAAGCTGCTACACAGGTTGCCATCAAGAACCAGAATAGAAAAAGAATTTCTGGCAAACTTTAATTATAGTTTCATTGTGAGGAAAATAACTTAAAAAACTTAAAAATTCACAATTTCATTCTGCCCCTATTCAGAAAGAAAAAGGAGATATAAACTTGTCCTAGACTGTCATTTATTCTACAAACATCCCACAGATTAAATAGGGAATGAATCAATGACAGGGTAGCCTTGAACACAAAAAGAGGAAAAGGTGACAACATCAGTGTTAAAATATAGCATTTTAAATGGAAACTTCTAAAGTGCAGCTCAGATTGTGCACGTCACATGAAAATGCTCTTAAACTCTTCTACCATTTGTATAAACTTAAGCCTGGCCCTCTGGGAAACTGCCCTAATGGAAAAGAGCATGGCTGCAGAGGCCGACTGGAAGTCAGGCTCAGCCAGGCTCTGCTGCTTACCAGCTATACCGCCTCAGCAAAGTTACTCAACTTCCAGTTTCTGTCTGCATAAAGAGGGATGATATTTCACAGGTAGTCATTTTTTCCCATCCTCTCCTCTCTGATCACCTTCCAACTCATCCTGTGAAACCCAAGAGCCCACCACCTTCCAAGAGGCTATTGAGTATAGATCCACCATGCTTCATGCTCTGTTTCCTCCCGTCATGACCAGGAATTTAAGCCTTCAGCCCCTCTGGTCATCAATTACCCTGCACTCTCTCCCATAATGCTCCAGATAGCCCCTTAGCTGACCGTGGTACCCATGCCTGCTCTCCTTCCCCAAAGCTACCACGGGCCAGAGAAACACCCACTACATGATCCCTCTTGTATACACATCCTCCTCTCTGAAAGTCCTTCCTCCTACTAACCTACTTACACTTTGACTCTGCTTGGGGACATCAAGTTCCCTGCAACCCTTTCAAGCGACAATCATTTTCTCTTTCACACTTCACCTACCTCAGGTCACAGTCTTTCTCTCCGTTCTAACTCCTGGTATTATCAGCTCATTCAACAGATATCTCACCCCTACCACATGTAAGGCATGGTGGGCGGGGCGGGGAGAGTCCTAAGTAATGATATAGGCAAAATCTCTGAATAGGGAGCTTAATTTTTTTTTTTTTAATTTAAGTTTGTGTGAAGCTTTATTTCATTTAAGTAACTTCTTTGGGTTTCAGTAGACGCATTGTTTTAATGAACATTTCAATAAACGCAAAATCAAACATGCTGGCAGGTCACAAACTTGTCTGAAAATTGCAGGAGAGCTCTTGACTCAGGCAGCACTTTCAAGTGATAAAATCTATATTGCATCTCAGACACAGGATCTTAATGGAAGAAAATATCATCTTTCTCCAAAGCCATATGAACAGTACACCTATCACCGTTCTCCCAGCAAAGTCTGCTTTAGCCATGACAACACCCAAAGCAAAGACCAATGATTATCTTGCCAGCACTTTTCCATGTGCCTCTTTGTGCCGAGCTACTTTATTTGTAAAACAGGGAGCCCTGGTATAGGCTTAAATTTAAGCAGAGAAGAGGGAAACAAGTCAATTAGCAGACAAACATATCACTTTAAATTGTGCTAAGAGACATGAAAGATAAAGCAGGATGTCACATGAGAATTTTTCATGGGCATAGAATACTTTATTCAGATGAAGTAATCAGTGGCATTTTAAGTGGAGGCGTGAAGGACAAGAAGGAGCCAGCCAACCAGAGTGAGGTGGTGAAGAATATTCCAGACCAAAGGGACAACCAGGCCTCTCCAAAGACTTTTTCTTCCCTGCTTCCTCAGCAGCCCATTCCATGGTCAAACCCTGGATCTTGTCCCCAGCAGAACCAACACTTCCCTGATTGCTGAATGAAACCCACTACCCTTTGACAACATGCTTTTCTTATAGCTTCTTTTCTGGATGAGCTTCTAACTCATCCAGAACTCCAATCCACTGACCTATGTTCTCCACTGAGGCTCTCTTTCACTATCTTCATTTCACTATCTGATTTATAATCCTCACTTCTCTCCTTATCCAGATTATAAACCCCTTCTTACACATATATTCAATCCTTTGACTTTTCCTCCTTCCTTTAAATTCCCCTGGCAAAATCCCAGTCACTCTGCCTTTTCTGAGACTATATCTGTGCCAGTGAGAATTGCTAGACACACTCCCAGGAAGACTGGAAATACTATAAATTCATGATCGCTAATTGCACACGGATCTTCCACACTGCCCGGTGGTGCTCAATTCTATAATAGTTCCCTTCCCCACTCTTTCTAATGACTATTTAATATCTTCTTCTCTCTCCTCTACATTTTTACTCCACTCTATCTACACCTTGGCTTTCATAATACCTTACTATAATCGGTTTCCCTCCTATTTTTCCGACTATTCCTTCTTTGATTCTTTTGTCATTTCCTCTTCTGATCCAAAGGTTGGAGAGCCTTAGGACTCAGAAATGGACCATTTGCCCTCATTGTTCTGTTTTTCCCAGGTGACCTCATCTATTCCCATGACTTTAAATACCATTTGTATGCTAGTAACTCCCAAATTTCTCTCTTTCCCAGGCTATCACCTAGTTTGAAGACCACCATCCTAGCCTGAACCACCATCATCTCCTGCTGATAGTACTATAATAGCTCCTAATTGATTTCTCTACTCACAGTGGTTCAAATCTCCACGTAGTAACCAGAGTGATCTTTTTGAGGTATAAATCAGATTGTATCATTCCCTCATTTAAAATCCTTCAACAAATTTCCATGACTCTCAGAACAAAAGCCTAAAACATATCCTCTTAGTTTCCTGTGGCTGTCATAACAAATTACCGAAAACTTGGAGGCTTAAAGCAACAGAAATTTATTCTCTCACAGTTCTGGAGGCCAGAAGTCCAAAATCAAGGTGTTGGCAGGATCACACTTCCTCTAAAGGCTCTAGAGATTTCATTCCTTGCCTTTTCTAGCTGCTGGTGCCTCCAGGAGCTCCTTGGCCAGTGGCTCTATCATTTCAATCTCTGCCTCTGACTTCATGTGGCCTTCTCCTCTTAACTCCTCTGTATGTCTCATTTTAGGGCCCACCCAGATAGTTCAAGAGGATCTCTGCTCAAGATCCTTGAATACATCTGCAAAGACCTTTTCTTTCAAATAAAGTCACATTTACAAGTTCCAGGGATTAGGACATGGACATATCTTTTGGAGGGTCGCTGTTTAACCCACTATAGCCTCCAAAGACTTAACGCAAGCTGCCTCCGCGTCCCCCTGCAATTTCACCTCCCAAAGCTCTCTTTCTTCCTTTGTTTACAGACTCTACCCATTCTGGCCTTCTTTTATTTCCTTGATCAAGGACAAGCTCTTTCCCACCCTTGATTTTTGCTTATTCTATTCTGTCTCTAGTCTTTGCCTAGCTAGCTCCTCTTTCAGGTCTTGAGTTAAATCTAACTTCCACAGAGAAGTGTTCTTTGACCCCATAAACTTAAGTACGTCGCCCCAGTTTTCATCCCTCAAAGAACCCTGTTCCTTTTCTTCACAGCATTTGATTGTTTTCCAGTTTCAAGTTGTATCTGCACATGATTTGTATGTTTACTTGTTAATATCTGTCTCTATCACTGGACTGTGAATTCTTCATACCATCATAAGAAGCACACCTGTTTTGTACATCTCTGTATGTACACCCAAGCATAGGACAGCACCTGACACAGAGCAGAATTAACTTTAAAAAAAAAAGAGTACTAAGTAAATAGAGTACCTCCTATTCCTTTTATGAAGAGGATTAGATAAGTGTAAATAAATGGGTTAGAATCATGATCAGACAGCTGAGGACACTGCTGGCCTGCAGTAGACATCCCTCCCCAGCCAGCCTGGGAAATGGTCAAGTTGGGCACAAAAGGAAAAGTAGTATCCGACTACTAGCAAGTTAGAAGGAGTTCTCTAGTCTTCAGTTCTGCCACGGACAATTATATACTCTAGGAATTCGTTTCACCTTTTATAATAATCTCTACCTCCTGTTGAAAAGGATTGAGGTTTTTTTGAAATTTTAAGAAAAAATTCCAATACAAACTGGTTTCCACCTGCACCCTCATATGAAGCTGGGAGATTCACATATTTATCTAACTTCCTTAATTCTGCTGAATTACAGCATGACTCAAGTATCAATAAATACTGCTGGCCTGTTTTAAAGTCTAGTATGCACAGAGGGACAGAGAAAAGAGCAATCTTTTCTGAGACACATGAAATTCTCCAGCCTCTTTTTCTACCCTAAAGTTTTTCTTTTTAATTGAGATACAATTCACATACCACAAATTCACCCTTTTAAAGTGTACAATTCAGTGTTTTGCCCAAAGTTGCACAACCATTGTCACTATCTAATTCCAGAACATTCTTACCGCCACCACCACACCCTCCAAAAAAACCCATCCTCATTAGCTATCATTCTCTATTCCTGCCTCCCCCAGGCCCTGGCAGCCACTAATACTGTCTCTACGGATTTTCCAGTTTTTTCTAACGTTCATGAAACTGAAACACAGAGAGATGAAATGATTTGCATAGGGTTGCAGTCACTTAGAAACTTACTAGCAAGATTATATTACTCATTATTAGGAAGATCATAACATGTATATTTATAGTAACGTTTTAAACTGTACATAAAAAAAACAAAAGATCAGTGAAAATATGTTTAGCTTGACTACACATATCCTAAATGTGGCTATAAGACATCTGATCTATAAAGTGGAGTCCTTAGGCTGGTGATGCGCAGGCAGTGTTTCAGGCCAGGGGGAGGCAGGGGTGGAGGGTGTTTGGCAGGAATCACTAAAAGAGGAACAAAGATGCTGCTGGCGGACAGGAATTGCACTTAGGGACAGGGTGATGCAGCGAGAAGGTTGAGGGAAATGGGAAGCTATGTAGTTTACAGGACAGACATATTTCTTTTCGGCCCAGGGTTCTGAAATTTGTGCTAAGGTGCCCACGTATCCACTTGCCTCCTTTTATCGTGTCCCCAATTTGCCCCAGAGATCTCCGATCCTTTCCAGTTTGTTTATGAGTAGTTAACGCATGAGCAGTGTTAACACCACTTCAGAATACTTGCTGGTTAATGACACTTCGCAAAATAATACATGAAAGTCAACTTTTAAAAATATTCTACTGTCTGCATTGTCAAGTAAGTAAAATAATTACAAGCTTAACTTACTTCTATTACCATCAATAAATGTGTACACAGCAAGAGTGACCCCAGAGACTAAAATCATCAGAATCCATTTGCAAAAATAATTAGGCACACATTTTATTTTATATGTCTTAATCAATATTGCAAATACCATTAACAAAAGGAAAAAAGGATGGAAACCGCTCACCACACACACAAAAATTCATCGTTCAAAAGAGATTAATCTGAACCTCAACATTCTTTGTGCTCATTTTAAAACATTATTAAAACATCAGTAGAAAAGGACAAACAAGTCAAAACTAAGTATTTTATTAATTAAAATCGAGACCCTAAACCAACTAAAATTACACAACTGAAAATTAACCTCCTATCATCACCTAGAAAAGTTAGATTTGCCAACATATAATGAATACTCAGGAGCCTGCTACTGGGTGCGTAGACAAATTTTCTTTTACAAACAAGTTATTTTGAGTTATAGAGATCCTGTAGATGACTACATTATCATTTTTTTAAATGGCTGCTAAAAATGACTATTTAGTCAACCTATTCATAGAACTGAACACTAAATAACATAGTGACCATTTAAAGTCGAAACTTCTTGTCCACCAAATTTTTTATAAAACTGTTTTTAAGCATGTGAATTAACTTAAAAGATCAACTCTTAATTATCTACTGCAAAAGAGAGCTTTGGTACCAATAAGTTAGAAGTAGGCAATCAAAATATAGTTTGTAGTTTTACAGTGTATTTTAGGAATTAAATTGGAAATGCCTATATATGAAAATTGGGTCTCATTCTTCTGTTACCTACATTACTGTGAGGAATGAACAGCCCACTGATTCCAAATTACTGATATAAATAAAACACTAGCCTAAAATTTTTTCCAAAAAGGTTAATAGGTCACACCCTGCAATTTAGGCAAAAGGTAAATAAAGAATTAAGCGCTTTACTTTTCAATGCTCCCTTTTTCTTTCGATGGGAGCAGCAAGATTCTAGAATAAAAATAATTCCAGTAAGTACATTTAGAATATGTCAGTCTTAGTTTCCATTTGATAGGGGGCTAAGAAGAACAACAAAAATAAATAAAAAGAGAAAGGGTGATTTTAAAGACGAAAAGGCAGACTGAGCAAGGGGTGAGGGTGGGTTTAGGAGCATATCTGCTGCCAATTAACCAAATCAGAGCAGATTACAAACCCTCCTAAATTGTACCCAGGGCCATGCACACTGCACATGGAATCTGGACAATTCTTTGCTACATAACATACAGAAAGTTATTAACACATTTTTATTTTAAGAAACAAAAGAGAAACAAAATGTTCAAAATACATAGCAATTTTACTTTTTGAAATGGTTATCCTACAAACTTTTCTTAAATTTAGATTTTGCAAAGTTCCTACTCTCCAAGTCAAGTAGACACCGAAAACAACTTCCGAGTACTGTGGACTGATGCTTTATGGAGCATGCATTTTTCACAAATCTAGACCACAATGAACTAATTAAGATTTAATTCTGAATTCAGCCTGTGATTGAATCCTGGATACAACATTGGAATAAAACCAGTAAAAATAATTTTTTTAAGTATGTTTACTTCCTGCATAATTTAGTTTGGAAAATATTCATATTCTTAACCCAAAAGATTACTTTTAGAGTTTGAAAGATTAAAGATAAAAAACAAAAATTGGTTCAGCAATTGTCAAAATAAAATGAATACAAACAGTGACCACAACTTTCCATTCAATCCAAAATAAACCATTTCAGTTGAGCTCAGCTCACTTAATTTTTAAAACCATTTCTTTTTTCCAGCTTCATAACTGGACTGAACGTTGCTCAACAACATTACCTGCGTTAGCAGGGAGGAAATAAAAGTGTTGTAAAGATTGCACAGTGACTGAATGTCCAAGCATAACATTTCAGAGCTGGAGGGATTTTCAAGACCTGCTCCAGCACCCACATTTTACAGATGAGAAACTAAGGCCCGGACTAAGTCAATCAAATGACTTGACCGAAGTCACAATCATCGGCTGAGCCATTCATTCATTCATTCAGTCAGTCATTCACCCACAACTACTGACAGCTGCCTAAGCACCAGGCTCAGGGTTAGGTGCAGAAAACAACCTGGAAGGCAGCATCCACCATTGCCAAGGCTACCTTTTCCCCTTGTTTTCTTAAAATTGATCCTTAAAAGTCCTAATCAGCAAGAACTCTGTAGGAGAGTTCCGAAGCCTTTGTAGAAGTGGGCCCACTTTCAGTTTCACACATTTCAGTAAATGCAGCTGTCCTCTATTGTGTTAATTTTAAGAGATTAAGCATTTACTTTAAGTGATTAAGCATTAACAAAGAGAAGCACAGTATTTTGAATGAGTCCCTCTCCAATACATTCATAACTTAAGGAAGTGCAATCAGAAAATGCCCTACACACACAAACAAGTTCAAAGAGAGGACAGCTTACAAAATCAGAGTGATGTGAGGTATCAGTATAGATCAGTTAAGTCCAATAGCTCAAGTTTGCAGTGTGGAATGTAAATATCTCTCATTTCATTCAGATATGGGTATATTTTTCTGAGATGTCTGTATGTTAAAAAGACCTCTAAACTCACATTCAAATTCACATCTAATGACACATATGTCTAAACCAGGTCTTTCTCCTTAAGATTAACTTTCCTTGATTTCTATTTGAGTAAAGGAAAATTAGAATTAAAAAAATAAACAAAACCTAAAATTGAATGTGCTGGCTAAAGGAAATTCAAATTCTATGTACAATAAAAATAGCAATAGCTCAAACTGCACATTTCTGAGTTGTTTTTTTGTTTGTTTTTGTTTTTTTTTTTGATGGGATGTGCAGTGAACTTACCCATCAACATAAATCACCCCTCGTTTTGCATGGACTTTTATGTTCTTTAACATTAAGTCTGGCACTTAAATGTTTTGTGTATCTCAAGACAAGTTCTTTCAGAAGAGACCATATTGACAAAGCTCTTAAATAAAACAACCCATAAGTAAGGCACTTTGAAATATTAAACAGCAGTTCTCTGTGTACCCAGTTTCAGTGTTTTTACCAAAATGATCCACAGCTTTTACAGAGCTCTCGCAGATGACTGACCATTGGGTGAATGCTGATAAACTCAATCTTCACTGAGGCTCTCTGAAGGCTCTTTGACGTTCCTCAAGCTATTGTCAGCTCAGGACGAAAGTGCTGTTATGCTCTTCTATTTCTCAAACTTCCAGATTTGATTTTTATCTAGAGCATCACAAGTTCGCATTTGAACATCAGGTCGGCCCTCAGGTGTCCGGTAAGCACTAAGACACAGTCCTGAGTGGGGATGAAAAATGGTTCCATCTTCTTTAAAATACCAAATAATGTTTGCTGGAACAGGAAACCCATCTTTGGGACAATTTTGCATTCCCACGTGACTTTTTTGCTCAGCAACCTCTGCACATAACTCTGTCACTGAATTAAACCTTATTTCTTTGTTTGAAGTATATTCAAAGAATTGATTGCCTCCTTGACCGTGGCATCCAAACAGTGAAAGGTTAGCACCTGTGGGGTTGCTGTCAGGAGAATTATAATCTAAACATTCAGAAGAGATCCCAATACTGCGAATAGCTCCGTGCCAGCCTGGCCTATCCTCTGGAACATGTAAATTAGAAAACACATTTTTCAAATACCAGTCAAAGCTCTTGCACCTCAGCCGTTCTCGTAGTAATTTTCTTTCAGAAATATCACCATAAGCTTCTTTCCTTGCTGGAGGGTTTCGATTGTAGAAATGCTCTTTGTACCCGTCCATCCACACTTCCGCTGCCCGAGCAGTATTCTGCAGGAAGTTGGGACGAGCGTATGGCGCCCGCTTGGGGAATACGTGGCCCACGTGAGAACAGGGGTGGATCTCCAGTTTACCTCCACACTGCCACACCCTAAAAGACAGCTCCAGATTTTCACCTCCCCACACTTCCATCCCAGTGTCATAAGTTCCAAGGTACTGAAAATATTTTTTGCTGACAGCAAACAGTCCTCCAGCCATGGTGGGTGATCTGATTGGGTCAATTCTCGTTTTCCTCCTCTCCCTTTCGTGTTTGGGGACAGAATGCCACTGGAACGTTAGACGCCAGTCAAACCCACCAATCATCGGCTCCCCAGTCTGCATATAGAATTCAAAAGTATTCCAGTCAATGGTGTCTATAACCGGACAAACAATTGCTGTTTCATCTTTAGCAATCCTTTCCAAAAGTGGCTCCAGCCAACCAGTATTACACTCACAGTGACAATCCAGGAAAGTGAGGACATCCCCAGTGGCAAAAGTGGCCCCAATCAGACGGGCCCTAACCAGCCCCTCCCGCTTATTTGTTCTAATCAAGCGGACTCTATCGAGATTGCTGATGTAAGTTTCAAGTTGTGTCTTCAAATAAACTCTGTCGCTCAAGTCATCGACTAAGATGATCTCCTTCAAAAGGACTGCAGGAGAAGTTTCTAAAACACTGTGGATGGTGCGGAGCAAAGTCGACCAGGCTTCGTTATAGAAAGCAACGATAACAGAAGTGGTGGGAAGTCTCCTATAGTTAAATTTCTTGGATTTACACTCATACATTCTTTTATCCTCTATGTGGCGGTGCAGGGAAATCCTGTCACTGAGGTAAATATTAATGGCATATCTCTCAATGAGTTCTTCTTGCTGCTTCAGTTCACCCTCCTTGAGCTGGAGTTTGCTGGCTTTCCCCCACTCCCCAAGTGCATGGGAATCTGCAGGGGGCTTCTCATAAAGCGGTCGAGACAAATCCACTGCTTTCTTCCCGGAGTCTGAGAGCTGTCTTGGCCCCCGCTCCCTGGTAAGGCCGGCTCCTGGGGAGGCATGGAAAGTGGAGACGGAGAGTTCCACCAGGAGATAGGCCACTGTTAAAAGCGCCAGCAGCAGGCAGCTTTTGCCTGCCCACGTCCACCTCACGGCCATCCGGATCCTCATGGCTGGGGCGCGGACGCGGCCACCAGAGTCACCACGCAGGGGAAGGGCTGCGGGACCCGACGCTGGAATTCCGGGCTCAGGTAGAAGCGAACTTCCCAGCAGGTCCCTCCTTTCATGCAGGCGCTCGGCTCCTTTCCAGCCGCGGGGGCTCCCCGGGGGTCACCTAAGACCACCCCGTGCTCGGCCTCCGGAACAGCCCCAACGCCTCTCTCCCCACTTCCTCCTGTTGGTCTCACAACTTTTCACAAACTCTCCAGCCAACACCCCACCCTCCCCAAGCCGAGGACAAACTCCGCCCCTTCCCACTTACTCCTCCTGGTGGTTAGTTCGCGAAAGTCGTCGGCCAGGCCCAGGCCTACAGGCGACTCTGCGGGGCCGGGCTGGGGGCCGGGATAACCAAGGTATCCCCGGCTCGGGCCCACTCTGGCTCCGAATGCATCTCGGCCGCTTTCAACACCACCTCCACCCACAGGTCCTCAGTGGTTCTCGCGGGGGCCCGGCGTGGACAAGAGGCAAGGGTTCCGACCGGTTGAGCGTCTCATCACAAAAAGAAAAAAAGAAAACTTACCAAGTTGTTTGCCGTCGGGACTAAAGTCCACGGAGGTGATCGCCGCTTTGTGGCCCTTAAAATAACGCTGCAGAACGGGGTCCTCCTGGGAAGGAAAGTTGTCAAGTTTTGAAAGCAGATGCTGACCTTCAATTTGGAGGGTCGGGGATCAAAGCTGTCCCCTCCCCCGGGGGCCGGCCCGGGAACGGCCGCATCGAAGGTGGGTGTGCGGAGCAGGAGCGCCCCGCGCGAGCACACGCGGCCACCGCTACAGGGGGACGCCGAGCGCCAACTTCCCCAGCAGAGCCGGCCGAATCCTCCACTCGCGCTTCCCAGAACCGAGCGCACGCGAGGGACCACCTGGGCAGCTCCATTGAAATGCACGTTCCGGGGCCCCGCCCGCTGGCACGCAGTCACAGGTGCGAGGCGGGGCCCCGGCTTCGGTACTTTTCAAAAACCTCCCAGGTGATTCTGACGCAGGCGCTCCACGGAAACCCTCAGAGAATTCTGGGGTCCATGGAGCTGCCGGGGCTGTCGGAGCTCCGGGACTCCGGGAGGAGTGCCCGGGAGCTCGGCCAGGGTTCTGCGCTCCCGGTGTCCCAGAGGCAGAGGACGAGTCACCGGCACCCCGGGGCGAGAGGCGAGGAGCTAGCGGCTCGGGACGCAGCTGAGGACGTCTGCCTCCATCTCCCGCCAGGTGCGGGCGCGGCCCCGACCTGGCCCCCCAGCCGGCGGGACCGGCTCCGGGGAGGCGTACCCCAGCCCGTCCTTACCGGGGCGGAGGCCATGGGGGGAGCGGGTGGCTCCTGGCTCCTGCCCGTGTGGGGAATTGGGGGAAGGGAGGGGGCGAGATAGGAAGGGGGACCGTGCGGCGCCCGGAACCCTCCGCCCGGAGCGGCAGCGCCTCCCGGTCACTACAACAACGGCCCAGTCAAACCCCGCGCTCCAGACATGGCCAGCCGAGCCCCGAGGCTCCGCCCGCGCCGTAGAGAGCCTGGCCTCCGCCACCTGGCAAGCGGGAAGCCCCGGGGTCAGGTGCCGGCACACATCAAAGCCAACGTTTACTAACACCTGCGCTCCCCCCGACTTGACACAAGTAGGAGGGTAGTAACCGGGATAGAAAAGAGACCGATGGGTGGGAGAGGGTAATGAGCCTGTGATCGATGCAATCAGAGTTCTATTACACGTTAAAGAGACAGCCCGCGCGAATTTCAAGCTGGTTCCAAACAGCTTATGACGCACAAGAGAGTTTGATGCGAAATGGGGCCGCTTGCTATTTATTAATATACCCAAAGAAACTAAACCTCTGGAGGACAGGCTTGAATTTATTTAATCACTAGTTTTCACACAATGCCTGGCTTGTTATAAATGTAGATGCTGGATAAACGTGATGAATGAATTAATGTTGTGCATCCACTTAATGTTTTTCTGCTGTGCGTTTTCTATTCCAATCTCATTTGCATACGCGTTAGAGCAGCAAATTGATACAGCAGCATATTTAAACTTTTTAGGAAGACTTAGAAAGAAACATTGTTTTGTTTTGTTTAAATTATTGGGCAACATAGTAACAGTAGGCTTTGCTACAGTAGGCTTTGTTACACACAGTATCATTGAGCTTCAGCAACACTATGAAGTTAATAGAGTTACAAAATGTTACCAACCTTTACAAATTATAAACTTGATTCTTAGATATTTTAATTTAATTATCAAAGATCACACAAACACAGCTCTTCCAGTTCCAAGTCCATACCCTTTTTTACCCTGCTTCAAAGCTTGAAGGACTCAGCTGAAAATTACATACAGAATAAAGATTCTTGGCAGCATAAGATGGCATAATAGACCACAGCTGGTAATATACACATTCTATGCAAATGAAAGATAAACTATACACCAAAATTACAGATTAACTAGTTGTCTAGTGATAGAATTTAGTTTTAATGAATACTATACATAGCAATCAAGCAAATAGGAAATAGCTTTAGACTTCAATATTAGTTCAAGTATATGTTTGTTGAATATCTCCTGTATATTTGGCTCTGAGGAGTACAAAGGTGAATGAGGTATTTTCCCTGCCTTTAAGAACTCAGCAATCTAGGTTTCTGAGTCTCATATTTTAACATGCATAATGATGATTTAGGGCAGGGGTCCCCAACTTCCGGGCCGCGGACCGCTGCAGGGCCGCGGCCTGTTAGGAACCCGGCCATACAGCGGGAGGTGAGCAGCGGGTGAGCCAGCGAAGTTTCATCTGCCGCTCCCCATCGCTCCCTCGCTCACAGTACCGCCTGGACCTTCCCCCCACCTCCCCCGCCACACATACACACACCCGCCCCCCGTGGAAAAACTGTCTTCCACAAAACCGGTCCCTGGTGCCAAAAAGGTTGGGGACTGCTGATTTAGGAGACCTCATTCCCCAAAATGCTGAATCAGCATATAGGGGGTGGGATCGAGGACCCTATAGATGTAATAAGCCCCTTAGGTGATTGCCATGGGAGTCTCAGCTGTGTACATTGAGAAACATTGCTCTAATTTAGGAGGTGATGTGTCCAGATTGTTGATACCAGCAACTTATCAGCAAACTGTGGCAGGACTCTAAGCTTTGCTACTTATTCCCAGTCTAGGTTTGACTTTTTTAAAAAAAAGAGCAATATATTTAAAAATAATGCTGGATGCTGGTGGGAATGTAAAAGGATATAGCACTGTGGAAACAGTTTGGCAGTTCCTCAAAAAGTTAACTCTTAGGGCTTCCCTGGTGGCGCAGTGGTTGAGAATCTGCCTGCCAATGCAGGGGACACGGGTTCGAGCCCTGGTCCGGGAAGATCCCACATGCCGCGGAGCAACTAAGCCAGTGCGCCACAACTACTGAGCCTGTGCTCTAGAGCCCGCGAGCCACAACTACTGAGCCCACCCGCTGCAACTACTGAAGCCTGTGCGCCTAGAGCCTGTGCTCCGCAACAAGAGAAGCCACCGCAACGAGAAGCCCACGCACCACAACGAAGAGTAGCCCCCACTCGCCGCAACTAGAGAAAGCCCATGTGCAGCAACGAAGACCCAACACAGCCATAAATAAATTAATTAATTTAAAAAAAAAAAAGAAAAGCCAATGTTTACAAAAAAAAAAGGGTACACAGCTAGGAAGTGGCAGAGCTTTAGATTTTAGTGGGTACTTGCAGACTCTACCTCTTAATCACTAAGTCATGATGCCTTTTTTGTGGTTGCAAGGGTATGATAAACGTAAAATTCTGTATCCTACCTAATGCTTTACCAGTTTACAAGTTTTACAAAAGAAAAAAATGTAACACCTCCTTTATTTCCATTCCACTGTCCTCATTTATTACTCCCAACTGCCCCTCCCATGATTCTTTTCCATATTTGATTTTATTTCTTTTTGCTCTTCCTAACCTTTGCAAACAGCAAAAGCTCAGAGGTGGATATTTGGAAATGTGGCCCAAGTTGGGGATTTTTTTTCTAACCCTAAGCCTGCTTCAGTTCACGTAATTCTACTTGCTACAGTAATTATTTGGGACCACCTCAAACTGCAAATTTATTAATCTGGATGGGAGTCACAATATTTAAAAATCTAAGGTATCTGGGCTTCCCTGGTGGCGCAGTGGTTGAGAATCTGCCTGCTGATGAGGGGGACACGGGTTCGAGCCCTGGTCTGGGAAGATCCCACATGCCACGGAGCAGCTGGGCCCGTGAGCCACAATTGCTGAGCCTGCGCGTCTGGAGCCTGTGCCCCGCGACGGGAGGGGCCGCGATAGAGAAAGGCCCGCGCACCGCGATGAAGGGCGGTCCCCGCACCGCGATGAAGAGTGGCCCCCGCTTGCCGCAACTGGAGAAAGCCCTCGCACGAACCGAAGACCCAACACAGCCAAAAATAAATAAATAAATAAATAAATAAATAAATAAATAAATAAATAAATAAGAAAATCCTTTAAAAAAAAAAAAAAAAACTAAGGTATCATTGGAGGCCAGGTACAAAGGTCGGGTAAAACTGACTATTTAATTAGCCCTCCTTTTCCAGATCCCCTTCAAATCAGAAGTTGAATTTATCCACTTGAACACTACAAAGGGTTGTTTTTGTTTTAGCACGAGTCATTCCGAGGTTACTTCCCTTCAAAGTTGAGAATTCAGGCATAGCACAAAAGTGCCATCTACTGTTCATTTCCCTATGTGGCACTTGGACTGAAAATACAGTTGACCCTTGAACAACATGGGTTTGAACTGTGCAGATCCACTTATACGTGGATTTTTTTTTTTTTTTTTTTGGATTTTTTTTTAAAATAAAGATATTGGAAATATTTTTTTTTAATTTGCAACAATTTGAAAAGTACTTTCTAGGCTACTTTTTTGTAGCCTAGAAATATCAAAAAATTAAGAGAAATTTAGGTATGTCATGAATGCATAAAACTATGTAGATTAGTCTATCCTTCATAGGCATAAGGTGAGTGATATTGAATATTAAATTAATCATGTATTAGTCTTCTTACTGTTTTATAACTTTGCTTTCAAAGAATTACATTACCGTACGGTATGCCTCTCTCTCTCTTGTAATTAGAGAAACTGCATATCATCCTATCATCACAGGTGTTTTTTTTAATGTAACAATGGTTCCAATACTGCACTATGAATATGACTGCAATACTGTATGCCATAAAATTTTTATATTGATTCATTCATTTAGTGTATAGGCTAGGCTACCATGAAGCATTTGCATTGATTGCACTAGACTACACAATAAAGCAATGATATTGCTGCTGCTTCATTATCAGTGCATGAATCGTTATACCTGTAAATAAACATGGATTTCCTTTTCACATTACCTTTTCATTTTTGATGTCTAGTGTTAGTAATATGTATAACATATACAGTGGTTTGTATTATATAAGATAATATTGATGTAGATACAGGCAGACGATTCATCTTGTAAACAGATGACCTAAACTTATGGTATTGATAAATATAGCACAGTACTGTAAATGTATTTTCTCTCCCTTATTATTTTCTTAATAACATTTTCTTTTCTCTAGTTTACTTTATTGTAAGAATTTAGCATATAACACATATACAAAATAGGTGTTCATCAACTGTATATGTTATCAATAAGGCTTCCAATCAATGGTAGGCTATTAGTAAACTTTTTTGAGGAGTCAAAAACTATACATGGGTTTTCAACTGCCCCTGGAGGGGTCAGCATTTTTCAGGGGTCAATTATTTTGTAGCCTGTTGCCCGGCAGTGTAACTCTCTTCTGGATGCAGTTACTTCAAAGTATAGGAGAATACATAGAAAGGAAAGTACCAGATCCTTCTGAATCATTAAAGCATTAACCAAAAAAAAAAAAGACTGTGAATGATTTGTCAATCAATCAACATTAAGTCATGAAATCCTATCCACTATATCCTCACAACAGATTTTATCTTCCTATCCTTCTGTTCTTTGGCTCCAGCCCCTCTGCCTCTGCCTTCTGAAGTATTTCCATAATCCCTAAATTACTTTCTGACTTCAAGACTTACCTGTGTCTGTCTATCCTGCATGTTGCCAACAAATACATAAGAATCACCTGGGTAGCTTAAGTACCAATTCTTGGGCCCCACCCCAGATATTTTGATTTAGAAATGCTGATGTGAAGGCAAGAAATCTATATGTTCTTAAACAAGCTTTCCAGGTGATTATAATGTACATCAATATTTGGGAGCCATGGGGCAAATCATGCCACGGGACTTTTTAAAATGCATTTTGTGGCTGCATGGTCTGAACCTCAAACCAACTCTTATTTTATATCCAACACCCCAGCTTCCCTAGGCCAATAGTTAAGCCATTGCAGAAAACTCCTGCAGGAAATGGGCATTAGGATCACCTGAAGGACTTGTTAAAATGCAAATAGCTGGGTCCCACTTGAGAGTTTCTGGTTCAGTAGGTCAGGGGTCCAAGAATTTGCATTTATATTTCCTAGATGTGACACTTATGCTATCAATGAACCATTCTGTGGCAATCAGCAGACTAAATAAAAAGTGTTGGTGGAGAGGTTCCTGGTGGTGCAGTGGTTAAGAATCCGCCTGCCAATGCAGGGGACATGGGTTTGATCCCTGGTCCAGGAAGATCCCATATGCCGCGGAGCAGCTAAGCCCATGCACCACAACTACTAAGCCTGTGCTCTAGAGCCCATAAGCCACAACTACTGAGCCCACGTTCCACAACTACTGAAGCCCACGCGCCTAGAGCCCGTGCTCTGCAGCAAGAGAAGCCACCGCAATGAGAAGCCCGCACACCACAACGAAGAGTAGCCCCTGCTTGCTGCAACTAGAGAAAGCCCGTGTGCAGCAACAAAGACCCAACGGAGCCAAAAATAAAATAAATAAATAAATAAATTTATTTTTTAAAAAAGTGGTGGTGGTGGTGGTGGTGGGACGCAGGGAGGAGACAGGAAGTAGAATGGTGGTTGCCGGGGGCGGAGGGGAGGAGGAGATGGGGAGTTACTATTTAATGGGTACAGAGTTTCAGTTTGAGGAGATAATGAAGCTCTAGATGGATGATGGTAAGAGTTGCACAACAGTGCGAATGTACTTAATGTCACTGAGCTATATACTTACAAATGGCTAAATAGTAAATTTATGTTGTGTATATTTTACCACAATTGAAAAAAAAAAAGTAAGAGAGACGTATTGAAGGGGAAGAAAGTACATAAATAAAGGCATCCCGTTCGTGGGATGAACTTCAGTAGAATGGAGGGCACTACAGGAATGGGGGATTCTGTATTGTTGGAGTACTGGCAGTAGGGATGTAAAGAAATTGATAGGTGTGTTCAAGTGTGACATAAATAAAATGAAGGGGAGGGGGCAGAAAAACTGTGAATGCTGTCCTTGGTCCTGAACCAATAGTACCTGTTGGCAAATGGTTATCTGACCTACTTTGAGGCACTGGTAACTCCTCTTTTTGGGCTTACAGTTCAATATTTAATTTTTTAAAAAAAGAACGAAGATTTTACTGTCTCAGAACAAATAAAATCCCGAATTATCATCAATTTACCTAGCTTATTACGTGTATTTTGACCATTGTATCAGGTTACCACTTGTAAGAATTTTCTCCTTTTTCCCATTAGAAAGAAAAGGCAGTACATGCCCCCTTTCCCTCTCCATCCTAATCATAAGCTTATGCATTGGAAGGTCAGTTGAGGTGAAGCATCACTAGGACTTGTCAAGTGACTGTGTAAGAGGGATGAAGGGGAAGATGGAATTGAAGATGGCTGGCAGGTTTTTGCTTAAACGACACCCCTCAAAGAGGCTTCAGAGACTACCCTATTTAGTGTGGCCCTTCTTTCCAGTCATTCCCTATCCAATTACCATGTTTTATTTTCTGCATAGCTCTTGCTGATTCCTCTGCCTTTACTTCTCTAAAATCTTTGCATGACCCCCTTCTTTTACTTCACTTAGGTCTCACAAGCTTTTTTAAAATTCATGCCCCCTCTCATTCCTTATCACATTTAACTTCTATTTTTCTTCAAATATGTATGCCTCACAACTAAAAAATAGGCAAATGATTTGAAAAGACATTTCACCAAAGAAGATATATAAACGGCCAGAAAGCACATTAAAAGATTCCCAACATCATTAGTAATTAGAGAAATGAAAATCAAAACCACAATGAGATACTACTTCACAGCCACTAGGATAGCTATAATCAAAAAGATAAATAATGCTAGGTTGCAAGGACGTTTCAACATATGCAAATCAATAAATATAATACACTACATTAAAAGAATGAAAGACAAAAATCATATGATCATCTTAATAGATACAGAAAAAGTACTTGACAAAATTCTACATACTTTTATGATAGACACTCTTAATAAATTGAGTATAGAAGAAATATACTTCAACATTATAAAGGCCATATATGACAAACTCACAGGTATTCATACTCAGTGGTGAAAGGTTGAAAGCTTTTCCTCCAAGATCAAGAACAAGACAAAGGTGCCCACTCTCACCACTCCAATTCAACATAGTACTGGAAACCCTAGACAGAGCAGTTAGGCAAGAAAAAGAAACAAAAGGCATCCAAGTTGGAAAGGAAGCAGTTAAATTGTCTGTTTGATGATGACATGATCTTGTATATAGAACATCTTAAAGACTCTACCAAAAAAACTGTTAGACCTAATAAACAAATTCAGTAAAGTTACAGGATACAAAACCAATGCACAAAAATCAGCTGCATTTCTACACACTAACAATGAACTATCTGAAAAATAAAGAGAACATCCTGTTTACCACAGCATCGAAAACAAAATACTGAGGAATAAATTTCACCAAGGAAGTGGATGATCTATACATGAAACACTATAAGACACTGATGAAAGAAATTGAAGAAAAATAAGTGGAAAAATGTCCTGTGTTCATTAATCAGAAGAATTAATATTATTAATATTACTTTGTCCATACTACCCAAAGCCATTTATAGATTCAATGCAATCCCTATCAAAATTCCAATGGCATTTTTCACAGAAATAGAAAAAACAGTCCTAAAATTTGCATGGAACCACAAAAGACCTCAACTAGTCAAAGCAATCCTGAGAAGAACAAAGCTTGAGGCATAACCATTCTTTATTTCACACTATAATACAAAGTTATAGTAATCAAAACAGTATGGTAATGGTATAAAAACAGACACACAGTCCAATGAAACAGAATCGAAAGCCCATAAAAACTCTCACATGTATGGTCAACTAATATTTGACAAGGGAGCCCAAGAATACTCAATGGGAAAAGGACAGTCCCTTCAATAAACTGTTTTGAGAAAACTAGATGACCACATGCAGAAGGATAAAACTGGACCCCTATCTTACATCACTCACAAAAATTAGCTTGAAATGGATTAAAGACTTAAACATAAGACCTGTACAACTGCTAGAAGAAAACATAAGGGGAAAACTCCTAGACACTGGTTGTAGCAATGATTTTTTGATATGACATCAAAAGCACAAGCAATAAAGACTAAAATTAATAAGTGAGACTACATCAAACTAAAAGGCTTCTGCACAGCAAAAGAAACAATCAACAAACTAAAAAGGCAACCTATGGAATGGGAGAAAATATTTGCAAATCATATCTTTGATAAGGGGTTAATACCCAAAGTATATAAAGAACTCATACAACTCAATAGCAAAAAACAATCTGAATAAAAATAGAGGAACTAATAGATATTTTTCCATAAAAGACATACAAATGGCCAATAGGTGCATGAAAAGTTGCTCAAAATCACTAATCATCAGGGAAATGCAAATCAAAACCATAATGAGAGAATCACCTGTTAGAATGGCTATCATCAAGAGAATGAGAGATACCAAGTGTTGGTAAGGATATAGAGAAAAGGGAACCTTTGTGCACTGTTGGTGGGAATGTAAATTGGTGCAACCACTATGAAAACAGTATGGAAGTCCCTCAAAAAGTTAAAAATAGAACTACCATTTGATCCAGCAATCCCACTTCTGGGTATATATCCAAAGGAAATGAAAACAGGATCTCAAAGAGAAATTTGCACTCATATTTATTGCAGCATTATTCACAATAGCCAAGAAATGGGGGGGAAAAATATATATATATGCCATTAAAAAACAGAAGGGAATCCTGCGATTTGTGACAGCATGAATGGACTTTGAGGGCATTATGCTAAGTAAAATAATTCACACAAAGACAAATACTGTATGATCTCATATGTGGAATCTAAAAACATCAAACTCATAGAAATAAAGTAGAATGGTGGCTGCCGGGGCTGAGGAGTAGGGTAAAAAGGGAGATGTTGGTCAAAGGGTACAAACTTTCAATTATAAGATGAATAAGTTTGGGGGATCAAATGTACAGCATGGTGACTATAGTTAACAACACTGTATTGTAAATTTAAAAGTTGATATGAGAGTAAAGCTTTGATGTTCTCACCCTAATAACAACAACAACAACAAAATGGTAATTATTTGGGGTAAAGGATGTATGAACTAACCTTATCATGGTAAACATTTTGCAATATAGCTGTTTATCAAATCATCACATTGTACATCTTAAACTTACACAAAGTTATATGTCATTTATATCTCAATAAAGCAGGGGAGAAAAATGGAAAATAAAAAGTGTTGGTGAGGATGTGGAGAAATTGAAACACTCCTAAGTGGGTGGTGGCAATGTAAAATGATGTGGCCACTTTATACCTAGTAGTAGAATCGTTGGGTGATATGGTAACTGGATGTTTAACTTTGTGAAGAATTTCCAAACTGTTCCTCAAAAAAATTAAACATAGAGTTACCATATTACCAACCAATTCCACTCCTAGGTATGTACCAATGATAACTGAACATATATATCCACACAAAAACTTGGACACAAATGTTCATAGCACTATTACTCATAATAGCCAAAAGTAGAAACAACCTAAATGTCCATCAACTGATTAATGGGCAAACAAAATGTGGTACATCCATACAATGGAATATTATCTGGCAATAAAAAGGAATGATTTATGCTACAACATGGATGAAACATGAAAACATTACGCTAAGTGAAAGAAGCCAGTAAACAATATTTTATCCCATTCAAAAGAGATGCTCAGAACAGACAAATCCATAGAGACAGAAAGTGGATTCATGGTTGCCAGGGACTGCAGGGAGGAAAGAATGAGGAGTGACTACTAATGAGAAAGGGGCTCCTTTCTGGGGGAGATGAAACTATTCTGTAATTAGATAATGGTGATAGTTTCACAACTTAAGTATAAAAACCTTGCTTTTTATACTTAAAAATATTAAATAAAATTTTTTCTTTAAATGAATAAACACAGGTAACCACTTATCTTTTTTTAAAAAACATCTTTATTGGAGTATAATTGCTTAACATTGTTGTGTTAGTTGCTGCTGCATAACAAAGTGAATCAGCTATATGTATACATATATCTCCATATGCCCCCCCTCTTGTGTCTCCCTCCCACCCTTCTTATCCCACCCCTCTAGGTGGACACAGAGCACGAGCTGTTCTCCCTGTGCTGTGTGGCTGCTTCCCACTAGCTAGCTATTTTACATTCGGTAGTGTATATATGTCCATGCCACTCTCTCACTTTGTCCCAGCTTACACTTCCCCCTCCCCATGTCCTCAGCTCCATTTTCTACCTCTGCATCTTTATTCCAGTCCTGCCCCTAGGTTCTTCAGAACCTTTTTTTTTTTTTATGATTCCATATATATGTGTTAGCATACGGTTTTTGTTTTTCTCTCTGTTTTTCTTTTTTTAACATCTTTATTGGAGTATAATTGCTTTACAATGGTGTGTTAGTTTCTGCTTGATGACAAAGTGAATCAGCTATACATATACATATATCCCCATATCTCCTCCCTCTTGCGTCTCCCTCTGACCCTCCCTATCCCACCCTTTTAAGTGGTCACAAAGCACCGAGCTGATCTCCCTGTGCTATGTGGTTGCTTCCCACTAGCTATCTGTTTTACATTTGGTAGTGTATATATGTCCATGCCACTCTCTCACTTTGTCCCAGCTTACCCTTCCCCCTCCCCGTGTCCTCAAGTCCATTCTCTACATCTGCGTCTTTATTCCTGTCCTGCCCCTAGGTTCATCAGAACCATTTTTTTCCATATATATGTGTTAGCATACGGAATTTGTTTTTCTCCTTCTGGCTTACTTCACTCTGTATGCCAGACTCTAGGTCCATCCACCTCACTACAAATAACTCAATTTTGTTTCTTTTTATGGCTGAGTAATATTCCATTGTATATATGTGCCACATCTTCATTACCCATTCATCTGTTGATGGACACTTAGGTTGCTTCCATGTCCTGGCTATTGTAAATAGAGCTGCAATGAACATTGTGGTACATGACTCTTTTTGAATTATGGTTTTCTCAGGGTATATGCCCAGTAGTGGGATGGCTGGGTCATATGGTAGTTCCATTTTTAGTTTTTTTTTTTTTTTTTTTTTAATAGCTACTTTATTTATTTATTTATTTATTTTTGGCTGTGTTGGGTCTTCGGTTTGTGCGAGGGCTTTCTCTAGTTGCGGCAAGTGGGGGCCACTCTTCATCGCGGTGTGGGGACCGCTCTTCATCGCGGTGCGCGGGCCTTTCACTATTGCGGCCCCTCCCGTTGCAGGGCACAGGCTCCAGACGCGCAGGCTCAGTAGTTGTGGCTCACGGGCCCAGCTGCTCCGTGGCATGTGGGATCTTCCCAGACCAGGGCTCGAACCCGTGTCCCCTGCATTAGCAGGCAGATTCTCAACCACTGCGCCACCAGGGAAGCCCCCCATTTTTAGTTTTTTAAGGAACCTCCATACTGTTCTCCATAGTGGCTGTATCAATTTACATTCCCACCAACAGTGCAAAAGGGTTCCCTTTTCTCCACACCCTCTCCAGCATTTATTGTTTGTAGATTTTTTGTTGATGGCCATTCTGACTGGTGAGAGGTGATACCTCATTGTAGCTTTGACTTGCATTTCTCTAATGAGTAGTGATGTTGAGCATTCTTTCATGTGTTTGCTGGTGATCTGTATATCTTCTTTGGAGAAATGTCTATTTAGGTCTTCTGCCCATTTTTGGATTGGGTTGTTTGTTTCATTGATATTGAGCTGCATAAGCTGCTTGTAAATTTTGGAGATTAATCCTTTGTCAGTTGCTTTATTTGCAAATATTTTCTCCCATTCTGAGGGTTGTCTTTTTGTCTTGTTTATGGTTTCCTTTGCTGTGCAACAGCTTTTAAGTTTCATTAGGTTCTATTTGTTTATTTTTGTATTTATTTCCATTTCTCTAGGAGGTGGGTCAAAAAGGGTCTTGCTGTGATTTATGTCATAGAGTGTTCTGCCTATGTTTTCCTCTAAGAGGTTTACAGTGTCTGGCCTTATGTTTAGGTCTCTAATCCATTTTGAGTTTATTTTTGTGTATGGTGTTAGAGAGTGTTCTAATTTCATTCTTTTACATATAGCTGTCCAGTTTTCTCAGCACCACTTATTGAAGAGGCTGTCTTTTCTCCATTGTATATTCTTGCCTCCTTTATCAAAAATAAGGTGACCATATGTGCATGGGTTTATCTCTGGGCTTTCTATCCTGTTCCATTGATCTATATTTCTGTTTTTGTGCCAGTACAATACTGTCTTGATTACTGTAACTTTGTAGTATAGTCTAAAGTCAGGGAGCCTGATTCCTCCAGCTCTGTTTTTCTTTCTCAAGATTGCTTTGGTATTCGGGGTCTTCTGTGTTTCCATACAAATTGTGAAATTTTTTGTTCTAGTTCTGTGAAAAATGCCAGTGGTAGTTTGATAGGGATTGCATTGAATCTGTAGATTGCTTTGGGTAGTATAGTCATTTTCACAATGTTGATTCTTCCAATCCAAGAACATGGTATATTGCTCCAACTGTTTGTATTATCTTTAATTTCTTTCATCAGTGTCTTATAGTTTTCTGCATATAGGTCTTTTGTCTCCTTAGGTAGGTTTATTCCTAGGTATTTTATTCTTTTTGTTGCAATGGTAAATGGGAGTGTTCCTTAATTTCTCTTTCAGATTTTTATTATTAGTGTATAAGAATGCAAGAGATTTCTGTGCATTAATTTTGTATCCTGCTGCTTTACCAAATCTATTGATTAGCTCTAGTAGTTTTCTGGTAGCATCTTTAGGATTCTCTATGTATAATATCATGTCATCTGCAAACAGTGACAGCTTTACTACTTCTTTTCTGATTTGGATTCCTTTTATTTCTTTTTCTTCTCTGATTGCTGTGGCTAAAACTTCCAAAATTATGTTGAAAAATAGTGGTGAGAGTGGACAACCTTGTCTTGTTCCTGATCTTAGTGGAAATGCTTTCAGTTTTTCACCACTGAGGATGATGTTGGTTGTGGGTTTGTCATATATGGCCTTTATTATGTTGAGGTAAGTTCCCTCTATGCCTACTTTCTGGAGGGTTTTTATCATAAATGGGTGTTGAATTTTGTCAAAAGCTTTTTCTGCATCTATTGAGATGATCATATGCTTTTTCTCCTTCAATTTGTTAATATGGTTTATCACATTGATTGATTTGCGTATATTGAAGAATCTTTGTATTCCTGGGATAAATCCCTCTTGATCATGGTGTATGATCCTTTTAATGTGCTGTTGGATTCTGTTTGCTAGTATTTTGTTGAGGATTTTTACATCTGTGTTCATCAGTGATATTGGCCTATAGTTTTTTTTTCTTTGTGACATCTTTGTCTGGTTTTGGTATCACGGTGATGGTGGCCTTGTAGAATGAGTTTGGGAGCGTTCCTCCCTCTGCTATATTTTGGAAGAGTTTGAGAAGGATAGGTGTTAGCTCTTCTCTAAATGTTTGATAGAATTCACCTGTGAAGACATCTGGTCCTGGACTTTTGTTTATTGGAAGATTTGTAATCACAGTCTCAATTTCAGTGTTTGTGATTGATCTGTTTATATTTTCTGTTTCTTCCTGGTTCAGTCTTGGAAGGTTGTGCTTTTCTAAGAATTTGTCCATTTCTTCCAGGTTGTCCATTTTATTGGCATATAGTTGCTTGTAGTAATCTCTCATGATCCTTTGTATTTCTGCAGTGTCAGTTGTTACTTCTCCTTTTTCATTTCTAATTCTACTGAGTTGAGTCTTCTCCCTTTTTTCCTTCATGAGTCTAGCTAATAGTTTATCAATTTTGTTTATCTTCTCAAAGAACCAGCTTTTAGTTTTATTGATCTTTGCTATCGTTTCCTTCATTTCTTTTTCATTTTTTTTTGATCTGTCTTTATGATTTCTTTCCTTCTGCTAGCTTTGGAGTTTTTTTGTTCTTCTTTCTCTAATTGCTTTAGGTATAAGGTTAGGTTGTTTACTTGAGATGTTTCTTGTTTCTTGAGGTAGGATTGTATTGCTATAAACTTCCCTCTGAGAACTGCTTTTGGTGCATTCCATAGGTTTTGGGTCATCATGTTTTCATTGTCATTTTTTTCTAGGTATTTTTTGATTTCCTCTTTTATTTCTTCAGTGATTTCTTGGTTACTAAGGAGTGCAATGTTTAGTCTCCATGTGTTTGTATCTTTTACAGATTTTGTCCTGTTATTGATATCTAGTCTCATAGCGTTGTGGTCAGAAAAGATACTTGATATGGTTTCAATTTTCTTAAATTTACCGAGGTTTGATTTGTGACCCAAGATATGATCTATCCTGGAGAATGTTCCATGAGTACTTGAGAATAAAGTGTATTCTGTTGTTTTTGGATGTAATGTCCTATAAATATCAATTAAGTCCACCTTGTTTAATGTATCATTCAAAGCTTGTGTTTCTTTATTTATTTTCATTTTGGATGATCTGTCCATTGGTGAAAGTGGGGTGTTAAAGTCCCCTAGTATGATTGTGTTACTGTCGATTTCCCATTTTTATGGCTGTTAACATTTGCCTTATGTATTGAGGTGTTCCTATGTTGGGTGCATAAATATTTGCAATTCTTATATCTTCTTCTTGGATTGATCCCTTGATCATTATGTAGTGCCCTTCTTTGTTTCTTGTAATAGTCTTTATTTTAAAGTCTATTTTGTCTGATATGAGACTTGCTACTCCAGCTTTCTTTTGATTTCCATTTGCATGGAATATCTTTTTCTATCCCCTCACTTTCACTCTGTATGTGTCCCTAGGTCTGAAGTGGGTCTCTTGTAGACAGCATATATCCGGGTCTTACTTTTGTATCCATTCTGCCAGTCTATGTCTTTTGGTTGGAGCATTTAATCCATTTACATTTAAGGTAATTATCAATATGTATGTTCCTATTACCATTTTCTTAATTGTTTTGGGTTTGTTTCTGTAGGTCTTTTCCTTCTTTTGTGTTTCCTGCCTAGAGAAGTTCCTTTAGCATTTGTTGTAAAGCTGGTTTGGTGGTGCTGAATTCTCTTAGCTTTTGCTTGTCTGTAAACGTTTTAATTTCTCCATCTGGTCTGAATGAGATCCTTGCTGGGCAGAGTAGTCTTGGTTGTAGGTTTTTCCCTTTCATCACTTTAAATATGTTCTGCCACTCCCTTCTGGCTTGCACAGTTTCTGCTGAAAGATCAGCTGTTAACCTCATGGGGATTCCCTTGTATGCCATTTGTTGCTTTTCCCTTGCTGTATTTAATATTTTTTCTTTGTATTTAATTTTTGATAATGTGATTAATATGTGTCTTGGCGTTTTTCTCCTTGGATTTATCCTGTATGGGACTCTGTGCATTTCCTGGACTTAATTATTTCCTTTCCCATATTAGGGAATTTTTCAACTATAATCTCTTCAAATTCTTTCTCATTCCCTTTCTTTTTCTCTTCTTCTTCTGGGACCCCTATTATTCAAATGTTGTTGTGTTTAATGTTGTCCCAGAGGTCTCTGAGACTGTCCTCAATTCTCCTCATTCTTTTTTCTTTATTCTGCTCTGCAGTAGTTATTTCCACTATTTTATCTTCCAGGTCACTTATCCGTTCTTCTGCCTCAGTTATTCTGCTATTGATTCCTTCCTTAGAATTTTTAATTTCATTTATTGTGTTGTTCATCATTGTTTGTTTGCTCTTTAGTTCTTCTGGGTCCTTATTAAACGTTTCTTGTATTTTCTCCATTCTATTTCCAAGATTTTGGATCATCCATACTATCATTACTCTGAATTCTTTTTCAGGTAGACTGCCTATTTCCTCTTCATTTGTTTGGTCTGGAGGGTTTTTACTTTGCTCTTTCGTGTGTTGCATATTCCTCTGTCTTCTCATTTTGTTTAGCTTACTGTGTTTAGGGTCTCCTTTTCACAGGCTCGTAGTTCCCGTTGTTTTTGGTGTCTTCCCCCAGTGGGTAAGGTTGGTTCAGTGGGTTGTGTAGGCTTCCTGGTGGAGGGGACTGGTGCCTGTGTTCTGATGGATAAGGCTGGATCTTGTCTTTCTGGTGGGCAGGACCATGTCTGGTGGTGTGTTTTGGGGTGTCTGTGAACTTAGTATGGTTTTAGGAGCCTCTCTGCTAATGGGTGGGGTTGTGTTCCTGTCTTGCTAAGTTGTTTGGCATGGGGTGTCCAGCCCTGGAGCTTGCTGGTCATTGAGTGGAGCTGGGTCTTAATGTTGAGATGGATATTTCTGGGAGAGCCCTCGCTGATTGATGTTACTTGGGGCCAGGATGTCTCTGGTGGTCCAATGTCCTGAATTCGGCTTTCCCATTTCAGAGGCTCAGGTCTGACCCCTGGCTGGAGCACCAAGACCCTGTCAGCCACACGGCTTTCCAGGTTGTTGACACAAGATCGAAGTACCGACATCCTAAATCAATTCTTGTTCCTGTCTTGAGAACTGCTGTCAGCTTTCTGCTTCAGCACTAGCCTTTGTCCCCATGGTTTCAGCTGCTTGCCTTGCAAGTGACCCAGTTAACCCAGCTAGATCATATGGGATAACCACTTAGCTTTTACCAGAATGTAAACTTTATATCAGTCATCCTCATGGAACAGAATGAAAACATTACAAACAAGATAAAATTTATTAGTAAAGGACTCAACTATGTTTATGCTAGTGAAAAGTTAAATACCAGTGTGTTTTCAAGTCAAATGAGTAAGTAATTGGGGGGAAAAAAGCTCAGAGAGTAGCCTGGAAATTTCCATTTATTTCCATAAAATAAATGAGAGTCATCCATTTTAGAATTTAACACCACAGAGCTAACATGGGTATTATTACCGCCTGCTGCGTGACAGATAGTAAGTGTTTAATAGCAGTTGGAGACTTATCCTTCTGTTTTCTGACCTCCCCTAAGTTTTGAGTAAATACCCTTTTATCACAGAAGGGAGATGGGAGGCAGGTCAGAGGACAGCATTGTTGTGTCTTAGCTTCCCCAGGTCCAGGAACTCAGTCTGAGTCTCATGGAGAGAGGAGGGCAGAGGGAGAAGCAGGAGAAGCTGCTTTGTGGTTGAGTCTGGTGAGACACTTAACACAGGCTGCACTGCTTGGGCACCCTGGAAGCTAAGTGGAAAACGAGGCACCAGAGGAGAAGGCCCCCTCCCAGGTCTGCATGGACCATAGCATGGCCTCAGCACGATGAAGACTGCAAGGACCTTACCCTGCTCCGTTTCTGTGAACTATTCAATTCAATTGGATCATTTAAATCAGTGGTTCATAACTAGGGACAATCTCCCCCCCACCTTCCTTGGGGGGACATTTGGCAATGTCTAGAGAGAGACACTTATGGTTGTCACAACTGGGGGTGTGGGTGCTACTGGCATCTGCTGGGTAGACAGCAAGGATGTTGCTAAACGTCCTGCAATGCATAGGACAGCCCCTTGCAATAACTATCCAGTCCCAAATGTCAATAGTGCCAAAGTTGAGAACTCGGGTTAAATGAAAGCACTTAGCACAGTGCCTGGCACTTGTTAAAAGCTCAATAAATGTTGATTCACTGTTATGGGCTGGTCTTCTCCTGGTGTTCAGAATGTTTCAAATAATTGGCAATCCCGTAAACTCACCATATATATACTACAGTTTCTTCACTGTAAGACATACTTTTAAAAAAAAATCACTGTTTTAGTTTTTTGACTTGGCATGAGATGTGATAATTTATATATTTTCTCCCTAAGTAGCTGTTATCAAATCTTGGTGGATGTCAGTTAATCGCCTCTTGAACTTCTGAAAAAGCAGTCTACTGTGTACTCTTCTAGGTTTCTATTTCCTGTGTTAGATCAGGAGTTCCTGAAATAGTGCCTGGAGACATGAAAAAGTAACCTATTCATATGTGAGTTGATTTATTATCACCAATACAGAGTCACTAATTGACTTTTCTCCTGCTGCTGCTGAGAAATACTGCTGTCAAATTCTGCACACGCTAATCTTTTTCTGATGAATACTCAGAACAACAAAAAGCTGCAAAACATTAGCTTTGGTAGGGGCCCTGGGAAGTCTTTCGATTCCTTTCTATTAGAGATGAGAAACTAGAGATCTCTGAAGGCTCGTTGACTTTCCCAACTCCATTCAGCTAGACCATCACGGAGCCAACCCTACAAGTCAGCGCTCCAGAATTCCAGTTCAGGGCTAGCCCTTGAACACAAATATATCTTCTTTAGTCAAGATGAGCTCAGCAAGAGGTTATGACTTTTTATCCATCTTGTGTGACTTAGTGACCTTCTCTATGGAATATAATTTTTGTCCTCAGACTATATTGATATATTCATGTTATAAACATTATTAAGCACACAGTACTATGAACCATGTAATATTTTAGATAAAAATATAAATATAAGTAAAAACGAGTACAAGGGTAGAAAACCCACCTACCTTCTGGGCCCAAGCAGATAACAAAAATCAGTGAAACAGGTTAGACTGTAGGGTTACCAGATACAATACAGGGTACCCTAACTGAATTGCACGAATTACATGGGACATACACTGAAAACAATAAAATATAATAAAATCGCTGTTTATCTGAACTTTAAGTGGGACGTCGTACATTTTTATTTTCTAGCCCAACAGGAATTGCAGAGAACTGGAAAGTGCCTGCCCCTCTCACCTAAAGGGGACAGCTGCCACTCAGTCTCAAATTGTTGCCATGAGGAAGGCAGTCCTGGTGTCATCGAATCATTGAAATTATCATGACAAGCTGGAAATCCAGATGTTTAGTTAAACTCTTCCACATTTTAAAAGTTGTAAACTGATTTGGAAATATTCACAGACTATTTGGAAAATAAAATCACGTGTATGGATTGTGATGGTGTTTAAGGGAGCCCCCAAAGAAGACCTCTCTTTCCCACCCAAATGGAGAATCAGTTGAGCCCTACAGGTTTCAGACAGATGGAGGTCGAAATGCCAGTCTTGATACCACTGATGCTGTAACAGTAAAGGATTTGGCTTAAGTACTAAGTGTATAACCAAACAGGCTTGCTAGCAGGCTTCTAAATTGAACTAACCCTGTTCTCACCTAATCCAGCCCTTCACTCCAGCAAAGCAGAGTTTACCCTACACCTAAGAGAGCAAACTAGGATACTCCCTCTTTGCAGATGGACAGATGTGAAGAGAGAGGAGCCGGGGCAGAGGAGGAGATGAGTGTGCCCTGCCCTTTCTTCCCGACTCTCCTGCAACTCTGTGATACCCCTGCCTCCACCCCGCCACAAGGAAAGCAAAAGGGGAGAGAGATGGATGTTTTAATTACTAAAATAACACTATTTTGAATTAGAGGTGACTGGAAGACATTTTATTGTCATTGAAAGAACAGATAAGGCATGGGGCTTCCCACTCCTCCTTGCATCCCACCCAGATTTCATACAGAGACAGAGGAAGAAGTAGTCCTTTGGGTGAGTTTGAATGGGCAGAAGAAGGGAAAAATTAAGTTGTCATCACCTCTAAACAGGAAAGCGGATTGGGGTTGGGTAAAGGCCAGGGATGAGTGTGGGTTGTAAAGGGTTTGGACATGGAGTGTATAAGGGCACTGCAGATAGATGAAGTAATCTGACAATCCTGGAGCGCTAAGCAGCATATTATAGCATGGAAACTGTAAGTAGTTGGTTTGTTGGAGCGCAGGGTACCAGGGAGGTGAGGGAGAGATGAGAGTTTCAACCTGAGGAATTTGGACACAGTATGAGTAGAATCTGTCAGGAGCCAGATGCCACTCTCAAATAGCGGAATTGAGGAGAGCTTAATAAAGGGACTGTTTACAATGGTGTGGCAGGATTAGGCGAAACAACTGAGATATGCTGTGCTATGGGGGTAATAACAGCACAAAGCCATTTCCATCCCTAGGTCTGAAGGGGGAACATGGAGAGCCAACACCGAGGGACCAGATATCTCAGAGTCTGCATGACAGGAGCTGTGGGCTTTGCTATAAGGGTACTGTCTTCTCTTGGCAACCTGGCTGGGAGGGGCCAGGGGAAATAATACCCCAGACCTCAATGTTGGTGACTTCCATTGGTTAAAATAAACTGGAAGTTAGTGGGCAAGGGAAGCAATGGAGGCAGTCTTTACAGGTCAGCATCCAGGGGCCCAGAGCAGAGCGGAAAGTGGTGGAGAGTAGACCCAAAGGGACAAACAGAAAACATTCAGTACGGAAGAAGTGACAAACAGCTGGAGGAATCAGCAAAATCTCAGAAAGCATCCCGTGGGTCTCAGGACATCACTGAAGATTTCAAAGTTGGAGCACCACTGGCCTCTAGAGGGCGCTCAAGGATTTCTCTCCTTAAACTCAAACGCGCCAGAGAAGAAACGTCAATAGAGGCTAAGGACAAAATAGATTCCACAAAAAGAGCCCTTCGATAGGGGATGGAACTCAGAATTGGAAAGGGATTGTTCCCAGAAATGGAAATTTCCCCTTTGCCCTTAGATTTACTACATTTGGATTGATTTGTAATAATACCAATTAAATAAATCAAAGCTAACTCTAAGTATTCTTCACTGTGTGCCAAGTTTTAGCACAACATTTAGTACAACTCTTCGAGGTAAACACCATTTAAAATCCCATTTTACAGATTAGGACACTGAGAGCACCTGGATTTAGACCCACATTACACTGGACTATTCTACTCTGTTTTTCTCCTGGGTTGCTGGTTTAGTCCACTAGGTCAAAGCTTGCCCTTCCTTAGAAGCTTAATAAAACCAGGGCAGTGTGAAAAGGAGGGTCCAGTGAAAGGAGGCTTGAAAAGAGAGGAAACTTTCTATGTAAGGATTTATCTTCATTTAACAATTTTAAGCACATATTTAATGATTGAACACTGACTACCTGCTAGGCTTCGGGCTGGGTGCCGGGGATACCCAGGGGAACAAGATGAGAGGCACCACAGGGTAACACCTAAGAGATTTCAGAGCCTGAAGAACAGATGTGGATCCTGAGTCTACCACATGCTACCCATGTGACCAGGGTCAGTCACGTAAATCACTTACCACTCTGTTTCCTCATTCTCTAAAATATAATAGATAAATACACTTAGGGCAACGCCAGGCATGTTGTTAATACTACAAAGGTATGAACTGCTATCCTTACAACATACTGTCAGGCTCTGAAGCTTTTACAATAGATGGAGAGACACAGAGAGAGACAAGGTCAGGTTCTGGGCCAGGTGCAAAAGAGCCAAAAAGGCCATGTTGTCTGCCGCTTTGGCAAGGCCCGGGGTTATAAGGGCAAAAGGGGTTCTGGAGGCTCTACTTGGTCCAGTTCAGCTACTGGGTTTGGGGTCAAAGCTCTAGTTCCGAGGTGGCAGACAGGTTCCTGTCTGGCATTCTGACTCTGACCAGTTGATACTGGTTGCCTGGACCACTAGTAAGAGGGATTCTCAGACTGCATGTAGAATTAATGAGAAAGAATGCCATGAGCCATAAAGGCTTTCTGCCATGGACAGAGTATTGAGAGGAGATGCCTCTTGGTTCTAGAACAGTTCTTTGCCTGGAATGTCCCTTTAGCAGGGGGATCTGGGGAAGCCTCAGAGGTCCTGACTAAAGTCACAGATTAAGGTAACCAGTCACCCCAGTTTGTCTAAGACTGTCCCACTTTCGGCTCTGAAGGAATCATCCTGCATCCGAGGAAGCCCCTCGATCTTAGACACAACCCAATTAACGTCACAGGCTTTTTCTACCTGACAACACTTAAAAAAAAAACAACTATAAACTCTGACCAGTAGGGATTTCTTTTTCAGCCTGTGAAAAGGCATGTCTTCTGGCCTGCTGTAATATGCTGGCCTGTATAGCCCCAAATTTCCCTTCACCTCACAACAGCCAACGGTATAGCTCTCTCATTCCTCAGCTATTTTCCCTGCTCTAGCCATTGAAGTCTCAGCAGGAAACGGCACCCTCAAAGGGGTTTAACGGAAAAGCATTTCACGCAGGGATTATTTACAGAGGCGTGGGCAGGGTTAACGGAACCAGCAAGATCTGGGGAGACACGCGGGGATTAGCCCTCAGCCCCAGAGAGGGGTGCTGCTCCTGGCCTGCGGAGAGCTGAGCTGGGCAGGGAGGCCCTGGAGCCTCAGCGGGAGGAGCGAGGGGCAGGAGGAGGAATCCCTGACCTGGCCCTCCGCCTGCCCTCCAGCCTCTTGCCAGGGCCTCCCGATCAGAGGGCAAGGGAAGCACAGCAGGCGGCAGCAGGTGTAGTGGCGGTCAGCCTCCCAGGCCCCAGAGTCTGGCCAGAAAAGAGCTAAGAATAACCAGGCCAGGCCATCCTGTTGTCACTCAGCTGCCGTTCTAGTCCTTTCCTCGGCCGAAGAAACTCAGGCCCCCAACAACAAGAACACTCAAAATCTCATCGCCGAGGGGTGACAGAGTTCAGTCCTGCTCCTTCCTGGAAACTAAACCCAGCAGGGTGCAAGGCAACCAGGAAAGCGAGACCAAGAAACAATGACCACAAAAAGTAGTGGCTGCAGCCCTGCGTCTGAGGGGAACGAATGTGACAATCCTGACTTCCTTCTTCCACCGTTCAGTCCATGGCGCCCCTACTCTCGACAGCACCTTGGCAGTGAAGGTGTTCTTACCTGAAGGGATGACCAAAACTTCAGGCCCACAGGATCCAGGTACTTAATGGCTCTGTCTTTATCAAGTTGCTGCAGTCTCCCACTGACCATGACTATTGAACAGGGAGTGCAATAAATCCCATGGGCTCCAGACATAGTGTTGTCCCCATTTTGTAGCAACAATCCAATTTCTCCCTGATAAGCAGAATCAATCACACTGGCCCATTACAGGCACCCAATTCTCTGCCCTTAATTAGTGGCAGGCACAGCCTGAGATGGCCAGGGGGCAGTTTCAGTGTTGTCCAGTGGAAATATTCCTCCCTGTTTGGCACAAGGACCTCAAACTCACTAGATACAATGTTTCAGGGACAGGAAGATAATCTTCTTGAAGTGGGTTATTAAGGGTAACACTGAGAGAAGCCACTGCCACCTCCACCCCTGGGTTCCCAGGGCCATATACTCAATACCTTGTATTGACTACTGATCTGACCGCTTGACAAACAGCACCCCAGCCTCACAAGATGTTGTGTCCCCCTGCTCCATGAACTGAGCCTTCAATAAGTCAGACAAAGACAAATATCATCTGACATCACTTACAAGGGGAATCTAGAAAAATGATACAAATGAATCTAAAAAAATGATACAAATGAACTTATTTACAAAATAAAAACAGACTCACAGACTTAGAAAACAAACTTTATGGCTACCAAAAGGGAAAGGTAGGGGGAGGGATAAATCAGAAGTTTGGGATTAACATATACACACTACTATATGTACAATAGATAATTAACAAGGACCTACTGTATAGCACAGAGAACTCTACTCAATATTCTTTAATAACCTACGTGGGAAAAGAATCTGAAAATGAATAGATATATGTATGTGGATAACTGAACTGTACACCTGAAACTAACACAACATTGTAAATCAACTATACTCTAATATAAAATAAAAATTGAATTGAAAAGAACCCTGCGTCTTCAATATGACATGCCATCATTCCATCAAGCCAGGTGCTTCTAGGTGATGTAAGAACAATGGATTTCTTGATGTCAGCTCCCAATACCACAGTTATTTCTCTGTAAATGAGTTCCTCGGTCAGAGGCAATGATGTGTGTGATACCATGGGGGTGAATAGGCAGCCTATCAACCACATATGGTGGTGCTGGCAGAAGCATCACCGGTAGGAAAGGGGAGTCACTCTCCAGAATATGCAGTTATTTCCATAAAGACACATTACTGCCCCTTCCAAAATGGAGTGGTCCAAAATAATTGACCTGAGTGGCAGGTGCTCCCAGGAAACGATGCCAAGTAAGGGCTCAGTGTTAGATTCCGGTTTAGAAAGTTGGACACTCAGCAGTGGCAGAGGCCAGCTCAGCTGCGGTGAGAGGACGTGCCTGTCTTCATTCCCATACATCGTGTCTATTTCTTCCCACAGCCACTTGGTACTTGGGCCATTTATGCAAGCACAGAGATGGCCGGGGAGGGGGCTCGCTGACAAACAAGGCATAGGCTGTCTTGACCTCCTCCTAACTTAGCCTTCCATGAAATGGATGTCCTCTGAGGGGCATTTACATGGGGCTCAAATGGCTTTGAACACTGTAGCCATTCTTAGGGATCCATGATGTAATTTCCCTACAGATGATCTTGGCCCCAATCTTCCAATATGTTTAAAAATTGCTAAGTCCCTGATAAGTTGACCAACCTGGCTAGCCATTGCCCATGAATCAGTGTATTTCAGGAAAACTCAGGTTATCTCTTTTTTCACGTCAAGTGACCAACCAGATGTAGTGCCCAAAGTTCTATCTACTGGGAGATTTCCCTCTGACTTGCAGAGCCACCCTAGACAGATACCTCCTTGAATCAGGCCAGCATCCCCCTGTCTTCTGATTGTTTGGTCAGAGGGAATTCCCTGGGGCCAGAGGTAGGGTTTGAGGGAGAGGCAGGAAACAGTAGGAAGTCTGAGTCGTCTGGCTCTGCAGGGAAGAGAAGGGCTTAGAATAGAATTGGGGATGTGAAGGGATAGAGGATAACAGCTCACCCACATATGTGCAAGTTCTTTACCCTTAAATTTAAATGGAGCTTCAGTAAGCTTCTTCTTACTTTATATGAGAAAATTCTTACAGACAAAACAGCATCAATATTCAAGCCAAGAAGGCAATAAAGGAATAATAACTTAGCACTTGACATATATTTCTGACAAATAATGTATTTCATGGTCCATCCTAAATGTACCTGAGGTAAAAGTAGATGTATCCAACATCTAAGCTTAATTGATTTTTGCCAGAAAGTCTATTTTGAAATGTGAGCTTCTGATACATTCCTTATGTTTGTGCTTTTTAAAACAAGTTTCATTTTTATATTTTCTTTGTCAGCAGGGGAAAAATCAGATCAATTCTATAAGATCAGTTCTATACAAGCATTATTGAAACTGTTGGAGTCCCAATATGGAGTCTTTAAAATAAATGTGCTTAAACTAACCTATGATGTCAGAAGTCAGGAAAGGTAGCACAAGGGGGCATCTAGCGGCTGATAATGTGTTTCCTCCTCGGGGCATTGATTACATGGGAAACTTCATTTTGTGAAATTACAACAAGCAGTGCACTTATGATAGATGTACTATTGTATATGTCTATTACACTTCAATATGAAGAGAAAAATAGAATATGTTTTAAATAATCATGACATTCTTGCAAACGTTTTCATGAACTAGAAACTAGATTAGACAATTTCACAAAATGCTGCACAATTAGTGCATTCTCCCAGCTAACCAGCCCATCAAAATCATTTATTGAAGGTGTAGAATGCAAGGCATTGCATTAAATATTGTCTATAGACTTGCGTGGAAGGCAACATATCTACGTTAAAGACAATTAATCACAAGACAAATATTTACTGAGTATCTGCTAAGTAGTGGGCACTAGTCTAGACCCCTGAGCTTACATGAGTAAGCAAAACAGGCAGAATTCTTATCCTTGTGGAACTGATGCCTAGTGAGAGAAGACAGCCAATTAACAACAAACAATAAGTAAATTGCATGATTTGTCAGATGGTGATAAGGGATGTTCAAGAAAATCGAGCAGGGTAAGAGAGATTGGGAGTGTTGTAGGGGAAGTTTACAATTTTAAATAAGATGTTCAGGTGGGCATCACTAAGGAGGTGATACTTAAGCAAAGATGTAAAAAAGATGTTACCCATGTGTAGAGCTGGAGAAAGAGAATCCAGGCAGAGGACACAATGAGTCAGAAAAGGACCTGATGAGTTCAAGCCAAAGAAACCAGTGTGATTAGGATAAGATGAGCTAAGGGGAAAGGAGTAGATGTGAGGTCAGGGAATTAATGAGAGGAAAGATAATTGTAAACTATTGTATGATTCTGGTTTTTACTTTCAATGAAATGGGACACCATTGCAAGAACTTGAGTAAGGGAGTGGCATGAGCTGACTTACATTTTGAAAGTATCTAGCTGCTATTTTGTGAATAGACTACAAAGGAGGAAGAGTAGTAGAAAGAGGAAACCTCCTACACTGTTGGTGGGAATGTAAATTGGTGCAGCCGCTATGGAGAACAGTATGGAGGTTCCTTTAAAAACCAAAAATAGAGCTACCATATGATCCAGAAATCCCACTCCTGGGCATATATCCAGAAAAGACAAAAACTCTAATTCAAAAAGATACATGCACCCTAATGTTCATAGCAGCACTATTTACAATAGCCAAGACATGGAAGCAATGTAAATGTCCATCAACAGATAAACAGATAAAGAAGATGTGATAGATACACACACACACACACACACACACACACACACACAATGGAATATTAGTCAGCCATAAAAAGAATGAAATAATGCCATTTGCAGCAACATCAATGGACCTAGAGATTGTCATACTAAGTGGAGTAAGTCAGACAGAGAAAGACAAATAACATATGATATCACTTATATGTAGAATCTAAAAAAAATGATACAGATGAACTCATTTACAAAACAGAAGTCGACTCACAGACATAGAAAACAAACTTATGGCTACCAAAGGGGAAAAGGGTGGGGGGATAAATTAGGAATTTGGGATTAACAGATACACAATACTAATATAAAACAGATAAACAACAAGGACCTACTGTATAGCACAGGGAACTATATTCAATATCTTTTAATAACCTAATGGAAAAGAATCTGAAAAAGATTTTATATATAATATCTTAAAATATATATTATATATAACTAAATCACTTTGCTGTACACCTGAAACATTGTAAATCAACTATACTTCAATTTTAAAATATTGACCAAAAAGAAAAGACTAGTAACAGGGAGACGAGTCAGGAGGCTGTTGCAATAATCCAGGTGAAAAAGGACAGTGACCTGGACCAGGCTGGTAGCAGCAGACGTGTAAATAATTGTCAGAGTTTGGATATATTTTGAAGATTGAACCAACAGGATTTGTTGAAGGATTGGATATGAGATTTGAGAAAAGAGAGGAGTCAAGCATGGTTTTGAGATTTCAGGACTGAACAAAGGTGAAGTTGTCATCAACTCAGATGAGGAAGGCTGTGGGTAGAGCGGGATTGAGGAGGAACGTGACAAGTTCCGTGTTGGGCACAGTAAGTTTGGGATGTCCCTCAGACATCCTAACAGAAAAGTCAAGTAGGTACTAAAGTATATATGAGTTTAGAGTCCAAAATAAATGTGTGAATGTGAATGTAAATTTCAGGTTAATAGGCATAGAGATTATATTTATAAGATTAGATGAGCTAACCAGGAAGAGAACATAAAATAGAGGAGAGAACCAAAGACTAAGCCCTGGAGCATTCCGAGAGAAGCACTGAGAAATAGAGAAAGAACAGCCAGTTCTGTCCTAGGGTATTCCAAGCCTGCGACAGGACTGGTTGACTTACCACTTAACACTGTAATAATTACATCCCAGGAAAAGAAGTCCAAGGACATTTTACCAGTTTCTATGCCAAGCCATGATCATGAGCAATCACACAGTACCTGGCATAGAGTAGCAAGAGCTTCCGAATTATTGCAAATTGTTGAATGAATTATTTCAAGGCTCTGGAGACAGGCCAAAATCTCTTGAGGCTTTAGCTCTTATTATTAGAGAGACCTGGTATTCTAAATACATTTAGACTCCCTCCCCTTCGTACCCTCTGGGCACCCTGGGGACCAGATGGGTCAATGTGGTTCCTACTTGGGACTGAGCTGAAAGCCTATAGGCTGCTTCACTCAAAACATCTGTTCTTTCCCCTGATCAACACTATCTGATCAATTCTTTTTGGTCCTGAAATATCTACCTGCTGTAACCAAGCATTCTTCTGCCCCAGAGCCTCTGTCTCAGTGGTCCCTCTGTCTGGCCCATCTCCCCTTTGAACAGCTTACTGCCTCTCTTCACTGAAGCCTCTGCTTAATGTCATCTCTTCAGAGAAGCCTATTAGCATCATTTGATCTCAAACTGCGCTAGTCTTTTCCACTTTCTTTTTATACCACTCACTACTACCTGCCATTACATTTATTTGTTTGGTGATTGGTGATATGGTCTGAGTTGTATCCCCTGAAAATTTGTATGTTGAAGCTTTTCCCTTCGGCATGCTAAATGTAGATTGAGAAGTAATTGAGTTTAAATGAGGTCTTAAGAGTGGAGCCCTGATCCAATAGGATTAGTGTCCTTATAAGAAGGAACACCAGAGATTCAGCTCTCTCTCTGCTGTGTAAGGACACAGTGAGAAAGTGGCCATGTGCAAGCCAGAATGTGCCCTCACTAGGAACCGAATTAGCCAACTCTGTGATCTTGGACTTCTAGCCTCCAGAACCACGAGAAATAAATTTCTGTTGTTTAAGCCACCCAATCTATGGTATTTTGTTATGGCAGCCCGAGCTGACTGAGACCATTGGTTACCTTCTTTCTGCCTCTTCCACTAAGAGTCTCTTTAAAGCAGGATTTTTTGGGGTTTTTTTCCTATTCCAGTGTATGGAACTAGAACAAAGTTTCACCCATAGCAAGCTACTCATTAAATGTTGATGAATGAATCAATTCTCAGATCTGGTCAAGATGTCACTTAGTTAAATAGTTTCATGGATGACCCCCATGTGGAAGGTTCTGGCTGAGCAAGAGAAAAAGTAAAGAACACATGGTCCCCGGCCCACGAAAAGCCTGCAAGCTGGTCGTTCTGGGTTAGGTTGCTCTGTTAGGCTGATAGCAATTCACTTCCCCAAACTCCAAATTCTGTTTCCTGACAGGCTCCAGAGAGGAGGGACAGTGCTTTGGGTAATAACAACCCTCATTTTAGCCGAGGCTCCAGGGTGTTTTCCATGAGAGTCATCTCGGGCAAACAGAGCAGGTTTTCAAAGTAAATTTAGCGTCTCATTTGGGATGAATAGTCTGTGTTTTTGTCTTATAAATCATACCCAGCAATCCTTTTCTCAACCTTGGCACTTGAAGAGTAGAGGATATGGCATTTCTGACCCAAACCAGTTACAGGATGGGAGTACATTATAGAGATACTTGTAGGAAAGGGTTTGGAGAAAACCCGTGTCTCTCTTGTCAGGAGACCCCCAATTCAGGATCTTATATCCTTGACTGAACTCTGACTTTGAAAATTTCCCAAAGTATACACACGCGCGCACGCATGTGCACACACACACACACACACACCCATAATTAATATATTCAGGCTGAAACCAGCTAACACAGTGGCGCATTGTGTAGAGGATGATATTTATAGTGACCTGACTCCACGGACTCTGTGGACATGAGAGGCAAAACTAGCTAATTGTGTGGGAAAAAGTAATAATATTATGGATCCACAAGGCTGTGAAAGATAAAAAAGAAGATAAGCAATAAGAAAAGCTTTCAGAGTCTCACAGCTCAGTCCTCTATTTGGAGGTAGAAGGGTTTTATTTCTGTCTCAAGCGTAGGCTTAGGCAAACCCAAGCCTTGCTCTTTGTGGTGGGCTTATAAGCAGGGTAAATGGAAAAAGGGAAATTCCTGGCAAGCCCTGGCTTGGAGATGGTACAAAAAATCCTCAGTAAGTATAGTGTATTTCCTTCTTTTCTGAATCCATACTAACTTGCCCAGTAAAACTTTCTTTAGTCCTTTACTGATTCCAAACCTTATTTTAATTCTTGCCTTTCGCTTCTTATTTCCTTTCCCACAGATGGTGGGTAAAATATAAGCCTGTAAAAGTAAAGCTTAAAAGACTTACGTTTCTTTTTTTGGCTTTCAAATGTTTCACACGACTACGTGATAGTCCCACCTCATCCACTCACACTTACATTTTTCCTCTTCCTAGCATTAATAGGCTTAAATGTTTGGTTAGGCAGGAAATTTACAATAGGGAACTTCATCCACCATTCTCTTGCCTCTTGAAGGAGTTTTTAAAAATACGGAAGAGATTCGATTCTAGGTACAATAGAGTGAGCACATTCACTCATTCCACCCTGTTCCTCCCACTGAATGCAGCTATGAAACCTGCACACAACACATGGAGCATCTGAGGGCCCTGAAGGTAAATAGTAGCAGGCAGATTGGAGAAGATGACCAAGATGGTGATTTTATCACTTTTTCCCCTCTGGTATCTCTTGAAAGTCAAGTCTGTCCGACAATATGTAAAAACAATAATATACAATGCCAAGTGGAATTTACCCTACAAACACAAGACTGGTTCCACGTTGAATATCAGTCAATGCAATTCACCATATCAACAGTTTAAAGAGTAAAAAACAAAAACAAACAAACAAAAAACACCAAAAGCATGAAACATAAAAGAAGAAATTGATAAATTGGACTTCATCAAATTTTTGCTCTACAAAAGACATTAAGAACATGAAAAGACAAGCTACAAACTGGGAGAAAATATTTGCAAATAATATTTCTAAAAAAGAACTTTTATCCAGAATACATAAAGAACCCTCAAATATCAACAATAAGAAAAAAATTCAACTCTGACATAAATCGTATCAATGTTTACTTAGGTCAGTCTCCCAAGGCAATAGAAAGAAAAGCAAAAGCAAACAAATGAGGCTTAATCAAACTTATAAGCTTTTGTACAGCAAAGGAAACCGTAAATGAAATGAAAAGACAACCTATGTATTAGGAGAAAATATTTGCAAACAATGTGACTGACAAGGGCTTAATTTCCAAGATATACAAACAGCACAATTTACAATAGTCAAGACATGGAAGCAACCTAAATGTCCATTGACAGATGAATGGATAAAGAAGATGTAGCACACATATACAATGGAAAAGAAGATGTAGCACACATATACAATGGAATACTACTCAGCCATAAAATGAATGAAATAATGCCATTTGCAGCAACATGGATGGACCTAGAGATTATCATACTAAGTGAAGTAGGTCAAGGAGAAAGACAAATACCATATGATATCATCTATATGTGAAATCTAAAATATGACACAAATGAACTTATTTATGAAACAGAAAGAGACTCACAGACGTAGAAAACAAACTGATTGTTACTCAAAACATCTTTTCTTTCCCCTGATCAACACTATCAGGGGAAAGGGGAAAGGGGGTGGGGGAGGGATAAATTAGGAGTTTGGGATTAGCAAATACAAACTACTATATATAAAATAGATAAACAACAAGGTCCTACTGTATAGCACAGGGAACTATGTTCAATATCCTGTAATAAACCATAATGGAAAAGAATATGAAAAAGAATATACATATATGTGTATAACTGAATCACTTTGCTGTATACCAAAAACTAACACAATGTTGTAAATCAACTATACTTCAATAAAAAAAATAAAAAAAAAACAATCCAATATTAAAATGGACAAAAGACCTGAATAGATACTTTACCAAGGAGAATGTAAAGATGACAAATAAGCCCATGAAAAGATGTTCAATATCATTAGCCGTTAAGGAAATACAAATTATAGCTACAATGACACATCTATTACCATGGCTAAAATAAAAATTACCAAAATACCAAGTGGTAGCAAGGATGCAGAGCAACTATAATTCTCATACTTTGTTGGTGGGGATATAAAATTGTACAAGCCCTCTGGAAAAAGTTTGGAAGTTTGTTTGTTTAAATTTTTATTAGCATATAGTTGATTTACAATGTTGTGTCAGTTCCTGCTGTACCGCAAAGTGTATCAGATATACATATACATATATCCACTCTTTTTTAGATTCTTTTCCCATATAAGTCATTACAGAGTCTAGAGAAGAGTTTCCTGTGCTATACAGTAGGTCCTTATTAGTTATCTATTTTATATATAGAAGTGGGAACTTGTCAATCCCAGTCTCCAAATTTATCCACCTCACCTTTTCCTCCTGGTAACCATAAGTTTGTTTTCTACATCTGTGACTGTATTTCTGTTTTGTAAATAAGTTCATTTGTACCATTTTTTTAGATTCCACATATAAGCGATTATCATATGATACTTGTCTTTCTCTGTCTGACTTATTTCATTCACACTCACCATATCCAGCAATCCTATTCCTGGGTATTTATCATAGAGAAATACATACATTTACAAAAACAAACAAACAAGCTTTGTATATAATTGTTTATATAGTGGCTCTAGTCATAATCACCAAAAATTGGAAACAACCCAAATGTCCTTCAATTAGTGAATAGATAAACAAACAGTGGTAAATCTGAATAATGGAATACTACTCAGCAATATAATGAAACCAACTTCGAATGATTCTACAACTTGGATGAATCTCAAAGGCATTAAGCTGAGTGAAAGTAACCAGTCTCAGAAGGTTACCTACTCAATGATTCCATTTATATGAAAGTCTCTAAAGGACAAAGTCGTAGTGATGGAGAACAGATTAGGGGTTGGGGAGAGAGTATGATGGCAAAGGGATAACATGAGGGCATTTCAGGCAGGATAGAACTGTTCTGTATCTTGATCCTGGTGATGGTTACATGAATTTATATACTTGTTAAAATTTATAGGACAGTACATACAAAAAGGTCAATTTTACTGTATGTTAATTTAAAAAATGAGACTGGAAAAAACACAGAAGATTGCACAGATATATAAAACAGGCGGAAAATTGTCATTTTTCTCAGTTTTCCTTTTCCATTTATCTAGGATAGAAAACTATTTAGGCAAACTACTTTCAGATTTAATATTCTACATGTGTGTTCATTCCCAATTTCCATCAAAGCATCCATGCAACTTGAGTCACCAAGTGCAGATCTGGAACAGATAGCTGGGGGGAAAGGACAGGCTATCAGAAAGTTAATGACTTGGCCTGATGCCACATTTAAAGGAACAAGGAGGACATTCAAACCTTAATGGGAGTATTCAGTCCATGAGACAAGGAGACAAGCTTTAGCTTTAATCAGCTTTTCCTGCAATATGTTCCATGAGTTTGCTGGGTCACCAAATGACCAGCTTCAAGTTCTTAAGCTCACAAGAAGGCGAAACCATTGTTTTTCTATGATCCTCAAAACAAAGCTCTATACACAACAGAACTGTGCTACCAGGCCCAAAATAAGACTACAAATTTGTTGATTTTTTTTTTTTTTTTAGACTGAAGCTCCCTGAGAACTTACCTGCCTTATGCACAGTTGCTCCCAATACCCAGCATGTAACAGATATTCACTTAGTGTTTACTGGATTGAGCTGAATATTAGAAAGTGGCTTTAACTTACTAGGATTATTTTAGGATCTCTAGTTTGGACTAGGTTAGCAGTCGTAGTAAAAATAAGAGGAAAATGCCTGATAGGAAGGAGGGTGAAATATTTTTCATGGTTTGAACATCAATCAGAACAGGGAGGCATCATCTAGAACCCCACTGATGGGAGTCAGGAGATTTGACCTTGACTCCAGGCTGGGTTCTGTTTCTCCGGCACTCACAGAGCAGACAGCCACAAGGATAGCATAGCCAGGGGAGGTGGCAACCTCCCTGTGCCATGTGGAGCAGAAGGCAGTATCTTTTGAAAATATCAAGAGCGACCTGGACTTCCCTGGTGGTGCAGGGGTTAAGAATCCGCCTGTCAATGCAGGGGACACGGGTTCGATCCCTGGTCCGGGAAGATCCCACATGCCTGCTGCGGATCAACTAAGCCTGTGTGCCACAACTACTGAGCCTGCTTGCTGCAACTACTGAAGCCCGTGCACCTTGAGCCCATGCTCTGCAACAGGAGAAGCCACCACAATGAGAAGCCCGTGCACTGCAACAAAGAGTAGCCTCCACTCGCCGCAACTAGAGAAAGCCCACGCACGGCAACGAAGACCCGACGCGGCCAAAAAAAAAAGAGTGAACTTGCTTCAACTTGGCTTGGTTAGTTTTCAGGTTACCTCAGGAAAAGTGGGGGCTACTTGCAGGAATCCACATGCATTACTTCTGTAAACAGCTCAGGAACTCAGGCAGCATCAGCCTGGACCCACACTGTCTCAGCCTATCTGCTACGTTCAGCTATTTGCTCCATTTTCCTCTCTCTACCCACTGAGTCCTCTGCTTATGCATTGACTCCTGTTCCCACTACTAACAGGGAGAGTTCTTAGAATTGTCTAGTTCTAATGGGTTACAGAATTTTACTGGGCCACAGTAATGTCACAGCCTAGCCAATGGATGGGCTGCCCTTGGGTCATAAATGCCTATATAAATGAGGCCACAGAAAGTTGGGGTCAGGGTTGGGGCAGTTCCCTTCACAAGGGTTGTGAAAGGACAGAGCTGAAATTTAAGGACAGAGTTTCCTCTGGAGTTGGGGGCTGGGGCTGGTGGCATTTGGCTGACACTCTTCTGACTCACTGATATTACGCAACAGGTGGAGGGGTGAGTGAGGGTGGCGGCTCTTTGTAGGCTGGAAGGACAAACTCACAAAGAGGGACTGTGGCACACAGCTCCTGCTGCTGGCGGGCCACTCTCAGGTCCCACACAGAGCTGGAACGCTGCTCTCGGGGCACCGGAGGTGCCCTGTGCTGCATGTGTCTTTTGGGGAGACCGTGCGTGTGTTGTCTAAGAACATGAGTGTAGAGTGTCTTGGGTTCCAATCCCAGCATGGTCACTTGCTTTGTGATTTTGAATAAATAAACTTGCCCTCTGAACTTCAGTTTTCTTAGTTATAAAGTGGGGCTAATTCTCCCTTAAATTGTTTAAAACAAAATCCAGGTCATGTTAATGTAAATGTAAATCCAGGTCATGTTCATGTAAATCCATAAATTTATCTCTACTACCTAAAATCCTACATGGCTCCCCCTTGCTCAGTGTCACATCCCAAATCCTTACAACGGCTGACGACGCCCAGCATCGTACCCTCCTCATTCCCAGGCCTTCTCCCCTGTCTTGCTCTGCTGCAGGCACACCAGCCTCCTGGCTATTCCTTGTACGCTCCAGACCTGTTCCTACCTTCGGCCCCTTGCACTAGCTGCACCTTCTGCCTAGAAAAATCTTCACCCAGGCGGCTTCAAGATTCTCTGTGATCAACTTCCAGTCTGTCCCACCCTCTGGCCTGCATTCTACATTCCCCTTGTCCTGCTCTACTTTTCCATAGTACAGATCCCTTTCTAACACAGTACATAATTAATTATTGATCATGCTTATTTTGACTCTCCCGCAGTAGAACATAAACCCCAGAGAACGGGAATTTTGTCTGTTTTCCTCACTAATTGGTCTTCAGCACCAAGAACAGAGTAGGCACAGAACAGGCACAAGAAATAGTTTTGAATGAATGAGCAAGTGGGTATCAGTTGCCTTCTAGCTTCATTTCCTTCCATTGCAACCTCAGCTTCTGATGATTACCTGAGTCACTCCCCTCACCCTCCATTCATTCATATATTCATTCGTTTGCTCAACAATTATTTATGTGTCTGTTCTGTACCAGACATTGGAGATAGAGCAGTGAACACAGCCAAGTCACTGCCTCCTTACTCGCCAGGAAGACAGGCAATAAATACATAAACAAATTAAAATGTACTCTAATGTTAGGTGCTGTAGGATACCAGAATATGTCACCCCAAAATATGCCTCTTTTCCATAAGGATTATTTTAAGCTGATTATTTTGAAAAATAGCAGACACAGGTGAAGCTCTGAAATCAGAGTAGAAGTTACTCTTTTGTAAGGAAAATTTGCATTTGTAAGAGAAATCTCCATTTGTAAGGATGTCTCCCACTCTGTACCAGGGAGAAGACAACCCTAAATCATAGAAACCTCTTAGCCATAGAGAAGGCACAGACCTAACTCTGCATAACAAAACTTACTCTTGTTTATTATGCTTTTCCTGGTCACTTTCCCAGAACTTGCCTCCCCACACCTTTCTTCTTTTGTTGTAGCTGAAGATGGTGTTTAAGCCCAAATTCTAAATCACCTCTGAGTTACTGTTCCCTGAGTTTCTCTCATGTATATGAGATATACATGTTAATAAACTTCCGTTCGCTTTTTTCTTTTTAATCTGTCTTTTGTTACAGGGCCCCAGCTGAGAACCTTGAAGGGTAGAAGTAGGATTTGTTCTCCCCTACAGTGCCGCTGCGTGCTAATGAAGACATCAAGCAGGGCGAGGTAGAGTGTTACTCTCAGGAGGGTGGCCAGGGAGGCGGCCCAGTAGAAGTGACACTGGAGGAAAAGTCGGCGTGAAGTGAGGGCAGGAGCCACGTGGCCACGGGGATAAGGTGCAGCCGGCAAGAGAACAGTAAAGGCAAAGGCCCAGCAGCAGTGGCTACAGGGTTGGAATGTTGCTGCCCTCACCCAGCCATCGCCACCCTATACCTGATCGGTTGGACGTACTCACGGCACTGGGCAGACAGTGGCGCTGTAGACTTATTGCTTCAACTCTCAGATGGGTTCTCAGCACTGCTCCTCTTGCTCTTAGTTCTCTCTCCTGAGACAGGAGGGAAGTGGGCAGGGGACAGCCATTAAAAATGACAAAGCCGTTGAGGATACGACATAAACTGGTTAGAACCCACTAGGCCCAAGATGGCGGAAGAGTCGACTTCCAGTGGACCTTGAGCCTCATTATACACTCATTGTAATATATTAGCATATGCTAACTGACACACCCACATGCGCCATGGCAGTTCCAAGGCTGACCATAAAAGGCCAAAAAGTGGGCGATGGCCCAATTCCTGGAAATCCCCGCCCCTTCCCCAAAATAGTTGGAATACTCCTCCCACTCCTGGTTAGCCTATGAAATTACCCAGACCCGAAAAGCTAACCATCCCCACACCTGAGGGCTGCTCTCAGAGCCTTTTGAGATGGACCTGCATTCTGCCTATGGAATGTGTATCTCTGCTTTCACTTTACTTTGGCTCAGTCTTGAATTCTTTCCTGCGAGAAGCCAAGGACCCTCACTTGGTGGCCTGTCCCAGAAACTCCCCCAAGACCTGGGACATGACCATCTTCTTGAGCCCCATTTTCCTGCAACCTCTTTACAAAGGATATAAATAAATCTACTTCTTACCTATCACTTTGCCTCTTGCTGAATTCCTTCTGGGCCGAGACATAAAGAACCTGAGCTTCATTAAGTCCGAGATGAGTTGTTTGGTTTCAGTTGTAAGACTGTGGAATCGAGTCCCATCTGAGAAGTGTGGTTTCATGCCCACTCGCCATGGCAGCTCTTCCAAACATGCACACTTCACTGAACCAAAAATAAAGTTAAGAACAACAGCAACTAACCTTTACTCACAGTTTCTATGGCTCAGGGATATGGCTCAGGGTTTTTTTCCCATAAATTTATCTCATTTAGTCTTCAAACATATAGGTTAGGTACTGTTATTTTATAGATGAGAAAACTGAAGCTTAAGGATGTTAAACTTGACCAAGGACTTCACTAGTAACTGGTGGAGCTAAGAGTAAATTCAGAGCCGGGGCTGGACTGACCTCATCCAAATTCCAACCCCATCCCTATTGGCAAATGACCTCACCTCATCTCTTACTTCACCTGCTCAGAAAACGAAGAGCATGGAGGTGGTCAAACAGTTACTGACACAATTACCTGCCAAATTTCATCAAATCTCAGAGACTATTGATTATAAGAAGCACCATTATGTCATATAACACTAAATAATGCTGCAGTAAATTATGAAACAATGTTAAGACAATTCCTATACAAGATATGTCTTAAGAAAAAAAATTTGTCTTTAAAAAATGGATGATTTTTAAGTATGGTACATCCACACCCATCAAAACCTCTTTCTTTCCTGTGTTGAAAGATGAGATATCCTTCCTCAAAACTAAAACCCTCTTCCTATGTTCTTTACTCTTTCTCCTCCTTGACCTTTTTCCATTGATTTTTTTTTTTTCCTTCCTCTCCAGTGTGTTCAACTTCACCTTCCTCAGACTAAAAACATCTTTAGGTTTCTTTCATGCTGAAAGTCATCAGCTTGATACACACAGTGACATCCTCTAGCTATTATTATTCCATATTTCGCTTTTCCTTCTTATTTCTTCTTCCTTCCTCTCTTCTATTTATATTGAGACTCACAAAGACTATCTCAGAGACATCAGATATATTGGTCCTAATTATAAAGCCTAATATTTGTTTGCAACATCTTCATTGTGGGCATGTTATTACGGTTGTTCTTTCCCCAGAAAACCTTCCATTGGGGAACCAATCTTCCCTCACACCAACCCTTAGAAACATTGTTCAGGAGAACTGACTCCCCCAGTTCCTTCCTCCGGGAATGCTCACATGATCTAGGTCCAGACAGAATACTACATCCAGGTTGGCATCAGCCTTAGGTTGAAACAAGGATGGGTACAATCATCTAAGCCAGGCCAATCAGAATTCTGCATTGAATTTTTCTCTTGGAGCACTCCTGAAAGATGTACTCTTTCTGTCAAGATTGCTCTTACGCTGCTGGTGGCCATTTGGTCCATGGTGTGGAAATAGCCTGTCTAAGAGGTGCAGAAAGATACGGATCCCTTATGTCATACCTTGATTTCATAGATACAAAGATGCCTAACACCAGGATACTCCTAGACTTTTCAGGTACATGAGTTAATAAATTTCCTTTTTGTTCATGATGTGTGATTTGTGTTTTTGTTACTTGCAATCAAAAGTGTTCTGCTGTGTTCTTTTACGTGATGGCCAGTCAAGTGCAGCCACAAGAAGAGATGCAGGAGAGGCACAAGAAAACAAATTTTATTATACTCACAGGTCTAGAGGGGAGTGACGGCTTGCCATACAGGGTTACAGGGAAAGCACCAGAATTTGGGTTTTATCTTCAAGCAGAAGACAAGAAAAAGGGGAAAGCTGAAGCTAGAACCTTTTTGCAGTTGCTGTGGGAAAGACAAGGCAGTTCAGGGTAAACAGTCTAGGATTGGCTGGTTTGAATAATTTCTGTGGGCTCTAAACTATAAGGGTGTCTCTAGTCACCTGACACCTGGCCTAGGATGATTAAGGCAGAGAGATATTGTCTGCCGGGGTGTAGGGCCTGATAGAGGAGGTATAGCTTTGGATTTGTTAGTTTGCATATCAAAGGCATGCTCCAGGATGAGTTCTTGGCTATCCCTTAAATTTGCTAGCCTCAGGAACTATCTCTCTCCAGCCAGAAAGGCTTTTTTAAAAAAGGTGTCAAAACATCAAATAAACGGAAAATAAAAATATATACAAAACCTAAAGTTATACAGTTTTCAAAGAGCTTTGACATACATTGTTTTACTTGATCCTATGGTTTCTGGGGGGCAGGATATATTTGTCCTGCTCATAAGTAAATTTCTGGGACTCAGCACGTGCCGGGCATATAACAGGTGCTCCAAAGTATTTGTTGAATTAAGTGAGAAGTATATGTGTTATTACTTACCCCATTTTATAAAACGGGGTACTGAGATCAGAGAGTTAGTTAGGTCCTAGAGTTGGGTTAGAATGGTCTTGGTTAGACTAAGGTAAGAGGCTATGGTGAAAACCCAAACTGGGAGTGGGCAGTGTAGGATGGACTTGGATTACAATACAGGTGACAGATCAATCTTAGTCTTTTTTTCTGGAGTTCCACAGCAGCTCTTCACTATCTCCCATCAGTTTTTGCTCCTCTGCAATCACTACATCCACTCAACAGCCAGAGTGATCTCATTAAGGTATCAAATCAGATCCTACTACTCTTCTGCTTTAAGCCCTTCAATAGTTTACCTTTACTTTCAGGGATAAGAACTCCAATCTTCAACAAATCATACAAGGTCCTTAGGATCTTGCTGGCCCTGCCCATCCCTTAGCTTCATTTCCTCCTATCTTTCTCTGTATTCTCACTGCTCCAAACACAACAGCCTTCTTTCCATTCTAGAAAAATACAGTTCTCTCCCAACTCAAGGCCTTTGCCTGGAACACTTTCTCTCCTTCACTCTTTATCTAGTTAATTCCTCCTCGACGTTAAGGTTTCAGTTCTAACATCATTTCCTCCGGAGGCTTCCAAGTTCTCTTCTCCACTCTCATTCCAGATCACGTCTTTTGCTATCCATTCTTGTCCCTGGGTTTTGATTTCATAGCCCCTATCAGTTTAATGATTATTGAGTATTGACTCTCCAAAAGACTACCGGCATAACCTGTCAATCAAGTAAAACTTAGAAATGTCTCAGAGGGGGAAGTCGGGAGCTGGTATTTATAGGTTTTTGAGGTCTAGACTCAAGTGGTTTTAAGGGGATCCGATTGAGATCAGGCAAAGTTCTTTACTGAATCATTTCAGATTGGTGAATTTAGAGTGAGCTGGGGGTCTTGCAGCAAATCTTGATAAGTAAACAGTTGTTTGATGAGCAAGGAGTTTTCCAGTTAAGTGTTCTGTTATCCTGAGAAACTGACTGTTTGAGCAGCTAAAGTTCAGATAAATTGATTTTTAGAAAGTCCTTAAAGCAAACGATAAAGACATTTACCGGGATATAGCCTCAGCTCCCTGGGCAAGAATTACTGGAACAAATCATGCAGTCATGTTGGTGTAGGTGACCTTAGTTCTGAGGCCCCAGTTACAGTATATGGAGGCAAGCGGTCTCAGTTATCTTGACATGCCTGTGTTTATGTCACCCCTTCCCAATAGCACTTGTGGCAATTGTAACTTTACATCTAACATCCATCTCTACCATAGACTGTATGCTCGGTGAGGGGAGGTTCCGTATCTGTTTTGCTCACGATTTTATCCCCCGTACTGGTCATAGCACCTGGAACGTACAAGGTGTTCACCTAGTATTTGCTGAACGACTGAGACCTTTGACAAGAGCCTGCATGGGAGGATGGGGTAAGAAAGCAGAGCTCACTTCGTCTTCAGTCCTGGGTTTGAGTGGTTCCAGTAGTGCCAAAATGGGTGCTGGGAGAACACATTAGAAGGGAAAGATGAGAGTTCTACTTTGGGAAAGTGAGTTTCATTTCTGACAGGAAATACACATCTAGAATTCAGGAAAGATAAAAGCCAGGACAGTATATGCAAATTTTATGAATTTTGTTTATTCAGAATGGCTGAAGAAACAAAGTAATGTGAAGCTGTCAGATGACTATCGTTGCTATAAATCTGACTTTATCAGAAAAACTCCTCCTTAAAAGTCCATTTAGATTGAAAGTCCTCCTCAGTCTGGCAAGGGCAAGACTAATTAAAATGTACTAGCTTGTAAAGATGATAATAAATACATACATAGCGCCTTCTGTGTGCCTTTTCTAAGTGCTTAACCTCCATTAACTCATTAAACCTCATAATAACTCTATGAGGTAAGTGCTAGAATCATCTCCACTTACAGATAAGAGACATAAAGAACTGAGGGGCTTCCCTGGTGGCACAGTGGTTGAGAGTCTGCCTGCCAATGCAGGGGACACGGGATCGAGCCGTGGTCTGGGAAGATCCCACATGCCGCGGAGCAACTAGGCCCGTGAGCCACAACTACTGAGCCTGCGCGCCTGGAGCCTGTGCTCCGCAACAAGAGAGGCCGCGATAGTGAGAGGCCCGCGCACCGCGATGAAGAGTGGCCCCCACTCGCCGCAACTAGAGAAAGTCCTCGCACAGAAACGAAGACCCAACACAACCAAAAATAAATAAATAAATAAGCCTACACCTTTAAAAAAAAAAGAAAAAAAAAAGAACTGAGAAAAACTGTGTGCAACTGTATGAAATAGGACTGGCTACATGAACATAACTTTCTATTCTGGGAAGTTCTTGCCCAAGAAGATAAAGCTTGCAAAATATTTGTCTCAAGGACATCCTGAAAATTCATTTACCTGAAGACTAGACAGCTCACCTGGGAAAAGCAGATTGCTTATCAAAGGGTTACTTACTCATCAAGTCACTTCAAAACCTACACGTTGCTGAGTTCACTGATCTTAAACCATTGTGTCACACACTTGGCCTAGCCACAAGCAGGTCCCCACGCTGAAAATCTCACCTAAACCTAATAAATACCCATCCTTGTTGTCTCCCTCTGAGACACACTAAGATGATGTCAAGACAGTGCTCTCCTTCATTGCAATAAGCTATGAACTTGGCTTTGCTTGAACAATAGGTTAATTTGGTGGTCTTTTCAGGAAGTCAGCGGTTAATAGAACCACAAGATTAATGCCTTGTGCCCAGTGCTTTGCTAATGTGTTCACTAATTTTGTGTGGAGAAGGAAGTAAGGCCAGAATTTATTATCCAAATGGATGTCCACCTCACTTGGTAAAGAAAGTTAAGTTTTGAGAAAATTACAGGCAAAATTCTTTGTATCTGTTACAGAGCTCAGCATAGCTTTAAACTGAATTAAATATAATCATAGACTAACAGACAGAAGCAAGATACTTAAATGAATATAGCCGAAAACATCATCAAAACCAGAGAAGGACGGTTAGAGTGGGGAAGGTCCCAGGTACAGTCAGGCACAGAGATTAAAAGCACCGGCTTTGGATTCGGAAATGAGTTTAAGTTCTGGCTTCACCATTTACCAGCAATTTGACTTTGGACAATTAACTTCCCTGAAACCTCGGTAGCTCACCTGTAAATTAGAAATAATGTTCGTACCTACATCATAGAGTTAATATGAGAACTGAATGGACAGCGTATGCCAAGAGTTGGCCACGGTGTAATTGGTGGTATTTATTGTTATTATTACAATTCACTGCAGGATTTTAGGGCTTGGGAAGAGGAAAGATAAAATCAGTGGTATACTTGAAGGAAACTAGAGAACTCAAAGAGAAGAAACAAACAAACTGTCTTACAAGTTTGGGAATTCAGGATTGGATTTTTCTGTAGTAGTCTGGTATTTTTCCAGGAAGACTGGTTACCAAGGCCAGAGGGGTAGTTCCCCAGCTAAACTTTCCATTTGATATGAAAGCGCCGTTTACCTCCCAAAAGGCAAAGTTTAGGACTGTAGCAGAAGCTTGATCTTAAAAGTTAAAGAATTTAGAACCCTGAGAGAGTGATGAAATCTGTCAAAGAGAAATACCTAAGCACTTTTGTGGGGCTATGCAGGAGGTGAGCACTGTTGTTTTCTAGATGTTACCACTGCTAATGCAAAGGAACAGGAGCTCACTGAGCCCAAAGTTGTTCTTTTCCAAACTTGCTTATTTACCAACCAAGCAAGTCTTGCCCAGAAGTACAGATAGGAGGTGCTGGGTGGCCCCAGTGCTTATTGCAGCCACACCAGCTTTTTGTCTGGCCTCCAAAGATGAATAATCTTGGAAAGGGAAGCCATTTTCTCATTATTTGGAGAACTGTAGAGCCAATGTTTATTTTGTATTTATCATGAGCCTCTAGAGGCTGCTGTTTTGCATGCATTACCTTATTTAATCTTTCTCACAAAACTTTCTGGGTATTATCACCGGCATCATTGAACTCCTAATTGGTTTACTTGTGTTTTCTTATTCAGTGCTCATGGCTTTGTGAAAGAGCCCCTGGGGTCAGGAAAATTAAATGGTCTGTAAGCAGACAGGAGAGATGTGGTGTGGTGTTCCACTGAATGCGGGAACAGGAAAGAGCCTAGAGGATCAACAATAACGAGTTCAAAGTAGAAGTAACAGGATGGAAAGATGGCAGGTTGAAAAAGAAGATAGGCTGATGACCCCTATTTTAACAGCATGGCCTTGAATAGTAACTATACATGCTGGGAAGTGTCTCTAAATATAAAGACAGAAGTCTTGAGGGTGATCTTGAGATTATCAGACTGGAAAGGGTGAACTACTTTCTGATTCTAATGTCCCACTTGGAAAATTGGGTGGTTTTCCAGATGCCAAATGAATTCTTGGAATAAGGTTAAAAGGTGTGAAACAGAATATTGTATGTAATTTTTGGACTCACCTTCAATTGTATCTTGTATGAATTGATTTTAAGTTAATACCATGTCAAGATACAGTCCACATGGGTTTTAATAATTTTAACTCCATCTCTTATTGCTTTGTAAGAGATAGGAGAGTGATTCACTCCTGTGTTCTGTTTCTCAGAAACAGTCAAAACAAATCAAAATTCTTCAAAAGTAACCCAAGGGCAATGGATCCGTGCCAGTGCTGTGAGGGAGACATAAGTCCTTTCGCAAATGTTCTACCTTGTTGAACTGTGTATTTCCAAATTTCAAGCTTAAAGAATCCATTAAGCAATCTTAAAAGAAGGAACGCCATCCCAGAAAAAATGAGATTTGCCAAACTCTTCAAACCTCCTTCAATAACAACTTAGCGAACATTCCTGAGCATCTTCTGTGGGTGTTTCTATAGAGATGAGTGAGCGTGAAGCTGGACAAAGTTACAGCACAGAGTAGGAAATGGGACAGCGCCAAGTCTCACAGAGTTTAAAAAAATCGGGGAAGGGGGAGATTGTTCAATGGAAGACCTTATAAGTAGGTGGGGTTTGAATTTTTTCTTGGGTGGGTAAGTGGGGTGAGGTGGGGCGGCAAGGAGTGGGAGTTTGGAGTAAGTAGAATGGTTAATAGCCTATTTTGATTGAAGTGGGAATTATGGAAATTAGGGTCCGGATGATAGGTCTGATGCTATAAACTTGCTGGTTTGTTTTTAAAGAGAGCTATTAAATACTAGGTAGAAGAGTGATTTCCTTAAGTAGTGTGAAAAGTGTCAGTGCCAGATATATCCCTCTGCCCCCAAGACACACCCTCTACCTTTCTCCTTCCATTCTCCTCCCCGGCAGGCAGGCCTATAGAGGCTATAGCACAAGGGTCTCCCTTACGTCCTGGTTCAGCCACGGAGTGACTTGCAAGTGATCCAAGGGAAGGAAGGAAGTGATGCGAGGGAATCTATTTTCCAGGCTCCCTCCTTCCAGGGTCATCTTGGGCTGCTGCAGCCCACAGAGGAATTGCACAGTTCTTCTGGGCCCTTGGGTTCTGATAACCACTCCTTATCCTTCTCTGGGTGGGTCCAGGGGTGGGAACAGCCCTGTGCCAAATGAATTCTTGGCTTGAGTAGTACCTTCCTCCGGTTCCCTATATCCTGCTCACCTTTGTAAGTAGTCCTTTCCTTACAATTTCCTCAAGTTATCCTAAGATGGGTATACTCTCTTTCCCCCCCTGAGACCTGCATCAGACCTGAGGTAGAGATGCACGGAGCATCTGCTCATCCTGATCCCAGGAGGGCCACCAGGGGGTCTGTGTGCACGCTACGGGGTCCCCCACTCCAGGCCAAAGTTCATTCGAAGAAGGTTTGGACACATCACCCAAATTAGGCCAAACAGATATTCTTCTGGGGAGTCTGCATTAAGGAATTCTCCATATGGGCTGAAGGGGAGGAGAGCTCAGGGGTTGTGCTGTTACATTTTCACCCACCGAGTGGACTGCCAAGTAAAGGAAGTTGATCCGTAGAGAAACCCACTCATTGAAGTTGCCTGAGTTCTGACCGGTTTTGCGGTTCTAGGTTCCAGTCTCTCCTGAGGGTCAGGTAGATTCTAGCCCTCAGGTCCCATGAGATAACTCTATTTTCTTATAATAAACATCACACTCACCACATCCTACCTCCCCCCCCCACACACACACACACACACAAGCACACAATTCTTCGTCGGTTTAAGTATATTGGAGTTATTTTCTGTTACCTGCAGACAGAGACTTGATAGAAGACCCAATACATGCAACCCATTTACCACTTGTGGAGCACTTAGCGTGTGCCAGACTTTACATGACTGAGCTTGTTTAATCCTCTCAACTCCCTGAGAAGTAGTTTTCTTGTGACTCAGCTCTTTCTTGGGTTAAAAGTTTCCTCCAATATTCCACAATTTTTTTCTGGGTGTCCCTCAAGGGGTGCCTCATTAAAGGGGCTCTGGTCACCAGTTTCCAATGGGGGAGGGGCTTCCTCATACCACCAACAAGCAGCTCTTGAACAGCCGCTGAATGTCCTGCCACTCAGCTCAATTTGGACACTATCCACCCTGAGACGGCATCAGATTCCGCAGGTAAAGGGCTCAGTCCCACAAGACCACCCTCCACTTCAGATGTCAATCTCAAACCCAGGTTACCTGTTACCTGTACTTCTGACTGACTGGGTATAAATCAGAGGTTCCCAGGACCCCTTCCCTCAGTTTGATTAATTTGGTAGAGTGGCTCACAGGACTCAGAAAACCCATTTACTCACCAGATAACCAATTTATTACAAAGGATACAACTCAGGAACAGCCAGATGGAAGAGATGCCTAAAGGCAAGGCATGAGGAAAGGGCACCAAGCTTCCGTGCCCTCTGCGAGGGCACCACTCTGCCCACATCTCCACGTGTTCACCAACGCAGACGCTCTCTGAACCCCATCATTTTGGGTGTTATGGAGGCTTCGTTACATAGGCATGATTGACTACATCATTAGCTGTTGGTGATTGAATGCAATCAGCAGCCCCCGCGCTCTCTGGAGGCTGGAGGGTAGAATTGAAAGTTCCAATGCGCTAATCATGCTCGGTTCCCTTGGCAGCCAGCCTCCATGCTTGGTGCTTACCAAAGTCACACATTAACATAGACTCAGCTGTAGTGGAAAGGGTCTTGTTATGAATAAAAAGGCATCCGTTTCACCTTTACGATTCTGAAGTGATTTCAGGAACTGAGGACAAAGATCAAATATTATGACAAGAGATGCTCCCATTGCTTATTGCCCAGGAAGTCCCAAGGGTTTTGAAAGCCGTGAGCCAGGAACCTGGGACAAAGACCAAATATATATGAAAAATATATTTTAGTCATCTGAATGACCAAATATGTATTTCTTAAAAATCACAATATCTCCCTTATGGTTTCTTATAAACCGGTCCGTCAGCCTCAAGTCACCACACAGTCTGTTCTGTTCTTTTTCTTCACGCACAGATGTCACTGTGAAATGACAGTATCTACACCCAAGATCTCAGCTGCAGATGCTACCGAATGTTCTGGTAGTTGGGGTGCTCAAACATCTCTGTGTTGAATGAAGAGATAGGGAGAATGTCTCACCTCCCTCTGTGTCACCTCATGCCTTTAGCAGTTTTTCACGTGGCCAGAAGCTCATCAAATCTCCTGATGAGATCTATGAGCTAATGGCAGAGCCTCCCAACAGTACACTGGCACAGCAGTGAACCACAGAGGTTACAGGGGATATTGGTCCCCTTGGCCCCTGGGGCAGCCTGGTGGGGACTGAGTGACCAGAGCCCTAACACAGTCATCTAACCTTGAGCAGTCTTTTTCATCAACCCCAGTGTGGCCTACACATACTATCATTTCTGTAAATATTAATACTATGACATGAATCTAACCATCCACATAAACCCGACCACACAAACCTGTGCCAACCACAAAAGGGATACGAATCCAATCTGGACCAGCTCAACAACAGACACTGTGCCACTGCTAGCCTGCTTGCCTTTCCTGTTTTCTAGTTTCTCTTCTTTATTAGGAAACAAAACTTGCATGCAAAGGAAGAGGCAGATTGTGGTGTATGTATGAGTGTGTGGGTGTGTGTATGTACGTATTATTAGATATAATATTGTCTATACAGATCTTTCTCAACTTACGTTGGGGTTATATCCCAATAAACCCATCACAAGTTCAAAATACCGTAAGCAAAAACGTGTTTATAATACACCTAACACACCAAACATCAGAGCTTAGCCTAACCTACCTTAAAAGTTCTCAGAGCACTTACATCAGACTACAGTTGGGCAAAATCATCTAACACAAAGCCTAATTTATAATAAAGTGTTGCATATCTCATGTAATTTATTGAATACTGTACTGGAAGGAAAAGAATGGTTGTGAGTGTATTGATCACTTCCACTTGTGATCTCGGGGCTGACTGGGAGCTGAGCTCACAGACTCTGCCCAGCATCATGAGACTGTATCGTACCACATATGGACAGCCCAGGGAAAGATCAAAATTCAAAATTCGAAGCACAGTTTCTACTAGATGTGTATCGCTTTCATACCATCATAAAAGTTGAAAAATCATGAGTCAAACCGTGATCAGTCAGGGACCGTTTGAACTCTTATTAGCCAGCCCCAAATGTCCTTTTATAACCATCCCACTCTGACCACTGAGGAGAGTCTTGGAGAGTCAGGCCACCTACCTGAGGTCACACACTAAGTGACAGCTGAGATTCTAATCCAGGTCTGTCTGGCTCCAGGGACATGTGCCTGATTCCTCACGATTGCCACACCCCTTCTTCCTGATGTTCCACTGATAAGGATGAGACCTTTAAATCTCCATTTAGAGCCCGAGTTCGGGGGCAGCCCTGGAGGCACACCTCTCAGAACTCTCTTCAAGAGGGAACTTCATAAGCAGCAGAGTCAGGCGACAGCTTCTAGCTGCAACAACTTTGGGGTTTGGCGCAATGTTTGAGGCAAGGACACACTCTCTCAGGGTAGCTGTAGCCAGTGACTAAGTGTGGCAGGGGTACCAGGGCCTGGCCACCTCTGCTTAACTTGGGACTCCTCTACAGGAAGTCGATGAGCTGGAGCTCTCCATTGGGCTGTCCAGGATGCTCTTAGAGATGCATCATGGTCTAAAGGCTCACCTTCTTGTGTCCTGCTCCCTCATCCCTTCACTTTTCATAGGCATTACCCCCAGTAGACCTCCTGCCCTCCTAACTCTCTCTTGGTGTTTGTTCCTTGATACAAGCTCCTGGAGAGACGGGCCCTCCCACGAAATTCTATCTTCCACCAGCACTTAGTACAATACTTTGCACATAATGAGTTTCTTGCTTCTTCTTCTTCTTCTTCTTTTTGGATTAACAAGCAGTTTTACATGATGGTAATGAGCAGTTTCAAAGTCTTCTTATACCAGTTCTGGGAAAGCTCTGGACCCAAAGTTGTACAGGTCAAAGATGGCTTTTTTTTTTTTTTTTTTTTTTTTTGGCCATGCTGCATGGCTTATGGGATCTTAGTTCCCTGACCAGGGATCAAACCCGGGCTCCCGGCAGTGAAAGCACCGAGTCCTAACCACTGGACTGCCAGGTAATTCCCAAGGATGGCTTTGGAGCATCAGATTCAACCACAGATTTTGTTTATATGAGGATTCCTGGGTCTCATGATCAAAGATTCTGACTCAGAGCCATAGGGTAGGGCTAGGACACCCCATTTTGAGTGAGTACCCCCAAATGGATTCTGAGCCAGAGCCTTAGACCATACTTGAGAAGCATGAATTTTGAGAATGACCGCACAGCTCCAAAGTTCTCCTCTTCCCCCATCATAACCACATTTAATGGTGAATTTGGGAGAATCTTGGCATATTCTAGGATGAGGATTTTCTAACTCCTATATATGTTCCAGTCTGCATTTAGAAATGAATAGGGCTCCAAGAGTAGAGTGTAAAGATTTTCTTGAACCTGGAAGAGACAAATTGGTGGTATTCCCAGCTGACATCTGGATGCGACTAGAATTATGAAAGGGGAGCAGTTAGCCGCATCTTTCAGTGTGGATCAGTGGTATGTGAGTCATTATGGATGTAGTAGTTCAGTTTAATCTAACCCTGTCCCTTTGTTATCCAAGCAGAATGTTTTCGGTTCATCTCTTATCCCTCCTTCAAGGTGAATCTCAAACATCACTTTCTTTTTTAAAAAAATGTTTTATTTATTTTATTTATTTTTGGCTGCATTGGGTCTTCGTTGCTGTACACTAGCTTTCTCCAGTTGCGGCGAGTGGGGGATACTCTTTGTTGTGGTGAGTGGGCTTCTCATTGTGGTGGCTTCTCTTGTTGCAGAACACAGGCTCTAGGTGCGTGGGCTTCAGTAGTTGTGGTGCATGGGCTTAGTTGCTCCGCAGCATGTGGGATCTTCCCGGACCAGGGTTTGAACCCGTGTCCCCTGTATTGGCAGGTGGATTCTTAACCACTGCACCACCAGGGAAGCCCTCAAATATCACTTTCTTACTCCTCCAAGTGCACAACTTCTTCCAAGATCCTATTGTCCCTAGTACTTCTTTTCATGAAATACATTATATTTAAGTTGCTTACTTTATGTATCCTTTTCACTCACTCACCTGAAAATGCTTTGGGAATGAAGTCCATTTCTTTTTATCTCCTCATTCCAATGCCTACTCCAGGATAGAATACGGTAGGAGATCAATTAATGGGATGGATGGAAAGAAGGAAGGATCGGAGGATGGTAGCAGGGATGAACTCAAGGTGACCAGACACCAACTTGGGACTGCTTCATTTCACTTTACTTCCCACATTCATATCCAATACCACATTAACTTAAAAATAAATGGTTATGTCAGAGAAATATATATATATATTTATCTTCTTTGTGCTTTCAATGTATTTAAATCTACTTTATTTTTTTTTTTTTTTTTTTTTTTTTTTTTTTTGCCTTCTTCTTTTTTTTTTTTTTTAAAGATTTATTTTTTTTATTGATTAATTGATTGATTGATTGATTGCTATGTTGGGTCTTCGTTTCTGTGCTAGGGCTTTCTCTAGTTGTGGCAAGCGGGGGCCACTCTTCATCACGGTGCGCGGGCCTCTCACTGTCACGGCCTCTCTTGTTGCGGAGCACAGGCTCCAGACGCGCAGGCTCAGTAATTGTGGCTCACGGGCCCAGCCGCTCTGCGGCATGTGGGATCTTCCCAGACCAGGGCTCGAACCCGTGTCCCCTGCATTAGCAGGCAGATTCTCAACCACTGCGCCACCAGGGAAGCCCTAAATCTACTTTAAATGAATTAAAAATATTTATAAGAACATTTTAAAAAGTAAAATAAAATAAATTTTTCTAATCAAGATGAAAATTTATATTGTAGGAGGCAATGTGGTATAGCAGGCTTTGGAATCAATTACTCTGAGGTTAAATCCCACTTTGTCACTTACTGGTTATGTAGCTTCAGTATGCTCATATGTAAAATGGGATCCATAATATTTATGTCATAACAGTTATATAAACCCAAGCCAAGTCCATGACACATAGTAAGGACTCAACAAACATTAATTACCTTCTTCCTCTTTGGCCAAAACTTAATAGAATCCTTGTACTTGGAGATCAGACCCATGTTGTCACTTTTTAAAAATTGCTAAATGCATTTACATAGATTAGATGTTCTGTAAGTACATGTTAGATGGATGAGAAAATTATTTCATTGCTCCTAGCTTATTCCAAATTCTAATTTTAGTTCACTTCAGTGTTAAGAAATGAATTTAAAAACATATTGACATGACTCAAAAGATTAAGATTTTCTCTCCAGAAATCTAGATTTAAATCTTCAGCAGTTGACTTCTGAGCAGAGTGCAAATGTTGGCATTATCTTCTTTATTAGCAATTTGTAAAGAGCTGAGATCTCACACAGCTGTGTGCAGCTCAAAGATGTACCAAGCAAAGAATATATTTCCTGCCCACGCAAACTCAAGGCAAAAAACCACAAGCTGTCTTATATTATTCTGACAGCCCCCGCAAGGTTTCTTCTTTTTCTCATAAAGAAACTTGACACAATTACAAGAATCTTCCACTATGTAGATTTTTTACCTTCTGGGATTGTTAAAGCTGATGATACATTTGTTTTAGGAGAGACCAAAGACTCAGAGTTACAGAAATTTACAGATCTCACTCTAGCAATTCAGTGAACAAAAATTCCTCTTTGAAGCCTCAAAGTGACTAGTGCTATGATCTGAACTGGGTCCACTCACACTCCTTGCCAAGTTACACTCCAAAAGATACTAGTACTTTGTCTTCACCATAGTAGTGTACCCAAACTTGTAGCCCAGGTCAAAGTGGGTCAGGCCTCCTTGAAACTGCTGGAGCCCAATTCTCATTTAAAATGGACAGCAAAAGGAAAAGGGGACTCAACAGAGGTTCTGCTCACAGGTCCATTTATTGGACTCCATCAGTAGAAAGCACAGACAGGGCTGTAGACATCTAATAGTCTCAATAAAGCTCAGGACTAGGCAAAGACCAAGGAAACTCATCTACTGGGCATTCATTCTGTAAGAGGCACTTAACATTATTAAGTATTTGTATATTTATTTTATTTATACCCTCCTTCCAGAAGGAAAATAAAGCTGCATGTAAGACAACACATAGGATGAGTGGAACACTGTACAATAGGAATGAAGATGAAGCCAGAAGCCAGGGGTGTATATTGTGCACTAGACCTAGTCCACCTGCCAGCAGTGACCTGCTAACTCAGCTTGGAAATTTCTGCCAGCCAATGAAAGATCACTCGATGTGGTTTCAGTGACCAAAAGGCAAAAGCAAAAGATCTGTTGCCCTGAAACACAGAACAACTCTTGGTACTAAGACTCCAGGGAGGGCGGTGGTGGGGGGGGACCTTCAAGATGGCAGAGGAGTAAGACGTGCAGATCACCTTCATCCACACAAATACGTCAAAAATGCATCTCCACGTGGAACAACTCCTACAGAACACCTACTGAACGCTGGCAGAATACCTCAGACCTCCCAAAAGGCAAGAAAATCCCCAAGTACCTGGGTAGGACAAAAGAAAAAAGACAAAACAGAGACAAAAATAACAGGGATGGGGCCTGCACGTCTGGGAGGGAGCTGTGAAGGAGGAAAAGTTTCCACACACTAGGAAGCCCCTTCAAGGGCGGAAACAGGGGATGGGTGGTGGGGAAGCTTTGGAGCCACGGAGGAGAGCACAGCCACAGGGGTGCAGAGGGCAAAGCGGAGAGATTCCCGCACAGAGGATCGGGGCTGACCAGCACTCACCAGCCCGAGAGGCTTGTCTGCTCACCCGCCGGGATGGGTGGGGGCTGGGAGCTGAGGCTTGGGCTTCAGGTCGGATCCCAGGGAGAGGACTGGGGTTGGCTGCGTGAACACAGCCTTAAGGGGGCTAGTGTGCCACAGCTAGCCGGGAGGGAGTCCGGGAAAAGGTCTGGAACTGCCTGAGAGGCAAGAGATCATTGTTTCTGGGTGCATGAGGAGAGAGGATTCCTTCCCAGTGTGCCCACAGAAGGCAGAGCACTGCCTAAGCGAGCTCCAGAGATGGGCCTGAGCTGCAGCTATCAGCTCGGACCCCAGGGATGAGCATGAAACACTAAGGCTGCTGCTGCTGCTGCCACCAAGAAGCCTGTGTGCAAGCACAGGTCACTATCCACACCGCCCCTCCCGGGAGCCTGTGCAGCATGCCATTGCCAGGGTCCCGTGATCCAGGGACAACTTCCCTGGGAGAACTCATGGCGTGCTTCAGGCTGTTCTGGTCTCTGCCACCACAGACTCGCCCCGCATTCCAATTATGACTACATTACCCTCCCTCTCCCCAGCCTGAGAGAGCAAGAGAGCCCTAATCAGCTGCTGCTTTAACCCTCTCCTGTCTGGAGAGGAGGGGCCAAAACCAAAGCTGAACCCCAGGAGCTGTGCGAACAAAGAAGAGAAAGGGAAATTTCTTTGTGTAGCCTCAGGAGCAGGGGATTAAATCCCCACAGTCAACTTGATGAGCTCTGCATCTATGGAATACCTGAATAGACAACAAATGTTCCCAAAATTGCGGTAGTGGATTTTGGGAGCAACTGTAGACTTGGGGTTTGGTGTCTGTGCCTGATTTGTTTCTGATTTTATGTTTATCTTAGTCTAGTTTTTAGTGCTTGTTATCACTGCTGGATTTGTTTATTGGCTTGGTTGCTCTCTTCTTTTTTTTTTAATTTAATTTTATTATTTTTATTTTATTTTATTTTTTCTTCCTTTTTTTCTTCCTTTACTTCTGAGCCATGTGGCTGACAGGGTCTTGGTGCTCTGGCGGGGTGTCAGGCCTGAGCCTCTGAGACGGGAGAGCCAAGTCCAGGATGTTGGACCACCAGAAACCTCCCAACCCCATGTAATATCAATCAGCGAGAGCTCTCCCAGAGATCTCTGTCTCAACACTAAGACCCAGCTCCACCAAATGGCCAGCAAGCTCCAGTGCTGGATGCCCCATGACAAAAAAATTGCAAGACAGGAACACAACCTAACCCATTAGCAGAGAGGATGCCTAAAATCATAATAAGTTCACAGACACCCCAAAACACACCACTGGATGCGGCCCTGCCCACCAGAAAGACAAGATCCAGTCACACCCATCAGAACACAGGCACCAATACCCTCCACCAGGAAGCCTGCACAAGCCAGTGAACCAACCTCACCGACTGGGGGCAGTCACCAAAAACAACGGGAACTACGTACCTGCAGCCTGCAAAAATGAGACCCCAAACACAGTAAGTTAAACAAAATGAGAAGACACAGAAATATGCAGCAGATGAAGGAGCAAGGTAAAAACCCGCCAGACCAAACAAATTAAGAGGAAATAGGCAGTCTACCTGAAAAAGAATTCAGAATAATGATAGTGAAGATGATCCAAAATCTTGGAAATAAATAGAGAAAAAACAAGAAACGTTTAACAAGTACCTAGAAGAACTAAAGAGGAAACAAACAGTGATGAACAACATGATAAATGAAATTAAAAATTCTCTAGAAGGAATCAATAGCAGAATAACTGAGGCAGAAGAACAGATAAGTGAGCTGGAAGGTAAAATAGTGGAAATAACTACCACAGAGCAGAATAAAGAAAAAAGAATGAAAAGAATTGAGGACAGTCTCAGAGCTCTGGGACAGCATTAAACACACCAACATTCGAATTATAGGGGTACCAGAAGAAGAAGAGAAAAAGAAAGGGAATGAGAAAATATTTGGAGAGATTACAGTTGAAAACTTCCCTAATATGGGAAAGGAAATAGTCAACCAAGTCCAGGAAGTGCAGAGAGTCCCATACAGGATAAATCCAAGGAGAAGCACGCCAAGACATATATTAATCAAACTATCAAAAATTAAATACAAAGAAAAAATATTAAAAGCAGCAAGGGAAAAACAAAAAATAACATACAAGGGAATCCCATAAGGTTAACAGCTGATCTTTCAGCAGAAACTCTGCAAGCCAGAAGGGAGTGGCAGAACATATTTAGAGGGATGAAAGGGAAAAACCTACAACCAAGACTACTCTGCCCAGCAAGCATCTCATTCAGATCAGATGGAGAAATTAAAACGTTTACAGACAAGCAAAGCTAAGAGAATTCAGCACCACCAAAGCAGCTTTACAACAAATGTTAAAGGAACTTCTCTAGGCAGGAAGCACAAGAGAAGGAAAAGACCTACAATAATAAACCCAAAACAATTAAGAAAATGGTAATAGAAACATACATATTGATAATTACCTTAAATGTAAATGGATTAAATGCTCCAACCAAAAGACATAGACTGGCTGAATGGATACAAAAACAAGACCCGTATATATGCTGTCTGCAAGAGACCCACTTCAGACCTAGGGACACATACAGACTGAAAGTGAGGGAATGGAAAAAGGTATTCCATGCAAATGGAAATCAAAAGAAAGCTGGAGTAGCAATTCTCTTATCAGACAAAATAGACTTGTAAAATAAAGACTATTACAAGAAACAAAGAAGGACACTACATAATGATCAAGGGATCAATCCAAGAGAAGATATAACAATTGTACATATTTATGCACCCAACATAGGAGCAGCTGAATACATAAGGCAAATGCTAACAGCCATAAAAGGGGAAATTGACAATAACACAATCGTAGTAGGGGACTTTAACACCCCACTTTCACCAATGGACAGATCATCCAAAATGAAAATAAATAAAGAAACACAAGCTTTAAATGATACATTAAACAAGATGGACTTAATTGATATTCATAGGACATTCCATCCAAAAACAACAGAATACACTTTCTTCTCAAGTACTCATGGAACATTCTCCAGGATAGATCATATCTTGGATCACAAATCAAGCCTTGGTAAATTTAAGAAAATTCAAATTGTATCAAGTATCTTTTCTGACCATAACACTATGAGACTAGATATCAATTACAGGAAAAAAACTGTAAAAAACACAAACACATGGAGGCTAAACAATACGTTACTAAATAACCAAGAGATCACTGAAGAAGTCAAAGAGGAAATCAAAAAATAGCTAGAAACAAATGACAATGAAAACATGACGACCCAAAATCTATGGGATGCAGCAAAAGCAGTTCAAAGAGGGAAGTTTATAGCAATACAATCCTACCTCAAGAAATAAGAAACATCTCAAATAAACAACCTAACCTTACACCTAAAGCAATTAGAGAAAGAAGAACAAAAACCCCCCAAAGTTAGCAGAATGAAAGAAATCATAAAGATCAGATCAGAAATAAATGAAAAATAAATGAAGGAAACAATAGCAAAGATCAATAAAACTAAAGGCTGGTTCTTTGAGAAGATAAACAAAATTGATAAACCATTAGCCAGACTCATGAAGAAAAAAAGGGAGAACACTCAACTCAATAGAATTAGAAATGAAAAAGGAGAAGTAACAACTGACACTGCAGAAATACAAAGGATCATGGGAGATTACTACAAGCAACCTAAGTGTCCATCAATCGACGAATGGATAAAGAAATTGTGGCACATATATACAATGGAATATTACTCTGCCATGAAAAGAAACAAAATTGAGTTATTTGTAGTGAGGTGGATGGACCTAGAGTCTGTCATACAGAGTGAAGTAAGCCAGAAAGAGAAAAACAAATACCATATGCTAACACATATATATGGAATCTAAAAAAATTCGTTCTGAAGAACCTAGGGGCCGGACAGGAATAAAGACACAGACATAGAGAATGGACTTGAGGACACGGGAAGGGGGAAGGGGAAGGTGGGACGAAGTGAGAGAGTGGCATGGACATATATACACTACCAAATGTAAAATAGATAGCTAGTGGGAAGCTCCTGCACAGCACAGGGAGATCAACTCGGTGCTTTGTAACCACCTAGAGGGGTGGGATAGGGAGGGTGGGAGGGAGACGCAAGAGGGATGGGATAAGGGGATATATGTATACATATAGCTGATTCACTTTGTTATACAGCAGAAACTAACACAACATTGTAAGGCAATTATACTCCAATAAAGATGTTTAAAAAAAAAGACACCAGGGAGATATTTTCCTCTACATTGTAAAGGGTGAGGATTTTTAGTGTATTATACAACCACTCAGATATGCTGGGATCCTACCTTCTCAATACGTACTGTCTTGGAGCTCATTCTTCAGGACCCTGTATACACAGAGAATAATAGCAGAATGGGAATCATATTACTGCTTGATTAATAGATGCTCAACCACTCACTATTTTCTCAAGCCAAGGCTGCCTGGTAATAACCACATTTGGCATGAGCTTAAGGCTTGAAGCAGAAGTCAGATCTCCTGTCTCCTCCTGGAAATGCACATGTAGGTGTGCCTGTAAAGCAGGATCAGGTTCCCCCCAATTTTCTGAGTCTGCTTGCCTCTTCTGCTACATGGAGAAGGAGAAAGAACAGGGCATAACTAACCCGGGAAGGAGGATGATGTCATCTGTGTAACAAAGCACCCCAAACTTAGTGGCATAAACAGTCACAGTCTCTTATGACCATTGTCTCCCATGGTTCTGAGGGAGACGCAGCTCACCCAGGCATTCTCATTCACAGCCTCTCACACAGGTGCAGTCAGGTGGTGGCTGGCGCTGGGATCCTCTCAGAGGCTTCCTCACACTTGTGTCTGGTGCTTAATGTTGGCCAGCATTTGAAACTGTCCCTAGGACTGTCGGCTGGAACGTCTGCACCAGGTGCCTCCATGTACACTGGATGTTCTCACAGCTTGGCATCCGGAATGAAGAGCAAGGGGGGTGAGGGTAGGGAGACAGAGAGAGAGAAAGGGAAAAAGAGGCCTAGATGAAGCTATATTGCATCTTTACTTTTATTTTTTTTAATTATTTATTTATTTATTTATTTTATTTATTTATTTTTGCCTGTGTTGGGTCTTCGTTGCTGCACGTGGGCTTTCGCTAGGTGCAGCGAGCGGGGGCTACTCTTCGTTGCGATGCGCGGGCTTCTCATTGCGGTGGCTTCTCTTGTTGCGGAGCACGGGCTGTAGGCGGGTGGGCTTCAGTAGTTGCAGCACATGGCCTCAGTAGTTGCGGCACGGAGGCTCTAGAGTGCAGGCTCTGTAGTTGTGGCACACAGGCTTAGTTGCTCTGGGCATGTGGGATCTTCCCAGAGCGGGGATCAAACCCTTGTCCCCTGCATTGGCAGGTGGATTTTTAACCACTGCGCTACCAGGGAAGTCCTGCCTCTTTATTTTAAAATAAAATTTATTTCAGAATAATTTTAGACTTACACAAAAGTTGCACACAGAGTACAGAGTTTCTGTACATCCCTAACCCAGTTTCAGTTTCCGCTGTTAACAATCTTCCCTCCTAGTACATTTGTCAAAATTAAAAAATTAACATTCACTCATAACTATTCATTATTCTCTTTATTAGGGTTTCACTAGTTTTTTCATTAATGTCCTCTTATTTTTCTGTTCCAGGATCTAATCCATGATCCCACTTTGCATTTATTTTCATGTCTCCTTAGTTTCCTCGGGTCTATGACAGTTTTGAGGGGTACTAGTCAGTTACTTTGTAGAATGCCCCTCAAGTTGGATTCATCTGATGTTTTTCTCATGACTAGACTGAGGGGATGGATTTTTGGAAAGAATACCACAAAGGAAAGTGCCTTTCCCACGTGGAGGTACAAGATATCCATGTGATATCACTAGTGATATTAATTTTGATCACCTGGTTAAGGTCATGTTTGCCATGTTTTTCCACAGTAAAGTTACTATTTTTCCCCCATATTCGATTCTTAGGAAGCAAGTCACTAAGTCTAACCCACGCTCAAAAGGGGAGTGAGGCTAAACTCCATCTCCTGAAGGGGTAGTATCTACATGGATCATTTGGAATTCTTCTGTTTGGAATGTCTCTCCTCCCTCACTTGTTTATTTATATCAGTGTGAACTCACATATATTTATTTTATACTTTGGGTTATAATACTACAATACTACATTATTTTATTGCCCAAATTGTTCCAGCTTTGGGCCTTGGGGGTGTCCTTTAGTTTGGCTCTTGTGTCCCTTTGACATGCTCCCATTCTTTAATTTTTTTAGCACTTCTTTACATTCTAGTGCTATAAGATGCTTCCAGGATCACTTGTATTTTCCCTACCATATACTCTAATTTCTATAAGAAACCTTGGTCCTTTCACTGGGGAATGGTAATGCATTGCCTTTTATGACTGAGCCTCAAGTCACATAAAATCTCTCTCCTGGCTGAGAGAGTCACAAAGTTTCATCCAGGTTCAAAGGGGAAGGAACATAGACGCCATATCTTAGTTGGGAGAGTGGAAAGGTGACATTGTAAAAAGAGTCTCAGGATGAGATATTGTTATGGCCATATTTGGAAAATTCAAGCTGTTGCAGGTGGTCAGGGTATCAAAGACTCAGAGGAGGTGAGGAAGTCAGTCATGTGGCTATCTGTGGGAGGAGTGTTCCAGACAGAGGTAACAATTAATGCAAAGGCTTACAATGAGACCACACCTGGTGTTTTGAAGGAACAGCAAAGGCCCATGGTAGCTTATGGAGAAGGGGTGATGAGGAGAGTCAGAGAAGATGAGGCTGGAGAGGTAAAGCGAGGATGGAGAGGACAGATTGTAAAGGGCCTGGAGGATACTGTGGGGATGTGAGTAGGCAGCCATTGCAGGGTTCAGAGTGACAACATCTGACTTATACTTAAAACACTCATGATGGTTACTCCATCAAGAACTGACTTCAGGGGAAAAGGGCAGAGCGGTCAGGATGCTACTGCAGTGATCTATACAGAGGTGATGGTGTCAGACTAGGGTAATAGCAGTGGAGGTGGTGTAAGGGCTTGGGTTCTGAACATCTTTCCAAGGTAAAGCTAACAGAATTTCTTGCTGGATTGGGGATGGGACGTAAGAGAAAGAGGTAAACCAAAAATGATTTCCAAGCTTGGTCTGAGAAACTGTAAGGATGAACCTGCCATCAGTTGAGATGACTATGGATGGGGGACAGATCAGGAGCTTTTTTGGGGAAATGTTGATTTCCAGATGTCTATTAGACATCCAAGTAGAGATGTCAAATAAGCCTTGGGTATACAAACCTGGAGTTCAGAAAAGGAGTCTGGGCTGGAAATACACATTTGGATATGACTGCCTAAAGATTTGTATTTCAGGTCATAATGAGATCATCAAGGAAGTGAGTAAAGGTAGAGAATCAAGGACCGATCCCTGGGGCAGTCCAACATTAAGATGAAGAAATCATTAAAAGAGACCGAGAGGGAGTAACCAGCAAAATACAATCAAAACCAAGAGTGTGTGGTGTCTGGGAAGCAAGTGAAGAAAGTGTGTCATGGAGGAAAGAGTCATCAACTGTCAAATGATGTCACTTGATTTAGTAAGATGAGGATCCAGGATCTGAACATGGGATTAAACAACATGGAGGACATTGAATTTTCACGGCATGAGCAGCATGGAATCACAGGGCTGAAAGGCTGAGTGTAGGGATGTTAAAAGAGGATGTGAGGAGAGGAATTGGGGATGATAGTAGAGATATCTCTTGGAGAAATTTTGCTGTAAAAAGGAGTAAAAGAATAGCGTGGTGACTAGTATGGGGAAATGAGCTCAGGAGTCAGCTTACATGCCTGGGAATAGGCAGCAAAAAGTAAAAGGCTGATGAGACATGGCAAATTGCTGAGGCGATGTCCTCGTGCAGGTGAGGGGTCTGGCGCCCATGGGGGTTAGGAGCACATAGAATTCCTCTGATGTCAGGCAGAGGGTTGGAGTGTGTGGGTTCAGCAGTTGGCAAGTCCATGTGGTATTGGGGCTCAATGGGATTCTCTTCTGGTTGGTTCAGTTTCCCAGTGAAGCAGGATGCAAGGTCATCAGCCAAGAGTGAGAATGTGGGAGGGTGAGTTAGAGGTTTGGGGAAAGAGGAGGCAGTGGAGAAGGGCCGAGGGCACGCAGCATGGATTCCTGGCAGCATTATGGGGTCACCTGAGGGCTGCTGTCTTAAATTCGCGGTGAGGTCCGTCACCATGGCTCTGTTTGCTCCAACCACCTTCAAGGGCAGGTGCTGAGTAGGCAAAGAGGTGGATTTAACCAGGGTATGATGAAAGGAGAGATGGTGATGGAGATGGGGATGTAGGCAAGGAGTGACGACAGTGACTGACTATGGAATTTAAGCTGAGGAGGGAGGATAGCGAGGACAGGTCCAGGGGATGGAAGACAATGTCAATTGTGGGGTCTTCAGTCACTGAATTGAATGTTTTAGTGGCAACAAACAGAAGAGGGTCAGATCTGAGTGCTAATTTTTACACTGAGTTATCCTGGCCACTAATAAAATTCAGTTTTATGAATATACCAGTCAGATAGTCAATTCTTACTCCCCTGAGCTGGAAAATTTCCTAGGGGAAAACGGACAAGGTTGGAGTGGGGAAAAAAGAAGGAACTTCCCTCCTTGTCAATAGTATTCACAAAAATTAGACAAGATAGAAGAAAAACTACAATCCTGCAGCCTGTGGACCAAAAACCACAGTTACAGAAAGACAGAGAAGATGAAAAGGCAGAGGGCTATGTACCAGATGAAGGAACAAGAAGAAACCCCAGAAAAACAACTAAATGAAGTGGAGATAGGCAACCTTCCAGAAAAAGAATTCAGAATAATGATAGTGAAGATGATCCAGGACCTCGGAATAAGAATGGAGGCAAAGATTGAGAAGATGCAAGAAATGATTAACAAAGACCTAGAAGAATTAAAGAACAAACAAACAGAGATGACCAATACAATAACTGAAATGAAAACTACACTAGAAGGAATCAATAGCAGAATAACTGAGGCAGAAGAACGGATAAGTGACCTGGAAGACAGAATGGTGGAATTCACTGCTGCGGAACAGACTAAAGAAAAAAGAATAAAAAGAAATGAAGACAGCCTAAGAGACCTCTGGGACAACATTAAACGCAACAACATTCGCATTATAGGGGTCCCAGAAGGAGAAGAGAGAGAGAAAGGACCAGAGAAAATATTTGAAGAGATTATAATCGAAAACTTCCCTAACATGGGAAAGGAAATAGCCACCCAAGTCCAGGAAGCGCAGAGAGTCCCATACAGAATAAACCCAAGGAGAAACACGCCGAGACACATAGTAATCAAAGTGGCAAAAATTAAAGACAAAGAAAAATTATTGAAAGCAGCAAGGGAAAAACGACAAATAACATACAAGGGAACCCCCATAAGGTTAACAGCTGATTTCTCAGCAGAAACTCTGCAAGCCAGAAGGGAGTGGCATGAAATACTTAAAGTGATGAAAGGGAAGAACCTACAACCAAGATTACTCTACCCAGCAAGGATCTCATTTAGATTTGATGGAGAAATCAAAAGCTTTACAGACAAGCAAAAGCTAAGAGAATTCAGCACCACCAAACCAGCTCTACAACAAATGCTAAAGGAACTTCTCTAAGTGGGAAACACAAGAGAAGAAAAGGACCTACAAAAACAAACCCAAGACAATTAAGAAAATGGTCATAGGAACATACATATCGATAATTACCTTAAACGTGAATGGATTAAATGCCCCAACCAAAAGACATAGACTGGCTGAATGGATACAAAAACAAGACCCATATATATGCTGTCTACAAGAGACCCACTTCAGACCTAGGGACACATACAGACTGAAAGTGAGGGGATGGAAAAAGATATTCCATGCAAATGGAAATCAAAAGAAAGCTGGAGTAGCTATACTCATATCAGATAAAATAGACTTTAAAATAAAGAATGTTACAAGAGACAAGGAAGGACACTACATAATGATCCAGGGATCAATCCAAGAAGAAGATATAACAATTATAAATATATATGCACCCAACATAGGAGCACCTCAATACATAAGGCAACTGCTAACAGCTATAAAAGAGGAAATCGACAGTAACACAATAATAGTGGGGGACTTTAACACCTCACTTACACCAATGGACAGATCATCCAAAATGAAAATAAATAAGGAAACAGAAGCTTTAAATGACACAATAGACCAGATAGATTTAATTGATATATATAGGACATTCCATCCAAAAACGGCAGATTACACGTTCTTCTCAAGTGCACACGGAACATTCTCCAGGATAGATCACATCTTGGGTCACAAATCAAGCCTCAGTAAATTTAAGAAAATTGAAATCATATCAAGCATCTTTTCTGACCACAACGCTATGAGATTAGAAATGAATTACAGGGAAAAAAACGTAAAAAAGACAAACACATGGAGGCTAAACAATACGTTACTAAATAACCAAGAGATCACTGAAGAAATCAAACAGGAAATAAAAAAATACCTAGAGACAAATGACAATGAAAACACGACGACCCAAAACCTATGGGATGCAGCAAAAGCGGTTCTAAGAGGGAAGTTTATAGCTATACAAGCCTACCTAAAGAAACAAGAAAAATCTCAAGTAAACAATCTAACTTTACACCTAAAGAAACTAGAGAAAGAAGAACAAACAAAACCCAAAGTTAGCAGAAGGAAAGAAATCATAAAGATCAGAGCAGAAATAAATGAAATAGAAACAAAGAAAACAATAGCAAAGATCAATAAAACTGAAAGTTGGTTCTTTGAGAAGATAAACAAAATTGATAAGCCATTAGCCAGACTCATCAAGAAAAAGAGGGAGAGGACTCAAATCAATAAAATCAGAAATGAAAAAGGAGAAGTTACAACAGACACCGCAGAAATACAAAACATTCTAAGAGACTACTACAAGCAACTTTATGCCAATAAAATGGACAACCTGGAAGAAATGGACAAATTCTTAGAAAGGTATAACCTTCCAAGACTGAACCAGGAAGAAACAGAAAATATCAACAGACCAATCACAAGTAATGAAATTGAAACTGTGATTAAAAATCTTCCAACAAACAAAAGTCCAGGACCAGATGGCTTCACAGGTGAATTCTATCAAACATTTAGAGAAGAGCTAACACCCATCCTTCTCAAACTCTTCCAAAAAATTGCAGAGGAAGGAACTCTTCCAAACTCATTCTATGAGGCCACCATCACCCTGATACCAAAACCAGACAAAGACACTACAAAAAAAGAAAATTACAGACCAATATCACTGATGAATATAGATGCAAAAATCCTCAACAAAATACTAGCAAACAGAATCCAACAACACATTAAAAGGATCATACACCACGATCAAGTGGGATTTATCCCAGGGATGCAAGGATTCTTCAATATACGCAAATCAATCAATGTGATACACCATATTAACAAATTGAAGAATAAAAACCATATGATCATCTCAATAGATGCAGAAAAAGCTTTTGACAAAATTCAACACCCATTTCTGATAAAAACTCTCCAGAAAGTGGGCATAGAGGGAACCTACCTCAACATAATAAAGGCCATATATGACAAACCCACAGCAAACATCATTCTCAATGGTGAAAAACTGAAAGCATTTCCTCTAAGATCAGGAACGAGACAAGGATGTCCACTCTCACCACTATTATTCAACATAGTTCTGGAAGTCCTAGCCACGGCAATCAGAGAAGAAAAAGAAATAAAAGGAATACAAATTGGAAAAGAAGAAGTAAAACTGTCACTGTTTGCGGATGACATGATACTATACATAGAGAATCCTAAAACTGCCACCAGAAAACTGCTAGAGCTAATTAATGAATATGGTAAAGTTGCAGGTTACAAAATTAATGCACAGAAATCTCTTGCATTCCTATACACTAATGATGAAAAATCTGAAAGAGAAATTATGGAAACACTCCCATTTACCATTGCAACAAAAAGAATAAAATACCTAGGAATAAACCTACCTAGGGAGACAAAAGACCTGTATGCAGAAAACTATAAGACACTGATGAAAGAAATTAAAGATGATACCAACAGATGGAGAGATATACCATGTTCTTGGATTGGAAGAATCAACATTGTGAAAATGAGTATACTACCCAAAGCAATCTACAGATTCAATGCAATCCCTATCAAATTACCAATGGCATTTTTTACGGAGCTAGAACAAATCATCTTAAAATTTGTATGGAGACACAAAAGACCCCGAATAGCCAAAGCAGTCTTGAGGCAAAAAAATGGAGCTGGAGGAATCAGACTCCCTGACTTCAGACTATACTACAAAGCTACAGTAATCAAGACAATATGGTACTGGCACAAAAACAGAAACATAGATCAATGGAACAAGATAGAAAGCCCAGAGATTAACCCACGCACCTATGGTCAACTAATCTATGACAAAGGAGGCAAAGATATACAATGGAGAAAAGACAGTCTCTTCAATAAGTGGTGCTGGGAAAACTGGACAGCCACATGTAAAAGAATGAAATTAGAATACTCCCTAACACCATACACAAAAATAAACTCAAAATGGATTAGAGACCTAAATATAAGACTGGACACTATAAAACTCTTAGAGGAAAACATAGGAAGAACACTCTTTGACATAAATCACAGCAAGATCTTTTTCGATCCACCTCCTAGAGTAATGGAAATAAAAACAAAAATAAACAAGTGGGACCTAATGAAACTTCAAAGCTTTTGCACAGCAAAGGAAACCATAAACAAGACGAAAAGACAACCCTCAGAATGGGAGAAAATATTTGCAAATGAATCAACGGACAAAGGATTAATCTCCAAAATATATAAACAGCTCATTCAGCTCAATATCAAAGAAACAAACACCCCAATCCAAAAATGGGCAGAAGACCTAAATAGACATTTCTCCAAAGAAGACATACAGACGGCCACGAAGCACATGAAAAGATGCTCAACATCACTAATTATTAGAGAAATGCAAATCAAAACTACAATGAGGTATCACCTCACTCCTGTTAGAATGGGCATCATCAGAAAATCTACAAACAACAAATGCTGGAGAGGGTGTGGAGAAAAGGGAACCCTCTTGCACTGTTGGTGGGAATGTAAATTGATACAGCCACTATGGAGAACAATATGGAGGTTCCTTAAAAAACTAAAAATAGAATTACCATATGACCCAGCAATCCCACTACTGGGCATATACCCAGAGAAAACCGTAATTCAAAAAGACACGTGCACCCGAATGTTCATTGCAGCACTATTTACAATAGCCAGGTCATGGAAGCAACCTAAATGCCCATCAACAGACGAATGGATAAAGAAGTTGTGGTACATATATACGATGGAATATTATTCAGCCATAAAAAGGAACGAAATTGAGTCATTTGTTGAGACGTGGATGGATCTAGAGACTGTCATACAGAGTGAAGTAAGTCAGAAAGAGAAAAACAAATATCGTATGTTAATGCATGTATGTGGAACGTAGAAAAATGGTACAGATGAGCCAGTTTGCAGGGCAGAAGTTGAGACACAGATGTAGAGAATGGACATATGGACACCAAGGGGGGAAAACTGCGATGAGGTGGGGATGGTGATGTGCTGAATTGGGCGATTGGGATTGACATGTATACACTGATGTGTATAAAACTGATGCCTAATAAGAACCTGCAGTATAAAAAAACAAACAAAACAACTAATACTAAACTTTCATTGGGTTATTTGTATGGAAATATGTTAATATAAATGTTTCAGACATTACATGAAATTTCTAAAAATCTTATATTTGTATTTGTATGGAAATATGTATGGAAATATGTTAATATAAATGTTTCAGACAGTACATGAAATTTCTAAAAATCTTATATTTGTATTTGTATGGAAATATGTATGGAAATATGTTAATATAAATGTTTCAGACATTACATGAAATTTCTAAAAATCTTGTATTTGTATGGAAATATGTATGGAAATATGTTAATATAAATGTTTCAGACATTACATGAAATTTCTAAAAATCTTATATTTGTATTTGTATGGAAATATGTATGGAAATATGTTAATATAAATGTTTCAGACATTAAAAAAAAAAAAAATTAGACAAGATAATAAATGTTCTTTGTGCAGCCAATGCAGTAGTGAGTTTCATAGCATCTTTTTTCTTATAGCAGTCTTCACTGAAGGCTTCTGTCTTCATATGCCACAATGCTGACATGGAATACTGTCCTGAGGTTGTCTCACGGAGGGTGGGATCAGCACCCCCTGCCTCCAAATTTGTTTGGATGTTGAGATGGATGATGCCACATGAACACCGAGAAACTATGAAGAGATTTATTACTCATACACTGAGGCTTTCTGGGGAGAACAGGGCAGTCACCCAAGGTGGGCTGAAAATGACTGGAGAGAAGGAAGGGGGTGAGTGGCTTTTGCGTGTGTGATTAGTAGCTAGGGTTGGAGTGAAGTGAACTTCCTCGCTGGCACAAAGAGAGGGAAGGTACCAGCTTCCATATAGGCTTGCCCAGATGTGGAGCACAAAAAAGAAGGGGGACCTAAAAGCTGCCAGCTGTCAAGCATTAACAATGGAGTCAAGGGTCTTTATTACAAATATATGCCACAAATCTCCTAGGCGACAAGTATAGCATGGTGCTTAAAATCTTAAGCTTTGGAGTCAGGCTGGAGTTTAAATCCTAACTCCTTAGCTGTGCAGTTATCATTAGCTCCTTGACCTTAGGCAAATTAGTTTCTCTGCTGCGTCTCAGTTTCCTCATCTGGAAAAGGGCCCCCAAAGTAGGTAACTCCTTGGTTGTTGTGAAGCTTAATAATGTTGGTAAACTGCTTTTGGCACAGCTTTGCAATTTAGCATACCACATACTCGTTTCTGAAAATTCTGTGATTGGCGTTTCTAGTTCAGACACGTGTGATCTTCATGGTTGAGCCATGTTGGGTTGCCAATGGTTCCGAATATGTCATTTTTCAAATACTTCATTTCCTTTCATTTTGAAAGCGTTGTATATTCACTGCACAAAAATTAACTTTTACCTTTATGCTCTAAGCTCCCCTAAGAGTTTATAGTTACAAAACAAAACTCAACACCGGAAAAATCAGAGAAGGAATCTTGGGTGTGTCAATTTGGAAATAAAGAGTTCTTTCCATTTAGATGTTATTGCTAATTTATCTTTGAAGTTTAATTTTCATAGATTCTCTTAAATCATAGAATACATTTATTGCGTTTTGAGAAAGTAAAAGCATGACTTTTCAACATTCGTTATCGGTATCTCCTCTATGCTTAACCCTCATTCATTCATTCATCAAATAACTATTAAGCACTAACTTTGTTTGAAACCAGGACAGGCCCCGGGACATTATGCCATGTGAACAAGCAGTTACAGACTCCAGTCTCCTGGGAACTAGTCATCTAGTGGGTTTGACAGACAATCAAATAATCCCATTCTAACAGTCAGGGTTTTTATTTGCAAAAGACAGAAACCAACTGTGGTTACCATAAAGGGAAGAGGCAGTTTTGGAATGATGCTGCCGAAGCCGCAGATACCGTAGGAAACCTGGAGAGCAATCCACATAGAAAATGGAACGTTGCTAAGGGAGCCTGGGCCCCTGAATCAGGTCAGAGCCTGGTCTGGCATTCCTGCTGCCCCTGATGGATCCTGCCATGGAAATCACTGCCACCACGACCATTAGTGTAGCCACTGCCCTTGCTTCTCCACGGCACATGCTTTATGTAAATCCAGGAACAGAAGCATCCAATTGGAGGCGTCACAGCTTTGCTGTCAGATTGAGGAGGTCAAAAGGAGGACCTTTTGTTTTCTGTGCCAGGAGGTAGGAGATGCTGGGCAACCAACCAACCAACCAAATACAATTACATCCATCACAGGCGCAAAGACTCTACAACCATTGTTAAGTGCTTTGATGGGGCACCTGCAACAAAAACACACAATATTTTTGTGCTTCCCAGTCTTCCCTAGGGCTTGAACTGCTACTGGCACTGAGTGTTTCCCACCCCTTATCACTCCCATGCCTCCTTCCCCACGTGGCCATAGCTGTGCCCTGTCTACACTCACATTTATAACCACTCTCTTACTTAAATACAGCTGCTCTGTGCATCACTGCTGTAAATGGAGAGCCAGCATCATTTGTCATAAATAGACGGTAAAAGTAAGAATAAATACAATGAAAGGAGACAAAGCTACGAAGATCTATCTACATACTTTACTGAAAGTTCTGAGGCTACAGCCCGCTTACAGCAAACGTTAGGTACTGAAAACATAATGGCACCTATCAGAGACTTTATCTTTGACCTTATTTAAAAACTTAAAAGAGGACAGAAAAGGGTCAAATCTTCAAACTTTGTATTTAGTGCTTTTTAAAGTGCTCTCTGGGTACCATTTAAAATTAACTTTCATATCATTAGTAACATGTTCCATGCTTTGAGTGATAAATATTATAAAGAGTGTGGGCTTAAAAATGGGCAAGATTTGAGTTGTTTGAATTTTAGCTCCTACACTTATTAGCTCTGTGATTTCAGACACATTATTCAACCTGAGCCTTAGTATACTCATCTATAAAATAGATGCAATAATACCAGCTTTCCTGGTGTCTTAAATAGATCAGTGCTTCCCGAACTATACCGTACATATGAATCACCAGGAAGTCTTGTTAACTGTAGATTCTGATTCAGTAGGTCAGGGGTGAGGTCCGAGATTCCAATAAAATCCCATTGCCAATCCCAGGTAATGCCGGTGTGTGGACCACAGTTTCAGTAGTAAGGCTGTAATTCTGTGCTGTCAGTGTGGAAGTCACCAGCCACATGTGGCTTTCGAGCACTTGAAATGTGGGCTAGTGCACCTGAGAAATGGAATACTTTAATTTCAATTAATTTTTAAAAACTGATACTTGGTTCAGTTATCAGAACACAATTTTTAGTATGCTCGGAACAACTTGTGAATCTGTCATTTCAGCTGTGAATTTTATGAAATCGAAATAACCGAACATCTGTTTCCAATGGAAAGTGAATATCTGAATTGAGATATGCTCTGAGTGTAAAAGAAGCAACAGAAGACTCCGTTTGAAAAAGTAAAATATCTTGTTAATAAAGTTTCTAGTGATTGCACGTTGAAATGATAATATTTTAGATATGTTGGGTTAAAATATACTATTAAAATTCACTTCATCTGCTTCTTTTTACTTTTTTTAAGGTGGCTACTAGAAAATTTAAAATCACCCTTGTGGCTCACGTTGTACTCCCAGTGAACAGCGCAGGCAAAGGCAGTGAGCACAGGGGCTGGTTCCGTCAGCTCCCTTCCTCCTGTCTGAATCGGGTGGGTGACCTCTGGCTGGAAAGAGGAAGTGAAGTGCTGCAAACAGACAAGGTTTCTTCCTTCCCGTCAGGAGGCTGTGGCAGAAAGCCACCGTTAGCGGCAAGTTCTTCGGCTCACAGACGATTTCTTCTGTGGTTATTTCCACCACATTCCAAAGCAGGGTCTGCTTTCTGGAGAGGTAAAACAGAAACATGTCAGCATTCCAAAGTAAGTTGCTTTAAGCTGGCTCTCCTAAGAAGATGCTCACTTTTCAAGAGCTAAGGGTCATGGCAAAGGGCCCACTCCACCCAGCCTCCTCTGTGACATTAAAGGGGAGTTAATTAAAACAGCCTGGGCTCCTGCAAATGCACTGTATTATCTCCCGGTCGACTCAGCCGTTCCAAAGGAGACTAAAAGTTTAATGAAGAGCAGTAATGAAGACATCCGCAAATTTGACAACAACCAAGAATTTAGCCAAAGAAGTATGCAGAAACGAAAGTTAGTTTTCTCATAAGTTTTATTATGGTAACCTCACTTCCCCCACTCTTGTGGAAAAAAAGAATTTAACCCACTCAGGCAAATATTTACATGTAGAATCAGACCTGGCAGCAAATTCAAAGGCCAGCAAGAGCTGCTTCTGTATCAGAGGCTTGGAGACTCCAGATCTCCATTAACCTTTCTAAATAGGAACTGACAGCCTTGGATGGAAAATGTGGGGGGGGGAGAGGAAAATGTTTTTGAAGAATGTTTGACTACAAAGTAAACAACCCAAATAGAAAATATTAAATCAGATGCTGCCTCCACATTCCAAAAAACTGAGTACACAGTAACATGTACTGTATACTTAAAAGGCTTGGATAAAAGAAATCATGAAACAATTTTAGCTTTGAGATGATTCAAATGTCATGGAATTAGTTATGTTGGCAAAGCAGAGAGAATTTATTTTTTCTAATTATGTTAGATCTTGACATGAAGTTATACAATTGGCAGTGAAGGTATGACTTTAAAGATATTTATATTTAAGCCTTCTTGTCCCTTCTGTCACCAAATCCAACCATGAGAAAATATTTAGTAGGTAAACCATTCATTAAAGGGTAGACTGTCCTTCTGGTAACCAAAAAAAAAGCTTTTTTTTTTTTTAAACACAAAATAGTACAGTAAATATTTATTATTCAGATTCAGGATTTATTTTGCTTTAGATGGAAGCAAAAAGAAGGTGAGTTTAGCAAATTCATAGCATAATCAAGATTGTTAAGGGGAAAGGTTTAAATGCTGGAACAGAACATGTTAGAAGCACACATTTATAAGCTATTCATTGTTAGTTTCCAAAATTCTTATTATCCAACAGTTATTGTCGTCTGAATGCCTTTATGTATTTAAAAGCAATACAATCCCACATCTCCAAGAATCTAGTTAATCAAGATAAGTCTTTCCCATTAGCCTGTTCTAGAGAGATTTGTACTATATTGTAAACGTGTCATTCAATTAATCTTAAAGGGTAGTGGATTCAGAACTACTGCTTACCTGATAAGCTCGTAGATCATGACGAAAACATCTCTGTCTCCCTGCTGCTCTGCATCAGCTGTTTTCTCTGTCTAGCCTGTCTCCATCCGTCTCCCCGGGCTGGCAGAGCCCCATCCATCTCTCAATTTCTTGCCCTGGGGATTTCTCTGATAAGCCTTCTTTAACCCTGGATTCCATCCTTGTTGGAGTTAATCCTCCGACATGCCCTGTTTAGCATCGTTCTTGCACTTATCACTTTATCATAATTGTTCCTGTATCAGTATCAGATATTGGGGATTGTGCCTTTTTCGTTTCGGTACCCCTTCTGCCAAGGACAGTCCCTGCATAAGTTAGACACCCAGAGTGGTTTCTGGACCAGAATTTAAAGCATCACATTGAGTGATGAGCATAGCAAGACTGCTTATTTCTGTAAAGGCCGTCTTGCTCCGGTCTGCTCACCCATTACCATCTGCTTGGGTCTTCCTCACTTGGTCCTTGGGACTATGGCCATTTGAACCTCTTCTTATAAGCCTACCTTAATCTCTCTCTCTGACTGATGGAGAAATGGCTTCTCTGTGTACGTCCTCCCCTCAATTTATGAGGGTTCTGTAGGAGAGACACTCAGGCTACTGGTAATAATGCTGTTTCACCCTACAGTCCTCTTGGAAGGCAGCCTTGACTGCACAGTTGCCAGGGCCTCTAACCACACAGCTCACAGCTCTTCTCCCTTTCGTGTCTTTCTTTACCAGGAGAAACCTCACTGTGAGCCAAGCTCCTCTGCTCTCTTCCCCTCCACTGGCCTGGTCACTAAGATCGATAGACCATGACTTCAACCTTCATACAGGTGGTTGGTTTGTTTGGTTTAGGTGTCCTTTGTCCCTACCAACAATGAGGATTGCATTAGGCTATTCCTAAAATCCAGCAAACTTTTTTTTTTTTTTTTTAATATCCAGAACTCCCACTGTGGACATTTCTGAAGACATGAGCTGTGGTATTAACTCACAGAACAAAAGCTTCTAAATATACACACCCATATTTTAAGTCTGTGCAATGGGGTTAAGGGTAGTTTTCCTTGTCATTAGATAGCTTCCTTATTTAATAATGAGCATAGATTATTCTTATAATCTAAATAATAATAATACTCTTTGAAATGAAAACCAAAGCTATTTGTAATTGGGATTGTTTCATAACAAATATAATCCAAAATCTCCCATATAAAACTATCAAGTCCAATGATAAAAGGTAATGTCCCCAAAGGGAAAGCATAAAACGCTGTTTTCTTAATGGAACTACTAGCTATAATTCTTTTGTTCTATCTTCAAATTAACTCAATTAGTCGCATTATAAATTTCAAAAGAGCTTTATATTTTTATACATACTAATAATGCCTCACTTATTTAGTATAGAGCCACTTGTGAATTACCCATGTCATCTGCTTTCCAACTCCTTTGGGCTGTTTCCCTTTCCAGAAACTGGAGAGGGGAAGAAAAAGAACATAAAAATAAAATGATTTAATTCAGTTGTTTGTTATTTGTATTAAGTAATGTTTTGGAGAAACACCAAAACTACCTCCACATGCATGTTTCAAGGTTGCATGGCCTTCAAGGACAAGTTCTAACCAGGTTCCCAATTCTTGAAAAAAAGGAAAACCATTAATGCAAAATACAGTACTTTTCAAATGGTCTTTTAAAATTCACTATAAGCATTACAACAAAACTAAAGCTTATTGAACTAAAATGTTTCTTGACATTATAAGAAAATGCTAAAAATATGCATTTAAAAAGCCATGAATTACATATGTGTTTTGTAGAGGGAATAGGTACTGGAGGGTTTGTTTACTCTAAAGAGAATTAATTTACACTAATTTCCATTATTTAAAAATTAAGACAAAAATAATAAAACTTTTAGAAGTCTAATAAATATATAGAGAGACAACATTCTACATGTGATTCGGCCTCAAATTTGTTTCTGACTAAAACCTTGGGCATGTCACAATCTCTCATGGGTCTTAACTCACCTATAAAATGAAGAAAAGATGATTATCTGGTCCAAAGTGCTGGTTTGTTATAGCTCTAGAATTTTATGAGAGGCTATAGGTTCCACACAAACACCTATGTGGTCAGGCAGGTAACATATATGAGTGAAAAAGACCAGAGTGAGAAGAATTTTTCTTGAGAGTAAATCATTATCAATCTTATATTATTCCACACTTAATAGCAATAAAAATATTTCACTTTCCTCTTAGTTTTACTCTGAGAGAAACAGTAATAAATGGTCACCAATACTGATAAATAACAGTGGTGTGGAGCTATAGGGAGTGGTGGAGACTGTGGCAAACCAGAGAGGGTAAAGTACCAAGCTATTGTTACCATATGGGAATCAGGGTCTAATGTTGCTAGATGCCAACAGTTTGGATGTTTTTAGTGAAATCTAATTGTCAATGCAGGCAATCAATTAAGAACATTAAAAAAAACAAAAAAAAAAACCTTTTGGATCATTACCATTCTGGACAAATGAAACACACTGATGGATCATATACAGCTCGCAGGCTACCAGTTTACACTATTGGATCTACTTTGCTTCCCTCATGGTACTGGAATCAGCACATATTAAATAATTTGCTAATAATACCCCTTTAATGAAAGCTCTTACTATCATAACCCACAGAGTATTTACTGAGATTTTTTTTTTGAGTACAGGCTGTGCTCTGTGCTAGGACTTTCTGACATTTCATCTCCTTTGATCATCACAATAACCCTGAGAGATGTGTAGATATACTGTTACCCCAATTTTACAGGATGAAGTCTCACAGAGACTAAATAACATGACCTAAGTCACACAACTCATTTTTTTAAGGAACTGAGTCTAAAGTATTGACATGTAATTATTTACAATATAATACAGAATGAAAAAAGCCGGCTATAAAAAGTATATGATTTTTAAAATTTTTTTACATTTTTAATGATTGCTTATTATTCTATTATGAAGATGTGGTATAATATACGTAAACAAGCCTTTGTTATTAAACACTTGAATTGCTAGTAAAATCATGCAGGGAAGTATTTTTTCAAAACCCTGACCTGACTTCATTCATTTGAAATTATTAATTGAGGGCCTATACATAAGTCACTTTATTATATGCTATCCTCAAAGAAATGTCTGATTTGTAATTGTATCTTTGGTAAGCATATATATATATATATATATATATATATATATATATATATACACACAATTTATATATATATATGTATATATATGTGTATATATATATATATATATATATATATATATATATATACACAATTTTTAAGATTTTTAAGCATTTGCCTCTGAAACACAGATCAAGCCAAATTATATCCTTGGTCTCTTGGGTGGAAGAAAGCTAGGTTTCATCCAGACAGCTCTGTGTAGAGAATTGCACAATGGATTACAGTGGTCTTCTCAGCTAGAAACTTTAGGAGATATATTGAGCCTTACATACTGAACTTTGAGAGCTACCCCTACCAGCAGGATGTACTTTGGAGCTTCTTTGTCATCTGTATAGATGACAAAAAGTGGTTCCACATCTTTTCTCAATTTTCCACTTGTCAAAGCAGTAGAATCCCAAACTCCACAATTTCAAAATAATTGCTGCCAGACTGCAGACACAGAAGGATATAACCACATTGGAGGAAACGGACCAAGATGATGAGGCAACTTGAAAACATATAATTTTTATCATTCAGTCTAGAACACTTGAGAGTAAAAGAAAGGAGTTCTTCATAATCACATTGGGATGGTAGGTTTGTACACAAAGACTATCCCTGGTAACCTGGGACATACAGTCACCCTACTATGAAGAACAGTTGTAGAAACTGGAGATGTTGAGCATGGAAAAGAGAAGATGGGGATGGAGTTTGGGGGGACATGCAAGCTGCCTTAGGTATCTGAAAACTCCATGAAGGACTGGTTTGATATGATCCTGATTCTAGCCCTTGGAGTGACTGGACTGAGCTGAAGAGGCTTTACCATCTGACGTAATGGTCATGAGTTTGGTTGCTGAACAGTTCTGGATTCAGTCCCACATGATGCTGACCAGGTGTGTGGCCATAAGCAAGTCTCTTAAATTATTATAAAAGGGGAATAGAGTTGTAATGACATACTGAGGTAAAACAGAAAAGCAAGTCACCCAGAGTAGGGGCTCAATAAATGTTAGTGTGTGCTCTGTAACTGTTGCTGAAAACAGTCAAGCATAGGACAGACCACCAGTCGGGCAATGTTTTGGGGTCTTTTAGGGATTAACTAAATGGATGGTTGGAGCCAAACTTTTTTGACTAATTTAACTTTTATTCTTAGAAATAGAAAAAAATTAATTAGTAATATTTTCCAGGTACAAGATAAAGTGGTTTTATGTAAAATCTTATTTTAAAGATGTATACTCTTAAATAATGTATTATAAATATTTTAATATTATATGTAACATTCATCATAAAATGACATTTGCCTGTCAAGCTGTACATGCTGTTTATTTTTAACTATGCCAGAAAGTGTTAATATGCTAGAAAAAATTCTAAAATGGCATATTGCTTGATTTTGAGATTGCATCTGTAAACATAGACTAGAAATTAAAAAACAAGTAAAATTTCATGACCTGATATTTGAAATCCTTTCATTTTGCTTTCATTAAACCCAATTAGTTTATTTTAAAATTGGTCATAATTTGCTTTTCAAATAAGATAAAGAGGTTTTAACTTCTTACTAAAATGTATTTTAGGTTACTTTTTAATCACCGTAAATTAAAAAAAACCCTAAATTCAATATAATCCTCTATACAGTATATTTTTCTCTTCTTAACATTGATTTTTAAAGAAGTACTAGAGAACCCGATGCTTTAAAAGCATTTTGTCCAAGGAAACAGGACTTCTGCTACTGAACATCTTGAAGGGCAAATTTACGAAATTATTACTTTTTATGCTCTTCATTATATCTTCTTGCATTTCAGCACTGTAGTTTTCAATGCTTCCCTCCGTTTAACCCAGTAGTTCCCAAACTCTGGCTGCATAATAGAATCACCTGGGAAGTTTTTTAAAATCCTGAAGCCCAGGCCGCAGCCTCTACCACAATGCCTGGGGGTGGGAGCCTGGGGCCAGTATGTTTTAAAGTTCCCTGGGTAACTCCAATGTGCAGCAAAGTTTGGGAAATATGGACTTATCCCATGGTCCATTATGGAAATAGTCATGACTAGGATCAAAAAAGCCATTAAAACTAGGTAACAGTCCCAAACCATCAGTGGTGTTCAGCTAAATAATAACATAGTAAAAAAGAAAAAAAAAATTGAGTGGGTTAATAGCACACTCATCTGATCCTCCAGATGTGCAAGAGGCAAGCAAGCTGCTTTTTAAAAGGGAAAATGTTTATAGTGACTAAAGCACAGAAAAAAAGGAAATGGAAGCAAACACTATTATTTCTAGTGAGATGAATCTCCAGGGTACTCTTCACAAAGCCTTGGGTGTTTATAAATCAGTTGGGATTTAAGGGCACTTTTCAACTCTGAATATTTCTATTTAAACCAAATTTATAGGGAGAGGCAGGAATAGCTCTTCACAGAATTGTTTCTGTTGCTACTGAGTCAATAGTACCATCTTGCATTGCTCTTTATAATTGTTAAAGTGCTTTCATGTTTCCAAGCTCATCTGAACATCCAAAACTGGGGAAGAATCGTAACAGTCACAATCCTGTTGAGGAAAATGAAGCCTGAAGTTATTAAAAGCTGGCACAAGGCAGAATTGGGACCAAACCCCAGGTCTGACTTCTAGGCAAATCCTCTTCTGACGTCACATCACCTTTCCCTAAACCTCAAGAGATCTTTAAGCCTCAGCACCCTCTTCTGCAGAGGTGATTTCCCCCTAAAAAAGCACTCTTCACTATTTCTCCCTTATATATCTGAGGTGTTGAGGGTGGAAGGAGGTCGGGCAGTACATGCACCATGAAGAGGTATATGGTAAAAAAAAAGGGCCAAGAACGTGGAGCTTCAAGGAGGAATCCACAGGAATGGGAAGAGAACACGAACAGAAAATGTGGTCAGAGCAGTGGAAAGAGGGCAGGTGACAACCATGTGAGGCCAGAGTTGTTAGGAGCAAATAGCGAGCCATTTAACATGTGTTCTTTTTTAAACTCTGGTATTTACCTGTTTTTTGAGGAGAGGAGGGATGATGTGGGCACAGTGGTGATTTAGGAAGATTTTGGGTTACGTGTTGGATAGATTGATGATGGGAAAGAAAAGAGGACAGGGGTGTGGACGACACAGTTAAGAAACCTAAGTGTGTGGGCTTAAGGCAAAGAGGGAATAGACAAGGGTAGTAACAGTGAAAATCAAGAAACTGACAAAAGTACTTGAAACCAAGGAAAAAGTATTTGTAGCAAAACAGGAAATGTAGTTGACAGTATTTCAACAAGACATCTACTTTTGGATCTGATGGCTATTTGTGTGTAGGATGACAGAACGTTTAATTAGGTGATCCCTAATTGGTTGAGTGACTGGATTAAAAGGGCATTAATATCAACCTGGTAGTGGTTTTGAAAAGTAAGGCAAAGGGTTATTGGCAGATCCGTCTTGTTTACGTCTTTCAGTTTTGTTGTGAAACAGTGGTTTCCATAAAGGAATAGAAGGAAAGCTAATCACTGTCTTGGGCAGCATTAAGCGGAGAAGGGTTAAGAATAAACTAGATGATAAAATTAGGAGTCAAAGTGGTATGAATGGACTAAAGCAACAGTTTAATAGAGATAGATGTAAAATCATGTTCTTTGGACCAAAAACCAGTAATAGAAGTATAAGGTGAGGCAGATATCTGCTAAAATGTGTGAAAAAAATATAGGTTTAGTTGACAGTGAGAGGTAGAATGGGAAAGGTACGTTCTAGTCAGACAAACCACATCTTGAATCCTTGTCCTGAGAAAAATGTAAAAGGTTTGGAATAAATACAATGAGGAATGACCCTTAAAAGAATAAGGGACAAATTAAAGGTTGGTTTGAGCATCAGTGAGGAAAACCAGGAAATGAGTGTGAACTGTGGTCACCAGCAAGACTGTGAGTATACTCTGAAGCTGAGGACAGGAAGGAAGCAGAGGTGGTTCAGGATTAGGAACCAAGGTGTGAAATGTCAAGGAGGCAAAGCCATCTCGGTCAATGACAGAGCAGGAGTGAGGTAGCCAACTGGAGTACCTTCATTAGGATGGAGCCAGGAAAATTAGTAGCTAAGAAAGACCAGGAGATGATGAAAGAATCAATAGACCAACAACCAGACTTGGTATAAAAAATAAAATTAGCAGGTGTAAAGAGCTTTTACAAAAAAAAAAAAAAGGATAGTTTGCAGAAGGTGCACTTATAGTCTTAGAGACTGAACAGCTGAAAAATTACCATCTTCTATTTGGGACCATGTTGCTGAATAACACCGAGTAAAAACGTAGTACTGTGATTCATCTGGGAAACTCCATACAGGCTAAAGCAAATTAGGAAAGTACCTAGGTTCTGCGAGTTGACTGTAAAAGTGACGCCAGCCTTATGTCATCTGGATCAAGCATAAAGGTAAAACATATAAAGAAATAAGGGGTCCACAAGACTCTTTAGTAGCTTGAAGCTTCTAGAAGAAAGCTTTGGGGCCACAAAAGCAGCAGAAAAAGCTAAGCTGGAATGGAATGCACCTGAAAAAGGCAATAGCTTCCTAACTGGTTTTCTAACTTCCAACTTCTCGCTCTGTGTTGAACAGCCAATGATCCTTTCAAAGGTCAGACTCATTGCCACTCTGCTCAAAAACCTCCACTGGCTTCCCATCTCAGTCAGCCTAAGAGCCAAAGTTCTTGCCAAGGCTTATAGGGTTGGGCAAAGCCTCCCATTGCATCTCTCAGCCTATACCCTACTACTCTCCCACTGGTTCACTCCACTCCAGCTACACTTGCTGTTCCTCAAAGTTGCCAAGCACCAGCTACTGGAACCTCTCACTGGAAGGCTCTTCCAGACAACCAGGAAGTTGGCTCTTTCACTTCCTTCAGGTCTCTGCTCAAATGTCACCTCATTTGAGAGGGTTCCCTGACCACACTATGTAACATGGCATCATCCCTTACCACCTCATATAGGTCTGTCTCTCCCACCCACTACAACTTAAACTCCCGCACAGGAAGGACCTTGCTTGGTTTTTCCAAGTCTAGAACCGTATGCATTTCCCATGACAGGTACCAAATATCTGTTGAGTGAATGAATAAATGGAAAGCAGGAGATGTAGATAAAGGGCAGGAAAGCAGTTATCAGTCAGACATTTTGGGGACCAGGAAAGGGGAGACAGACACTAGCGTAGTGTTCTTAAGCAGTTGAGTCCTGGACTCAGGAAACGTGGTGTGGCTTCACTGTCACAATTCACTCTCTCCACCACCACACTTCAGTTGTTGAGACCTACTTCCCATCCCAAGTCTGTAACAGTGAGAAAGTGAAAGAGTTTAGATACTACAAACTACCCTTCTTGGAGGATTTGAAGCCAACTGAAAGAGCAGGCTTATGGTTAAAAGATTTAGAATCCTAGATAAATCAAAAACAGCCTAAAGTTGAATTTCTAACCTCGGATAACACAGGTGTCCCTGAGTTCACATTTTAAATATTTTTGCATTTGTCTCAAGCTACTCACTAAGGTTATGCCTCAGACTAAATATTTATGATTTCAAAAGCAGCCTTACAGGAAAAAAAGAGTCTAAAAATATTATCTTCACTAAGATAAATGTTACCTTAAAGATTATAAAAATCAGCAAGCATCTTATTTTTACAGACTGGGAGGCTGGCTATTCACAAACCACAAACATTAATGTAAAATGGTATTAAAACAGTAGTGAAATAATGGCTGTAATTTTCTTATTTTAAAAATTATTAAAGCCTAATGTGCAATAGGGTTACTCCCTTAGGCTAAATATTAAAACATTAAGAATTTTCATCAAGGGAAATACAGCTGGAGGACCAAATAATTCTTCAAGGAATATAAAACACCCTATTCTTTAGTTTCACAAATTTCAAGAAAAATGTTATTATCTCATTAGTGTGATAAATTTTCATTACAAATTATTTAGGAAATAAAGCGATGACTTTTTAGATTAATACTATGAAACTTTTTCCTGCTCATTTGGTATCTTCTGAACCTGACAGGTTTGTCAAATGAATGAATAACTCTGGCTATTAGCATTAATACATACCCGTTCAAAATGCATCAACCTTATAAAAATTCCTTCCTTTTTGCAAAGAGCACTCCATGCATATACACATAACTCCTGTCATATACAAAGTCTAAGTATGTGTCTAACAAGAAATTGTAACAGTAGGTTTTCAGATAGCCTAACTTTACAATTATGAATATTAGAAAAGAGCTATTGCCATTTGAATTTTTAAGAAATGTTTGGAAAAAATTTTAAGAAACATTGTTTTCTGTTCAGAATTCAAAGTCAGTTTTGTTATATCCACTAACAGTTTCTGAATTATGCAGTTTTTGAATATTATATAGATCTAGCACAAGAAAAAAGAAAAATAGGAAAATATTTACTTTTTAAAGTACAGTGATTTAAATTTAATGTATAAAGCCAACAGAATAATTGTTACTTCTGCCAGATGGTATTTTACATTTTGATAAAAAGATATATTCTTAATCATATATGTCAAGAAAAAGGGACAAGTTGTTAAACACTTCCAATTTGTCATTTAATTAAAAGGCACTACTGATACTGCCATAAATTTTTTTTGGTGATGTGGCCTAAGTATCCTTGGTGTCAATAAAATTTAATTTTCTCAAGTTAAAAAAAAAAACCACTATGAAACTTTGAATAAACATACCGATCTTAAAAGTATTGAATAACGAAAACTTCTACCCAAAATATGCTATTAAAAACACCATTCTGGGATTTCCCTGGAGGTCCAGTGGTTAAGACTCCGCACATCCACCGCAGGGGACGCAGGTTCGATCCCTGGTCAGGGAACTAAGATCTCACATGCTGCGTGGCACGGCCAAAAAAAAAAAAAAAAAACTACTTAGTTTATCTTTCACTCTTCAGGTAGAGGAGGTCTGATTATAAGGAAAGCATGGATTATACATCTTAATCGGTGATTCTTTGCCTCAGTCTCTTCATAACCCAGGAAGGTTATGAAGAATCTTTCACAGATCATCTCTGATGCATTTGATGTCAGAAAAGAACAACAACAAAGGAACACTTAAAATTTAAGCTTTTTAGGCACTGGGCCCTGACTCAGGTTATCAAGATGCTAGTACTACAGTAAAACCCAATAGCTACCAGCTTGGGGTTCTTGAGAAGGTCAGCCTTGGTGTAAATTCCTCACCATGTGACCAAGAGCAAGTAAGTTAAAGTCTCTAAGCTTCAGTCTCTCCCTATGTAAAATGGCAGCAGCAGTACAGAGGGTTGTTAACAATATTTACATAATCCACATAAAGTGCTCAGCATATATCAGGTACTCCACTGATATTAACTTATGATACGACAAGATTCCTTTTAATAGGTAAGGAGAGAGTGTCTGTATTTAATTACCTAAAAAGTAATTTGGAAGTTATGTGGTCCTTGTAACTCTGATTTAATTAAGAGAATTCTTAGGGAACTTACCGCATTGAACACCCCACCCAGATTTGGGTGGTACTGATTTGGAAACTAGTTTTCCTAGGACACAGTGCTGGTTAAGAAAGTTGTGCAAAGACTGATACCGTATAAACACATATTCATATTTCTTCCTTTAATTTCCTACTTTGGAACCATTAATATTATCGTGTTCAATAATGACACTGAATTCAGAGAATAGAGATTAAACATGCCTACGTTTAGTATATTCATCTGCAAGCTGAAGTATTTTTCTAACAAATAGGGAAAATGTTAAAGAAGTAGTTAAGACAGAAAGTACAAAAATAAGCTATCGAGAGTTTAAGAGACAAAATCATCTATCTATTGAAAGGAAGTTACATTATAAGGATAAAGATCATTTCCTTTTTGACATGTACTGATAAGAGAAGTACAGGAATACAACCATGACTCCCATTACAGCATGAAACATTCTTTATGGTATTTTTATAATGCTTATTCTAAAATAAAGACAATTTTTCAAGGATCTTTCAAAGATTGTTTTTAGTTCGGTGGTATAATTATGCTATTAAAAGGTATTTTTGGTCTACAAATGAGTGTAACAGTAATTTAAAAAGATACAGGTTGATATGGGGTTTGGACGTCAGAGTCTTAAGAGTGGAGTTCGTTAAAAGAACAAAGGCAGCTGTAACATGACAGGAGCTCTCTAAAGACACAGGGAAGAAAAAATGTCAATAAGCAGAAACTTACAGAAACTTCCCTTTCTTATTCAGTTAATTTTACAAAGGGACTTAATTCAAAATTCAATCTTAATACATAATATATAAAATCAAACTTGACAAAGTAGAAAACATCTCTCATGTCATAAATATGGTACTTGTATATACTCATTAACTGAATAATTTTTACTGATGGAAAAATATGGTATTAATAATCATTTAAAGTTTTCTCAGTATTTCAACAAACTTGCTAACTTATGTTAATAATTTATTATAAAAACCAGCTGAGGGCAATCTGATTAATTTTGTTACCATAACGTTCAGATAACTGCTATTGACAACTTTGCATTAGTTAATGAAAAAATAAGGTCTTACATTTAATGTGAAAAACTAATCTTTTCTAAAACCCAAACATTACTCTCCCCTGGACTGCAAAAATTATCTCTTGTGCTACAAAGATTGAAGACAGTGGGTAGGAGAGTAGGGACAATATACCCACTTTCATTCTAGGGGCAAGATCATGCATATTAGAACACTGATTCACTGTAACACAGCCATAACATTTCAAGTACATTACAGAATCTTCATCAATTAGATTTTTTAAATTTCAAGTAGAAAAAAATAATTCCCAAATATGATGTTCGAATCAATTTAAATATTCAAAAAGTTCAGTCCCCATTCAGAAACAGATAACAGTATATTTATTAAATGAGTTAAGACAAATAAACTTTACAAATAGACAAATAATAAAAGGCTCAGTGGCTAAAATAGATGGTAAGCATCATTGAAAGAAATCAACACCATCACGGTATCTCAGTTGGCTTACACGTGTAAAAAGAAATTTTCAAAGAGCAATTTCACAGAAATGAAGCCAGTTTTTTTTTTTTTTTTTTGCTTATAAACAAATCACCATTTCTTGGTTCAAAACTGACATCTGTTATGAAAATTACCATATCACATATTTATAAGATGACAAGGAGTAACTCATCTTCAAAGTGCAAGTAAGTCTATTTACAACCACAAAAAAGGCAATGATGAGGAGAAAAAGGTTTTTAAAAAATATACAAAGATTAAAAACATTTGGGATGCAAAATTAAACAATTTTTTGGTTAGAGGATAAAAGAGAAAACGTGATTGAATTACAGATGCTGATTTCAGCTATACATACTATATAATGGGATCCAAGATCTTTAACAGCTTGTTTGCATTTTTTTTCTACTTACATAATGCTCTGGAAATTTCTGGTAGAAATTACAGTGTCTCAAAGAGAGAAATACACACTAAGCATGTCTTGCTACTACTTCATGGATGTCATAAGACCCGTTTATGGATTAGGGTTGGTGTAAAAAGCCATTGCCTTGAGTTGAAAAATGAATACTGTAAAAGCTCAATACAAATCCTCCAAAGCACATGCACTTCTAAATCTTTTGGTAATTACATTCATATTTAAGCATAACCAAAATAAAAAAGAAAACTGAAAACATTTCCCTTTACTCTATTCCCTATGCCTTGTAGGCTCTCCAGTTGATAGGGTAAATTTTTAGAGCTGAAAGGGTTCTTCAAGATAGTCTAGTCCACCACCCTCATTTAGGGTAAATGATTCCCCCAAGGTCATGCAGCACGTTAATGGCAAAATCAAGACTAGAAACCAGGTCCTGACTCCTAGCCTCATATGCTTTCCAGCATATCATGCTACCTCTTTTTACAGTATGATTTGCTATAAATACCTGATGAATAATGTACAGTTACAAATGCTGACAGAGACAATGTTTTTCTAAGTCTTGCAGAGGCTAACTGCAAAGGACTGATGGAGAGAAAAAGATTCTCCCCCACCCACCAAAAATATCAAGCACCATCAACTAAATGTTTCTTTGCTGGGTCAGCACTCTCAGATGTTGTAGTAGTCCTCGTAAACTTTATGTCAGCCTGAGGATTGTATATCTGATGCAATCTGGGCCCTAACACAATGCCAGTTCCTAAAAGGTAAAGACAGGCAAAAAGGGGGAGAAGGTAGACAAAAGAAAAAAAGACTTAAAAGACTCCAATTGGCTTAGAGATGGGCATTCCAGCATATGGTTAATTATTACATCTAAATATGTATATTTTTAGGACCTTTCCCACCTTTTCACATAATCTCATTTTACCTAATTTGTTATTTGGCCACTTAAGAATGAAAACAAATGTATCAAAGACAATGGTGGTCATTATTTTTTTTAAACTGTGAGACTATTTTAGACAAACTAAACTCTATGAAGAACATGTCAAACTGCAATGATTTCCTTAATTTGGTTCTATTAGACTGCCACCAAGGAATTAAAGGGGGTACTTCATGGGGCTGTTACCATCTTGAAATTTATTCCAATTGTGGTTAAAGAGAACAGACCGATGCACCATATATGTAGAATTGAGTAAAGAAGCTGAAATTTCTTTTTAAAAAAACATTGCTGTGTATTTATTTAATAAAAGGGCATATTTATTTATGTTTACAAACAAGTTTCAAAAACAAAAGGAAAACATGTATGCTTCTACTTATTAACCTTTTTCAAAATGCCAACAGCCCTCATGCTGTATGAAGGTTTCTAAGGATTTATTAAAAAAATCAATACAGTTCACTCACAGTTCACCAAGACATCACTGAACTAACATGTTTAGACAAAAACAAAAAGGACTAAAGTTTTCTTGTAGTTTGATAGTTTGATTTAATTTGATTTGCCTGAAATAACAAAAGCATTTCAAGCATCTTTCATTATGTAGTTGATGTCCTGCATTAAACAATCTACTAAATTCTGAACAAAGGTTATTAGCAAGTTTTCAAAAATTTTAAAAATTAAACAGTTGTTTCAAAACCATTAAGTAGTAAATGTATTTAAGAAACTAATTAGGACAGATGCCATAACTTCATTAGAACACCACTGCTCATGTTTTTTTGTTTTGTTTTGTTTGTTTTTTGTTGTTTTTTTAAACAAAGCATTAGTGTTATCTATTTGGCTATTAGTATTAGCAATTTATCTACAATATTTAACAAGGTAAATTGTAGGCAAAAATTTAGTACAGTTTCAATAGAAACACCCCCCCCCCTTTTTTTTTCCTGAAAATACAGCAGTATTTGAAGGACTAATTTTTCTCTGCATCAGTTATAAGGAAGCTTCCCATCTATGAACAGGAACAAAAAAAGTATCTACAAACCTTGTAAACAGATCTGTATCATTTATAAACATAAATAATCCAAATTATTAACAGCCAACAGCAGAAATTAAAGCATCAATTCAATGATCCAGGGCTCTTTGCTTGCTTGCCCAGCTTTACTCCTCCCTCTCTCCCACCAAGGACTGAGATAAACTAAAGCTTTGCTAATACACTGTTCAGGACCATTCTTAGGTTCTACTGATGATCCACAGGTCAACTTAAGCTGAGTTACTGTTTCTGTCAGTTCATTTCTCCCACCCCCCAAAAAGCACCCTCAGTCTGGCAGAAAGCTTTGCTTTTTTTTTTTTTAAAAAAATAAATCTACATTCGTACAAGTGTGTCTTCTGTTGAAGTCCAAAGACAAGAATACTATCTTGTCCGTCACAATATGTGAAAAGACCCAGTTTCAATTTGTTTCTTTACAATGCAGCTAGTGTGTTAACATTCAGCTTACAATCAGAGTGATGTTTCCAAACTATGTAGTGGGCTTCCTGGGGATGAAGAGGTAGCAGACTTGTTCATTTCTATTGTAAGGTAAATCCCGCTGTCAACAGCATTGTTATTTTTGTTGGGAGAGGGTGGAGGACTGGAGTTACGTTTTGTAGGAGCATCATCTTCAGCATCAGTGTCATCAATAAGGGGGATGTGAGGCTCTGAATCTTCTATCCTAAACTCAGGATGTGTCATAAAGTTGTGAATTGAACTTCTTGATTCCGGTTTTTCTAACCCTTCATATAAAGAACTACGAAATGCATTCACCACTCGAATCTGTAAACATCAGAAAACACAGAAAGATATCAGTACGCCACTAGCTTAATTTAAAAATGGTTCATTTATGAGTTTGAATCCACAAACAGCTAGGTATGAGTGAATCATATTTGCATGTAATGCAGTGGAACTTGCAATACACTGTAAAAAAAAATGAATATTTTAGTAGGACGCTACAGACCAACAAAACCACATACTCTAAGAATTAAGAGGTGTAGAATTCAAAGTAATACTAAGAAAATCTCATTGTCACTGGCTAAGAATTTAATAGCCATTTTATAGGATTTTTTTCCCTAAAAAAACAAAATCAACAGAAAACAAACATAAAAGTAACCATACACAGCTTTAGCTAATTTTTTTAAATGAAAAAAATTATAATTTTTGAAAACAATTCAAATAAGCTAAACAAAGTCAAGCACAGAGGGTTACTATTAATCATGCTAGGAATCAGGGTGTCACCGACTATGAAAAAGCCAAGCAAATATAAGCTGAATGTCACAATGAACTCACATCTACCCCACTATGCCCTTAATTAAAAAATAAAAAGACAAAACCCAAATAAATATCTATAAAATGCCATTAAACAGCTATAAATATTTGAGTATATGCCATTTGTCAGTCAAGGTTAGTGTTTTTCTCTATAATAATAAAACAAATAAATTTACATACTACACTTCATTGGAAAGAACAGATTTAAAACAAAACAACACAAAACAAAAAGCCCTCTGGGATCCTTCTGTGAAAAATTTCCCCAGGAGAAGACACAAAGTCTTCTAGCATTTTCACCCTTAAACATATAGCTCAACAATTCACCTTCCTTCTCAGAAGTATGCTGTATGGATGAAGACAGGTTAATGAATAATCGACTCAAATACATTCCCGCACATACTGACATTAGGTCTCATTAACCCAGTGCCGTGAAGAGTTAAAAAAAAAAAAAAAAAAAAAAAAGACAAAATCCAAATAGTTGAGCATCTAGTATACACCAATTCAAATAGTGTTTGCTTTTGCTTTGTAACGAATCCTGTTTAGCAATGAAGACATCATTTACTCATAATGTTAAGAGAAGTAACTGATACTGATATTCCAAAAAAAAGATCACTAAAGTCATCTCATAAGTCACTAAATTCACCTCATAAGACAATGGCATGGAAAAAATTAATTTCTTCACAGGGATATTTGAATTTATTTTTTTGGAAATGCAGCAGTTTATGCCCACTTTTTACTGTATATATTTAAGGCATACAAGACTATTTGATATACATCTACACTATGAAATAATCACTACAATCAAGTTAATTAACATATTCACTACCTCACACAGTTATCATTTGTGTGTGTTGAGAACACTTGGGATTGTACCCTCCTAGCAAATTTCAAGTATACAATACAGTACAGTATTGTTACCTGTAGTCACCATGCTATACGTTAGATCTCCAGAACTTATTCATCTTGTATTACTGAAACATTGTACCCTTTGACCAACATCTCCCAATTGCCCCTCCCTCTAGCCCCTGGTAACCACCATTCTACTCTGCTGGTATGAGTCTGACTATTCCAGATCCCCACTTCTAAGAATTTATCCAAAGGAATTGAAATCAAGATCTTGGAGCGATTCCTGCACTCCTATGTTCACTGCTGTCAGTGGCCAGTAGGCATAGAGAATACAAACTGGAGGACCAGCCAGCAAGTCTGGTGAGTGATGAGAGCTGCTCAAGATGACTCTAAAGTTGTTGCTTATTTGAATTGGTTGCTGGTATTGCTAATGGAGCTAGAGAAGCAGTTGAGATCTGTTTTGTTTTGACCAGTCTGGGTAGAGGGGAGTAGTGAAGAATCAAGGGGAAAATCAATTTTTGAAACATGTTAAATTTGGGGAGCTGCAGAACATCCAAGTGAAAATATCCAGAGCTCAGAAGAAAGGTATGGGTTTAAGTTAGAGATCTGGGAGTCAGCAAAGCTCTAGGAGGGCAAGCGTAAAGAGTTATAAGCAGGTGAGTGCAGTGAGTATATTTGTATGAACGATTACACTCACACCTGTGGCAGGTGAAATTAGATACCTTTTTACCAAAGCTTTCCAGTTTTGCTAAGATTATTTTTCGTATCTGACAAAATGTATTAAGTTATCCTAGAACATCGAAGCTTGAAAGGATATTCGAGATAGTTTATTTCAACCACTTTACAAATAATGAAACTGAGCAAATGAGGACAGGTGGCTGCCTTGCTGGGTCACTACAAATTAGTGCCAGAATGTCTTAGAACCAAGCTTTCTGTACTCCCAACTCCAGGTTCTTTCAAGTCAATAAAAGAAGAGAACGTATGGACATCAGCTTTATAACTAACCTCAGTAGAAGAAGATACTTCCTAAGATTTAGGTCAGCACATTACAAGGACAGCTTAGAAATACTGCAAAGCAATACAATTTTCAATAAACAGTTCTCACATTAGGCACACACAATAACATCTAGATTAACTAGGGGCCACTGAGCCAGATTTGTTTTACTTTCTACTCATAAATAAGAAAGCACTCTCGATCTAAGGCGTGACACTGACCTAGTTTATACTTGCCCTCATCTGTTACCTTCTATAGGTAAAATTCTCACAGTACTGTAGTAATTCTGAGTAATTAAAAAGTGCCAACTGTGTGCATTATACTGTAGGTAGACAGAAAACTATTTTAATACCACAAAGAAATGAGTTTAAGCAGAAAAAGATTACCCATCTTTGACAATCCAAACCTTACTGTTTATCTAGTCTTTTAACTCAATTCTTTTAATAGCTATTAAGACCTACTATGCACAAAACTATAGCTCCTAAAATTATTAGAATTAAGAAAAATTCAACAATCCCTATGTCAAGGAAATTTTTTAAACAGTAAATTATTGAGGAAAAAAAATCAGAGGCATGAATGAGGCACATATGGCAAACAAAAAATTGAAATGATTATTATGATCATAAAGTAATTTTAGGAAACTGAATATGTAAGCATTACATTAAACTTTAAGTAACAAATCAAATTAAGATCATGTACCCTGCTAAACCACCCATTTTCTTAAATATAATCCTAACTTTTGATAGTAGAAAATATTACTGCCCAAAACACTGTATGTAAGGAGACGGCTCTAAACTATGAGGCTACTTAATCAGTAGCTGATCTATCTTACCTTCTACGACAGACTGCCCATTTCTGAAATTTGTATTCATCACTACCTTTATTATGTGCACCATAAAGAATTTCAATGGTAAAGTAAAAGATACTTTGCAAAAGGAAATAAAATTCGAGGTTGCTTTTCAAAGCTGTGTACTTGCATATCAAATTTTCTCAAAGTGAGACTCACCTGTGTAATATGTAATGTTTTAATTACCTGGAATAGGGGTTGGAAAACATTTTCTGTAAAGGGCCAGATAGCAAATATTTTAGGTTTAGTGAGCCATATGGTCCCTGATGCAGCTACTCAACTCTGCCTTTGTAGTGTAAAACTACCAGACAGTAATTAAATGAATGAGCATGGCTATGTTCCAGTTAAAAACAGGCAACAGGCCAGATATGGCCCACAGGCTATGGTTTGCCAATCCTTTATCTGGAAGGCCAACTTTTCTCTCAATCTCTCCTTTCCAGGAAGGCGTTAACTATTGATTTAGCAAAAGAATTTACTAACCGTGAGACTGATATTAGAAGGATACACTTTATAAAGAAAAACTATAGAAAGTTTCCTCTTCAGATTTTTAAAAGATCTGACTAATAAGTGAGGGAAAAAAGATGCCCTTTCCAGAGATGTTACAAGCCTAGTATATGACAAAGTTGAAATGGATTATAATTTCTTCATTTAGCACAGCAAAGACTCCAGATGGTTACCAGAGAGGATAGTGGGGGAGGGGGGAGGGATAAATTAGGAGGTTGGGATTAACATATACACACGGCTATATATAAAATAGAAAACCATAAGGACCTACTGTATAGCACAGGGAACTCTATTCAATATCTTATAATAACCTATAATGGAAAATAATCTGAAAAAGAATATATATATGTATAACTGAATCACTTTGCTGTACACTTGAAGTTAACACAACATTGTAAATTAACTATACTTCAGTAAATAAAAAAGGTTAAAAAAAAAGAGTCAAAGAAGTTTGACAAACACAGATATTTCTAAGATTATTCTATATTAGGGCAGGAAACCAATGAGGAATTTACACCTTTCATTAAATGTATTAACACCATTACCCTCACTACATGTGCCCAGCAACTCACAGGTTTCATATATAGTTGTGCATCAGAAAAGAGCACAGAGCACATCACCTGAAGCAGGTGTGGGTGGCTATGTCTTCAAACAGAGTTTGTGCTTGATTTGATATTTAATATAAAGCCTGGAATACAATTATACAGAGAAATACAATAAATATGATACACCTAAGGTCATGTGATACCACTCCAAGTGAAAGAAGTCAATTACTTAAAATTTTCTGAAGTAAAAATAAACAGAATATATACCACCTAGGAGATAAACTTGTCAAAAAAAGTTTAACATAAAGCTAATCAAGAGGAAACAACCAAATCCAGAATGCAGGACACTTTATAAGACAATTTGCCTGGATTTTTTTTAAAAAGTCAATATTACAAAAAATAAAGGTAGAGAAAATGGATCCAGGTTAAAGGAGACTGAAGAGTCATAACACACGTTACTGAATGTCTTTCCTTCGATCCTGGATCAAAAAAGCTATAAAGGACATTTTGGGGGCAACTGGAGAAATCTGAATATGGACTGTATATTAGATAAAATGGTATCAGAGATAGATTTCTTGGATGTGATTATATAGTATGATTATATAGGAGAGCACATAGTGAAGTATTTAGAGATGGCATTTATGATATCTGCTACTTACTTTCAAATGGCTCAAAAAAAAGTATATATTAATATTATATAGATAAAGCAGACATCATAAAATATTAGGAAGCGGTAAATCCAGGTGAAGATTATTCATGTATTAATCTTTCAACTTGTCTGTCAGTTTGAAATTTTTCAAATTTAAAGTTTTGAGGGGAGGGATTAAGTCTCAGTTTGGCTCCTTCCTGTGGGATATAAACAGATGCTTACTTTCCATTCTAGCCTCATCAACTCCCTACATTCCAATACTCTTTTAGTATCAAACTATGTCAGTTGAGGTCTGCTTTCCTCAACCGACAAATTCTGTCAGGTCAGCTTGGGAATCATTTCCTTTCGGTAATTTTTCCTGACTTCTCAGGGTGGGTGAAGGACCCTGTTATAACATTCTCTGTTTCATTACCATGTAGAAATCCCCAACTCCTTGTTTGCTTTCCCTTACTAGATGACAAGATCTGGAGGTTCTAGCAGCCTTGGCATATGGTAGGCCTTCCACTGTTTATGAAATACAACTAAATGAACACTAATAGTAGGAGATGAAGGGATGAGTGGTAATATGTCCTCGAAAGCCAGGAATAATGTGAAATCCATAGGAGGGAGGCATGCAACTGACATCAGCCATCCCAGGAGTAAGGCCAGGCAATTTGCATACACCATTTCATTCAGGTAGGTAGTACCACAGTAATTTCTAAAAGGAAGATTCCTATCTGTCCACGTATGTAAATTTAACATCCTGTCTAAATGTTACAGGGTCAGTTTGTCTTTACAGCACTTGTCTGCTCTTTGCTCTACATCATGCTGCCTCTGCTTATCAGCCATGGACAAGTCATTTAAACTCCAAGTCAGTTTTCACACCTATAAAATGGGGATAGTTCCTGTTCTGCCTGTTTTGCAACACTGTCAAAAATAACAAATGAAAATTACTTAAGCAAAGAGTGAACAGATAGGCTCTGCGTAAACAGCATTGTTTTCTCCCCTCAATTCATCCTCTCCCCAGCTTCCCAAGGTTCCTCTAGTCCTTAGTTGGCTAAAGACCAAATGGAAAAGATAGGTTTCTGGCCAAATCAGGTTATCTTAGCTGACTTCAAGGGTAGGCATGAGGAATGGGTGGGTTTGTATCTTTAATGACTCTAACATACTAAGAATCCACCATGGACTCAAGACACTAATTCAGAGTAAGAACGATATAGGTTATAAGACTTCTGGAGAGTTTACTAAAAACCTTTTACTAAAAGTCATTTACTAAAACCCTGAAAGAAAATCTGTCATTCTAGTCAATTAATGAAAATTATGACCTGTAATAATTCATCAATATAAATCACATGATCATCTTTCAACAGAATCAGAAAAGCACTTGACAAAATTCAACATCCATTTATGATAAAAGCTCTTAACAAAACAGGTATAGAGGGAACATACATCAACATAATGAAGGGACAAACCCAGAGCTAACATCATACTTAACAGCGAAAAGCTGAAAGCTTTTCCTCTAAGGTCAGGAACAAGACAAGGATGTTCACTCTTGTCACTTTTATTCAACATAGTACTGGAAGTCTTAACTAGAGCAATTAGGCAAGAAAAAGAAACAAAAGGCATCCAAATTGGAAAGGAAGACATAAACCTGTCACTGTCTGCAGATGATATTATATATAGAAAACCCTAAACACTCCATCAAAAATCTGTCAGAACTAATAAACGAATTCAGTAAAGTTGCAAGATACAAAATCAATATGCAAAAATCTGTTATATTTCTTTACACTAATAACCTATTTGAAAGGGAAATTAAGAAAACGATCCCGGACTTCTCTGGTAGCACAGTGGTTAAGAATCCGCCTGCCAGTGCAGGGGACACAGGTTCAAGCCCTGGGCTGGGAAGATCCCACATGCTGCGGAGCAACTAAGCCCGTGTGCCACAACTACTGAGCCTGCGCTCTAGAGCCCGTGAGCCACAACTACTGAGCCCGTGTGCCACAACTACTGAAGCCCGCACGCCTAGAGCTCAAGTTCCGCAACAAGAGAAGCCACCGCAATGAGAAGCCTGTGCACTGCAAGGAAGAGTAGCCCCCGCTCACTGCAACTAGAGAAAAGCCCGTGCGCAGCAACGAAGACCCAATGCAGTCAAAAATAAATAAATTAAAAAAAAAAAAGAAAACAATCTCATTTACAACTGTATCAAAAAAATAATAAAATATCTAAGAATAAATTTAACCAAGGAGGTGAAAGACCTGTATATTGAAAACTACAAGACATTAATGAAAGAAACTAAAGACGACACAAATAAATGAAAAGATACTCCATGTTCACAGACTGGAAGAATTCATATTGTTAAAATGCCCATATTACCCAAAGCAATACAGATTCAATGAAATCCCTATCAAAATTCCAATGCCATTTTTCAAAGAAATAGAACAAACAATCCTAAAATTTGTATGGAACCACAAAAGACCCCAAATAGTCAAGGCAATCTTGAGAAATAAGAACAAAGCTGGAGGCTCCCTGATCTCAACTATATTACAAAGATATAGTAATTAAAACTGAATGGTACTGGTATGAGTTTGCATAAAAATGGACATATAGATCAATGGAACAGAACAGAGACCCTAGAAATAAACCCATGCATATATGGTCAATTAATTGACAATAAAGGAGTCAAGAATATACAATGGGGAAAGACAGTCTCTTAAATAGATGGTGTTAGGAAAACTGGACAGCCATATGCAAAAGAATGAAACTGTACCACTATTATCTCACACCACACAAAAATGAACTCAGAATTGATTATAAAGACTTTAACGTTAGACCTGAAACCATAAAACTCCTAGAAAAAAACATAGATGGTAAGTAAGCTCCTTGACATAGGATGATGATGATTTTTTGAATCTGACACCAAAAGCAAGAAAAGCAAAATTAAACAAGTGGGATTACATCAAACTAAAAAGCTTCTACACATTAGAGAAAACTATGAACAAAACGAAAAGGCAACCTACAGGATGGGAGAAAATATTAGCAAATCATATATCTGATATAGGGCCAATATCCAAAATATACAAAAAACCTGTACAACTTGATAGCAAGAAAACCAAACAATCCAATTAAAATATGGTCAAAAGATCCAAACAGACATTTTTCCAAAACCTATCTACAAATGGCCAATAGGTACATGAAAAGATGCTCAATATCACTAATCATCAGGGAAATGCAAATCAAAACCCATAATGAGATATTACCTCACATCTGATAGAATGAAACAGAAACAACCTAAGTGTCCACTGATGAATGAATGGATACAGTATGGTGTACACACACACACATATATAGAGGAACATTATTTAACCATAAAAAAGGAAATCTTGATATTTGTGAAAACACAGATGAACCCTGAAGGCATTATTATCCTAAGTGAAATAAGTCAGACAGAGAAAGACAAATACCGTATGATCTCTCTTATATGTGGAATCTAAAAAAAATGAAACCCAAACCAAGCTCATAGATACAAAAAACAAATTGGTTGCTGCAAGAGGTGGGAGGTGGGCAGTGGTGTGAGAAATGAGTAAACTTAAAAAAAAAACAAAACAAAACTGAAAAAAAATTAAAAGAAATGCACTTTCCTTACTTCTTTGGAAAACTTAATAGAACATTTTCTTATCTAGGAAGCAATCCTAAATTAAATTGATTATATAAATGAAAAAAACCCACATAAATACCAAAGAACTTTGAAGCTTATACAGGGATGCAGTCTCAAAACAAAACAAAACAAATTAAAAATTCACAGCAAGGCCACAAAGTCCAAGCTAAGAAGGCAAACACCTGGCTATATGCTCAGAACTTTTCTTCAGGGTACTAACTTACTTTACAAACTGAACAAGATACAAGTCAGAATGCTTAAGTTCATTTTTAGCTTTAAAAATGCCATCTCTTGGTTCTGTTAGATCAGTTTCGAATCACATGCTTTTGGGAATCATGCAGTATGGAACATGTTTAAAGGCATATACTCAAAAATGTATAGTCGTTTCACAAATTCTAAGCTACAATTTTATTTCCCATATTAACTATCAGAGTTAGCATAGAGACAAGGTCACAGATTTCATGTCTGATCTTTGGTTGCAATTGTTCCACCTGTTATCTAACCCTCTAAGAAATAAAACAACCACAACGACAACACTTTGAGGTCTCAATCCACTTTACGAAAAGAAAGCTTTATGAAAAGCCTGAACAATGAATTTAAACATTAAGGAGAAAATGAGAAACGTTAGGTGTGTGAAGTAGGAAATGTTAATTTCATGCACTTAGGAACACACACTCACACCCCACAGTAGTAGAAGCAGTAGAAGAGGAAAACACTACATGTGTAGGGGTAGAAATATTTGTTACATCATGATGCTGGCTGGCGATGGAGGGTTGCCGCCTTAGAGCCCCCTGAATGGAACTTCCACTCTGGAAAGCATTCACTACATCCATCTGCAAGGAATCAGAGATTGTGACAGCTTGCTCAGCAAGAGAGAGAGAGAACAAGAGAAAGGACCATTCCATCTATCAACATATAAAAAGTAAAGAAAAAGGCACTTTTTACAGAGCAGATAAATAGGCAAGAGTAGCATTTGGAGATGAAGGGGGGGAAAAAAGCTAGGAAAAAAGGAGCTTAGGGGCATATAGACACATTCTTTCATGGTCAGTTAAAACTTTCACTCATTCCAGGCACCAGTACTATTTTTCAAAAGAATAAGTTTTGTGGGTTGGGGAGGCTAGAAAGGAAGCAAAGGAGCACATTCAAACCTCCTCCCCAGGTGCAAAGCCCTCGGCTCCCGCTCCCATCGTCTCTCCTACCTCTCCACCAGACCCATACCTGCGTTTGGATTCTGTTCAGACCTCTAAACCACAAGATCTGGCCACGCCGTAACTCCCGCTCAGCGTGATCAATCTCTTCCACGTCCTCTGCTAACTCCTCCTCAGGTATTTCTTCCTTTTGTGTTCCATGACCAGCTTCTTTTAGGAATTTTAAACGGCTAGTTGGAATTGTTGAAATAAGCTACAACACAGGGGAAAGAACTTAGAAACAAATCATATCAAACTACAATTAAACCAATCAACTTTAATACAAAAAAGGTATGGAAAGTTGCAAGTATAGCCAACTATCTTTACCAATGAAGCAATGAGATCCTGTCCATCAGAGGCTTTCTTTCTCAGAACAAAAAATATTCTTCTCTTAGCTACACAAAAGATTTAAGTTTGAAGGCTAAAAAGTTTTCCTGAATGGAAATAACCTGATTACATTTTCATATTTTATTTAGGACATTCAAGACAGTAAATTATACAACCATGCTTTGATATATACATATTTCCTTAAACTCATATTAATGATATTTATTTCAAATAAAATGAAAATAGGTGATCTTATATGATGCAAAAGAAGTTTACATTTCATTAGTGCTTTAAGAATTCAATGAGAAAAAAACATACCAAAATTCAGAAAATCTTCAAGGCTGAGCTGAAAATAGCTTTTGTTTATTGAATGTATTTATTTTCAAAAAGTACAACTATTTAAAATTGGATTAATACTGATTGAGAATGACACCAAACAGGAACAGACGCCCGAGAAGACATAAAAAATACCAAAATACCAATATGTATGAACTTATAGGTGTTCACAGCCATTCCTTAAGGAAGCTGGGAGAAACAGGCATGCAGTCAGAATCAGAACTGCTCAGAGAACTTGTAGTCCAACCACCTCATTTTAGAGATGAAACAGGTTCAGAGACACTGGAAGTGACTTGTTCATGGAGTGACTAAGACCCTAGGTTTCCTGACCAACAAAATCAGTGCTTTCTACCATCGCACACTTAAAATCAATAGACGACGTCAATCAAAGACAGTAACTGATGCCTGTTAGGCATGTACACTGTACTGAATTTCCTCTTCCTGAAATTAGCCAGATTTTGGGGGAGGTTGTAGGGTTTGGTTTTGCCTGTGAGGGAACATTATAAAGTAACTAGAACGGTAATAAAAAAAAAACAACTGTGGGCCCAGTATGGATCCTGCTTAAAAGAAGATCTCAATGAAAGAGGTCTTTATAATGAGTAAGAAGAGAAACCTCAGAACCTAGAAACACAATTAAGAAAAAGGTGAGATAAAAGGCACATAAAGACTGAGTTAAGGTTAAGTACAATCTGAATATTCAGTCTGACTGACTTGCAAAATGACAGTAAATTAGCTCACACCAGTTACACACCATAACAGGCTAGTTTTCATTTATGAAAATGTTGGTACAGATTCTATCAGTTTTATAGTGATGGTAATGGACTTAAAATGAACAGCACACACACCGTTACCACTTATCTTTTAAAAAATAATGACATATATCTGCAAGTCAGCTACCCATAGTGAAGATTAAGGATAGCTAATTTTTCAGGCATTGTATTTTATACATACACTGTTGAAGCCATTTGATCCAAATAATCTAAAATGTCATTTTGTGGCCTATTTTTCCAGATACCAGTATTTTTATAGAAACATTCTTCACATCAACTGAAACTCAAGATTTTTCCAATGCTACACTTGTATTAAATTACAAAACAAAATGATAAAAAGTCTAAAGTATATAATATTTTTATTAAAATATTAAATCTGAAAATGCAAAAGTAGGTCATAGAGCGAAAGATACAGATATCAGCATTCTAACCAGTTATAAATGCATCAACTTAATAACAGTTGTAAAACTTGTTCTAAAATACAGAATGAAAACTACTTAGAATCAAGTTATAGAACTGATTAAAGAATACACACACTAGAAATTTTTTTTAAAAATCACTGTAGGTTTGAACAAAAAATGATGAGATTTTTTTACCTGGCCCCAGAGTAACGTTCCCATTCCTAGGAATATTGACCATAGCCACTGTTCTATTGAAAGTTCTGAACAACTGAAAGGTTTTCCACCAAACTGCACAATTATTATCTAGAGGAATAATCAAGAATAAATTTATTTAGTGAAGTTGTTGACTTATACTCTGGCCCATGCTCCTTATCTCATTGTGGACTTGTAATGAACAGACCAGTAGCTGGTCCACAGACCACACTTTGAGTAGCACGAAGGCACTGAAGAATGACACCCTACCATCAACTGTTTTGGGTATATCAACCTATGCGAGGAACTAAGTTTTATCAGACTTGCTTGATAGAGAGACAGGCAGTTACATTTTTGCAATCCCCATATATTAAAAACAGATAAAATAAACCTAACTTTAATAGTAAGTAAAAACTAAAATTTTAGCATGTCATGAACAATGATTTTTTTTATAAAATACTTCCAGAAACTACACAGCAAGTAAGCAACACTTCCCCTAAAGTTTATAGAAGTTGAAAGCTAAAACAGAAACAGTCTGCACAGATATAATTAAGTCTAGGGTTTTGGTTTCGGTATCCACAGTACACAAGGTATAGACTGAATAAACCTCAAAATTCTTAGATCTTCATTTTGAAACTAGCACCATCCTGTTTGATTCTATTGTTGAAAAGCTCACCTTTTAAGTTTAAATCTTACTGTGTTTACTGACTTCCTGGTGTGATCATGCACCATATTCACTTACCTGCTTTGATTCCAGATTCTGCTAATAACAACCATTTACATAGAGGAGTACCATAGAATCCAAGATGATATAAAAACATAGGTATAGTATATAATTATATAAAATTTACCATATGTAAAGTGATGCTTAGTTTTGTCCTTAGAATGACCTTTATAAAAATGGGAAAATTCGGTCCTTTCTACTTCATCTCAACCCCACTTCTCACACCCCATTCTCCCACTCCTCTTCTACTTTGTTTTGACAATATTACAAAATGGAAAACTGGCACATACCAGGTCTGGATGAGGCCATTCAGAATCACATGGATTTTAAAATATTCATTTCAAAACCTTTTATTTTTTAATAATGAACTCAACTGTACAAATACAACTACTATTAATTGCTAGAAGCAATTAAGGGATCACTCTAGCTGGACTAAAAAGTGGTTGACTATAAGACTGGCCTTAAATAACATAAAAATTACAACAGTTTTCATAATAACAATGTAGAATAATCAGAATCACAGTGAGTGTGAAGTATCACAGCCACAGAACCAGTAGTGCAATTAAAGTAGTATTAGTTTAATGTACTCATTCACACGTAGAATTTCAGGATGGGGCAAATTTTCACTCGAGTTCTTTTGATGTCATCAAGGCAATACACAGAAGGCCCACACATTGCAGTCAAGTAATTTCTGGAACAAGCCACCTGTTCACCTAAGATCTCCACATAATAATCATATTTGAAACTATCTTTTACAATTACCCACCTGTACCACAAATGTGCCTAAAACAATTGTGCAGAAGATGGCATTATTAAAGATTCCTTCAAACACATTTCTTTCACCATGAATTTTCCGAGCATTTATTTCGTTGAAAAGTTGCATCAGTACAAAGGTATTAAAAACAATAGTATAATGTTCCGATGGAGGAGCATGCAAAGGAGCATTTCTTCCACTATCAATATCAAAAAACTTTTCTCCTGAAAGAATGAAAAATTACCATTTTGTAATTATCATACAAAATAATTTAACATTTCAAGGAAGTATGCAATAAAACCTAGTCAGACCTTTCTTTGCTCTCAAACGGCAGCACAGAAAGAGTTGGAAGGGACCTGGGATTCTCTAGTACAACCCTCTTTTATTTTATACAGGAGGAAACGGAAGCCCCCAAAACTATGGTGACATGTTCAGGATCACATATCTAAGTTAGTGGTAAAGCCAAGGACAAGAAATTAGGACTCTTTTTACTCCCCCACTGCCCCAATCTATCACACTGCCTCTCAAAATGTACTAAGGATCCACTGATAAACAGAAGAAATTAAAGATAAATGGGGAGTCAGAAAGAAAATAACTTATATTCTTGAAAAATTTGTAACATTAAAACCATCTGGGATATTAGCTTGGAACAGAAACAACTGAAACTTTATCAGGCATTAAATTCTTACCAGCAAACAAGAGTGTAAAGACTACTACAAGCTGATAGAATGCATGACCCAAAATATTCTTCATCATTGTGCGTGAGATGAGAGGTTTATTTCTACCATAAGGTTTCCGAAGCAGGAGAGACTCAGTGGGGGGTTCAGTTGCCAGAGCCAGGGAAGCGAGTGTATCCATTATGAGATTTACCCACAGCATCTGCACAGCCTTAAGCGGTGAATCCTAGAAAAGACAGGTTTCTTAATAGACATTTACAACTATTCAGGGACTCCGCAATTCTCAGGAAGCCGTTTCTATTTAAACACTTAACAGAACAGGATTACATTTTTATATGAATTAACCTAAAATACTAAGCTTCAACTTATTTAAATATTTAAGTACTTTAAAAAGGCAGATTATACACATCTTTGCTCTAAAATAAACAAGTTTTAATGAATAAATTGTCAACCTACTTGAGTAATACAGGCGCCCGTGAAAGCCACAATCACTGCTACTACATTAACAGTAAGCTGGAACTGAAGGAATTTTGAGATGCTATCATAGACATTTCGTCCCCACATAACTGCTTTAACAATGCTTGTAAAGTTGTCATCTGTGAGAATAATATCAGATGCTTCTTTAGCTACGTCAGTTCCAGCGATACCCTATTAAAGAAAATTTCTGTGAATTAGACTGAATGTTTAAAATATAACCTTTAAATATTTGAAAGGATAATATATATTTTATAAACAAAAATTTACCATTATACTTAATAATTATTAACTTAAATTTACCATAAAAGGGGATAATATAGTTAGTCTAAGATATTGTACTATCTCTCAGAAACACATTCTATCTCAGCAGAAATCGAACATAATGAATGAGGCATTGACAATAATGTTCAAATTGAGTTTAAAAAAACAAAAAGAGGAATGGACACAGGCACTACCCAAGTTCCTTCCAAAGGCACTACCCAAGTTCCTTCCAAAAGTCACACTAAAAGATTTTTTTTTTAATTAAAAAATAAAAACTTACAAAGTCAAAAAGTTAGTGGGAAAGAAGACACTGCAAAAACATCTTAAGAGGCTGGAAAGCAGATAACCAAGTAGGAAGAAACTCAGCAGACTCCAGAAAGCTGAATCCTAAATCAACACTAGGAGAGCAGAGTAGCAGCCTTTCTGCACTACAGGACTCTCCTATGTAAGGCTCAGGACTTGGCAGCACCAGGCACCACTGGAGGTAGGGGTGAAGGCGTGAAAAAGAACAGGAGGATTCTTAAAAGTCTACCGAAGACACTGAAGCAGTACTTAGAGGGCCCAAACTAAGAATAACAATGTCCCTCAACAGTGGAATGGGATGGATTAATAAGTTGTGGACTGATAAAAATGAGTGAACTACAGCTATGTACAATAACACAGATGAATCTCACATGAAAAATGATGAATAAAGGAAGATGGACTCAGAATAATACATGATATATGATTCTTATATACGAAGTTCAAAACCAGACAAAAGGAATCTTCAGAATACTGGTTATCTCTGCAGAGAGACACGGCTGTAATTAGAAGGGAGTGTGGTTGAGGCATCTGGGGGCATAGGTCATATTCTATTTCTTGCCTTGCATAGAACAGGTCTGTTTACTTGTGATAATCCATTCAGTGTTTACTTATGACACAGACACTTTTCTGTATGTGTGTTATATTTTAATAACAAAATTAAAAGAAAAGGCAGCTAGAGCCTCCGAGTCCCTTCCCACATCCACGCAACCAGGAAGTCTGCCACTTCCTCTAACCTGGCAGAAGACTGCCTGCTAATTTACTAGGGAGGGTATAACAGAGAACGTTTAGACTGAAGGATACCAAGTGCTGCTGAGTATAGGAGGTGCTGTATTGAAAAAAAGGGGTTAAGAGTAACTCTGTTTAATGAATGTAGAGACCACTACCCTCCTTTTTCTACTTGTTTCCCAGAATACCAGTATTCAGGATTGCCCTCTAGGCAGCACATTTGAAAATTCTTTCCTGAAAATCTGATCATCATAGGAGAAGAGACCTAAAAATACTGAAAATTCAAGGTACCCTAAGGAAGTGAAATGGCCAAGCCAGATCACTTTACTGGGAAGCTTCTGGTCAATAAATCCCACTTAGAGGCCTAAGGCCTTCCAGCTTTTCAGCTTTCTACTGGTAAAATATGCAGAGACAACCAAGAATCACTTTGACATCTGAAGAAAGCACTAACCTGAAAGACAGAGACTAAACCAAAAGGCATATGGAGACACAAACACTACACAGAGATAAAAGCTGATTTTTATTTTAAAAAAATCAAATCCTTAGACAGGCAAAAGGTCAGCAATGAAACAAGAACAAGAACTCAGAGATCCAAAAACAACTCTTGGAAATTAAATATATGATCACAGAAATGAAAAAAACAACAGAAGTTGAGGAAATATTCCTGCAAGATGACAAAGGTATGGTAGACAGGAAAAAAGAGACAAGATAATAAGGTAAGTCCAAGAGGTTCAAAAATCAGAGGGGACTATCCCACAAAGAAGAGACACTGGAGAAGACATAAGACGAGTATAAGAAAATTTCACAAAATTGAAGAAAATGAGTTTTCATAGTAAAAAGTTGCCCTAAGACAAACCATCACGACATTTCAGAGGACTGAGAACAAAGGAAAGACTTATATACCTCCAAAAAGTGTATGTGTGTGGCGGGGGGGAAGGAGGTTCAAAATTCAAAATGGTATGTAATAACAATGGAGGTACAAATTCAAAATTCTGAGTGAAAATTATTGTCAACCTAGATTTTTATACCAAGTCAGACTAAGTATCAAGGAGGATTCTTTGAGGAGAGAATAGAGATTTCAGTCATAAAAGTTATGAAAAAGTTTAACTCTCATGAACCCTTTTTCTCAGGGATCTATTGGAGGAGATGGCTTTACTACATGAGAGAGTAAACCAAAAAAGACACTGACATCAAATTCAGGAAATTCAAAATCTAACATAAGAGAGAGGAAAAGGAAATTCTTAGGTATGGAGAAAGAAGAGACAGTTGTGTAGCAGGCTTAGCAAACAGTCCAGATTGAAGCACATCAGAAGATCTGGGAGAGGGAGCTCTAAGAAGGCAAAACTGGTAAAAGTGCCTGATGTCTCTGACGTAATGAAAGGAGTGATGAATTAGTATTAAGTACATAAAAAAACTAAGAAAATGGATAGATAAATAATTTAAAGATTAAAAAGTGAATTGAAAAAGAAAATGTATAGGGAATACAAAAAGTTGTGCAAGGAAGTAAAAGTAATTATAACAGACCACATGGCTCAGCTTGGAACAGCATTTCTAATCACAATAAGGACGGTATATTGACTGACCTCTAACTCTGATGGAAGAGTAATAGGATAGGTAGTGTGCACGAATGCATACAGGTGTCTGTGTGCCTGTGAAAGTACTAAATCCTTATCTTCCTTAATGAAGAGTCATTAACAAATGCTTTATATTAAAACAATAAAAAACCTATGAACTGGGAGATTGGGATTGACATATATACACTACTGATACTATGTATAAAATAGATAACTAGTGAGAACCTACTGTATAGCACAGGGAACTCTACTCAGTACTCTGTGGTGACCTAAATGGGAAGGAAATCCAAAAAAGAGTGGATATATGTATACATATAGCTGATTCACTTTTCTGTACAGTAGAAACTAACACAACATTGTAAAGCACTATACTCCAATAAAAATTAATTTAAAAATATAAAAAAATTAAAAAACCCTTGTAATCATGCCATTTAGGTACATGGAGGCAAACAACTAAGGAAAACAAACAGTGAAAATAGTTGGTTTTCTTTAGTCAAAAAGTTAGCTGGAAGAAATGATATGTGGTAGGGGACATAGTTATTAAGTCTTATAGAACTGTTTGACTTTTTAAATGCTATGCAATATTGTTTTGATAAACACAAAGTCCAAAACAAGTTTTTCTCAAAATACTCCATGAAGGAGCAATCTTAATTTAAAATTTTAGTCTCTAACTCCTAATCTGTATACTTTACTTTTTTTTTTTTTTCTTTTTTTCGGCTGCACTGTGCCACTTGTGGCATCTTAGTTCCCCGACCAGGGACTGAACCGGAGCCCTCGGCAGTGAAAGCACGGAGTCCTAACCACTGGCCCGCCAGGGAATACCAGGGAATTCCCTGTATACTTTACTTTTAATGGGCAACATATTTAACACATCTAAACCCAACAGGTTTCCTTGCCTCTAATCATCCTCCATCTTTTGCAAATGCAAATCTCACACTCCCTTGTTCAAAATCTTTCAAAATTTAAAAAGCTACTTTAAGATGTTAATTGGTGTCCAAATAAAAACTAGTTCCATAGTGAAACAAGTTTGGGAAACTCTCCATCAAAAAACGTTAAAACAGCTTTTTATAAGCTTCTTAGAGCTGTATGCTAGCATGCATTGTGAGTCTCCAAATTTGTCTTACTGCATGAGAAGTCTGCTTGGGAAGTGCTCATCTACAGGATACAAGAACAAATTCCTCATCTTCATATTCAAGGCCCTTCTGATCGCCACATTCCAGTACCCACCAACACCACACCCTCTTCTAGTGAAGTTCAACTACTTGCAATTCTCGGAGGGTCTCTTGGCAGCACTTTTCTCCCTCTCTCCATTCAAATGGCACCTCTTTCAGAAAACTTTCCCCAGTCTCTACAGGCAGAGTCAAGGACTTCTTCCTTGAGGCACTCCCTGCGCAGTGTTTAGTCCTTCACTGGCTGCCACCGTGCTTCAATGATTTACTTCCTTGTGTGCTGAACCTTTAGGAGGCAGCAACTACTCACCTGTAATGTTTCTGGCCCAGAATACTGAAGACAAGCTTCTTAATGTTTGGAGGAGAAACAAATTATTATTAACCCAAAGTCTAAAAACACTTTAAATTAAATGAAGATATTTTAATTACCTTAGGGAAGATTTTACTACCACAGATGCATATTTGGTTACAGAAATACATCATGGCATTCAGTGTATGATGACAGAAATATCTGTACATGTGTGGTTAACTGAATTTTGGTAAGAATAATGCAATATAATTTAAAAAATAATGTAATCATATTTTAAACACAGCATGGAAGCTTGCTATCTAAAGGAATTCTAAAAGGAGTGGCTAAACAGGGGAAAATGCCAGGCCTCTTTGCAATGTACTCACATTAAAGTCCCTTTAATTTATTGTTGTAAATTTTATCTTAATGTTGAATTTACTAAATGTAAGTGTGTGTGTGTGTGTATACATACACACACACACACCTATATATATAAACAGAGAGACAGAGAATAGAGTGTTTTAAAATGCTATTTCTGCCTGAAAAATAAGACACAGGTTTAAAAAGAAATAATCAATAGCAATTTCTTGGGCTTCCCTGGTGGTGCAGTGGTTAAGAATCTGCCTGCCAATGCAGGGGACACGGGTTCGAGCCCTGGTCCGGGAAGATCCTACATGCCGCGGAGCAACTAAGCCGGTGCGCCAAAACTACTGAGCCTGTGCTCTAGAGCCCGTGAGCCACAACTACTGAGCTCGTGAGCCACAACTACTGAAGCCCGCGCACCTAGAGCCCGTGCTCCACAACAAGAGAAGCCACCGCAGTGAGAAGCACGCGCACCACATCAAAGAGTAGCCCCTGCTCGCTCCAACTAGAGAAAGCCTGCGCACAGCAACAAAGACCCAACACAGACAAAAATAAATTAAATAAAATAAATAATAAATTTAAAAAAAGAGACACTTCATCTCTCACACACACACACACAAAAGCAATTTCTTGTAGGTATCTAATAAAAGCCCAAGACAAATAATTTCATCTTTCAGTTTTAAAATACGAAATTGAAGAACTGAACAAATATACAAAGTAAATTCAAGCTTGAGCAAGAGTGCTTTCAAGTCCAAGCCACTTCGCACTTATTTTTTCTCTGTGCATTTAAAATAAATTTAGATTTTTTTTGACATGCTACCTTTAAAAAAAAAAAAGTGGTAAAATGGACCTAAAACTTTCAAGGCTTAAAAATCAAACAAACAGAGCAGCTGCTGTACTGTGTTTTTGTTTGAATTACTATATTTACCTGCATTTATTTAAAGCCCTTAGTATCTGCCTTAAACACCTAAGTTTTAGGAAGTTTGTTTGTTTGTTTGTTTTTTTAATATTAAAATGCACTGTATATAAATACCTTCCTGGTCAGCTGTCCAGATGAAAGTAGAAGTAAGAATCCTGCCAAATGCTCAAGAGCAGCAATGAGTGATCCCGTGTTTCTAAAATGAATGATCCTGTTTTGCTTACAGCCAAAGGAAAAGCCCTTAAATATTCCTTATCCCTTCAGCTTCTTCTCCCAGCTCTCCAGAAGTTCTCACCAACGCACTGCTTACCATAATAAGTTTGGGATAGGGCAGGGTGGGAATCTTTGGGTTCAGAGCTATTGGTTGAGGGTACTTTACCCATATCATTTCCTTCTTCCATCTCCCTCACTCTTGTTAAAAGGCAGCTACCATGGTGGTGGTTCTGCTAAACCCCTATTTTAGCAGCAAAATACCAGGGGGACAAATTATGCAAATAAACATTGGTACACATAAATATTCTCCTTTCTGAAACACTTGGGGGGACACTGTGTTTCAGAATTCAAAGTCTCTCATGCTTTAGCAAGACAATGAGGCACATACCTTCTATCACAAATTCTCCCAGAGAGGGTTAGCATCCCATAAAAACACATTAATATCTCTACAATGACTATGAACGTTCATATTAAGTGGGACAAATAACATCCTCATATCATTCAGAATAGTTTTTGCAATCAAATGATTCTGCTGCAAATTTAGGAAAAAAAATTTCAGTTTTCAGATTTTTGGATTTGAGAATTGTGATTATGAACCTGTATTTTCCAAAAATTAAATAAATCAAATTAAAATTAAATAAAATACTTAAGTTTTCTATGGCACTGAAAGTACATTCATTCCAACACTGAAAAATTAGAAGGACTGGATTCAAAGATATAACAATCTAATTTTAATCATTAAACATTTATGTAGCATATGTATTTCATGATAACTACTTTATAGTAAACAGTTCATCAGTATTATGGCTACAGTATAAAGAAAATAATAATGAAATGCTAAAATTTCCTAGCACTTTTAATAATCAAATATAAATTGAGAAGTTGGGTGGGGTGAAATAGATCTTTTTTTTCAATCAAAAAAGATTACAAAAAAAAAAGATTACATCTATTATACATGAAATGATTACTATTAAAAGTTACCCTTAAGACATTTTCAGTTGAGTAGAAGATTCTTAATCATATTCTTAATTTAAATACATATAACTGTTCTAAGCCTGTCTCCTGTTTAAGAGGACTGTAAGGTTTAGATGAGAAGACAGACATTTATATATTTTACAGAGTACCAGGTAAATGTATGATATTATTATAACTGTTCAAAAGAAGTCATGTCATCTTCCAGCATCAAATAAAGGTATTATATAAACTAATTAGACGTATAAACCAATTTAGGCTTACATATTATCCCTTAAGCTACTCTTGAGGGACAGTGTTTAAAATCAACAGCAATTTAGTAACAAACAAACAAACCAAACAAACAGAAAACCCAGCCAGTAAATTACATCTGAATATTTGAATTAGGTTAAGTTCCTACCATTGCAAATCCAACATCAGCTTTCTTTAATGCTGGGCCATCATTTGTACCATCACCAGTTACAGCTACAACCTGGCGTTGTTCTGAGACAGTGCTGTCAATTATACCTGAAATAAAAGTAAGTATTTATGCTGTAAAAACAATCTGTTTAATTAATAATAAAGTGATTCTGCAGAATATGCTAGCTAGCCAGTTTTACAGACTCAAAGTTAAAAATAAATAATTAAACACAGAGAAATGGAAACTGCTGAGATGTTGGGCAAGGAACAACTCCAGAAATTGTTGTATTAGGAGTTATATCCTGTTTTAATCACTGAAGATAAACACAATTCACCCAAGGTATCAAAAGGAAATGTATTTAGATTTTATTGGAGAAGATGATATCCACGATTCAATCTAATATTCCGTACCTATTACTATTTTAGGAAGCAGAACGCATTTCTCTATTAAGAAATTGCAGAGTAATTATAAAATCTACTCACCTTTAACCAGTGTATGTTTGTCAGTAGGAGATGACCTTGCAAGCACTCGAAGCTTTGGCCAAATCTTGTCTATCCGCTCTTGCTCAATCTATAAATTTTTGTCAAAGTTAAAACGTGCCCAAGCCTAGTTTTCTAATTCCAAGTTAGCGACCTAGCATTTGTATCAGTGGTTCTCAAAGTGTGGTGGACAGACCAGCGGTATCAGCAACTCCTGGGAACTTGTTAGAAATGGAAATTGCTGAGCGAGACCCAAGGTCTATCTTATAAGACACTCTGAGGTGGGGCCTAGTAATCAGCGTTTTAAAAAGATCTCTAGTCACTCTAACGCAGAACCGCTGTTATATATATCACTACAAGATCAAATTCTAACCATCTCCCCACTGCCTATGAAAATGGAAACTCCTTAGCGTAAGTAGTGCAGGGTTTGGGGTCCCCTAAAATATGTTCCATAGTAACCTTTCCAAACTCATCTCCCATTAGTCGCTTACACATATTGTACTTCTTGGGCCCAGACTGAAAAAATGAAGCACTCACTCCCTTTAGGGCAAATTTCTTTATCACTTGTCCCCTTTATTTCCTAAAATGCTACTGTTTTGTTTCTTGGGGTGACGGCTGCACTGATCCAGGTGCGATGCCTAACACGTAGCGTGTATTCAAGATGTATCTGTCCAATGAAATTCCTAATATACTAAAAATATATCAACTTAAAAAATAAAAAATGCTTACCTCGCCTTTTTCATTTCGTATTCTTCTGTTGAAATCTTTACCTTCTAGGCATAGGAAGTCTTCCCCAGGATGTAAAATACCACATTTGGTAGCAATAGCCCGAGCAGTATTAATATTATCACCAGTGACCATCCTCACAGTAATTCCAGCCCTCTGACATTTCTTTATTGCATCTGGCACCTGGTTAATGTGGAAAAAAATTCACATGATGAAAAGAAAATTAGTATTTCCAGGATGGGGAAAAATCCCACCGAACAAATATACATTGCCTCATAGTCCCACAAATGACAACCTTAATTACATCTCAAGATATTATTTCTTGAAGTAGTCCCAATAATCTCTTCTTTCCCCTTCCACTGCCACAGTCCTAGTTCAGGCTTCACTTTCAGTTATCAGCTGACTTAATTTGCTTACATTATTTATTTGCCAAAGGCTTTTTAAAGCGCCTTTTTCCCTTAGCAACCATTAGGCAATTTTTTCCTGGTTGGCTTTCCACCGTTCTGGTTTTACTGCCCAGACCACACCAGAGTAAAATGTTGGTGTTCTTTGGGGTTAAGGGAGGCTCACTTGTTTTTCCCCATTCTTGATCTTTTAAGGGTTATCTTACCTATTCTGGAACCTCCAACTACTAGCTACATGCTAATAACTTTCAGACCTACATATTTTTCCCAGCTCATCGTGAGAGCTGGATTCCTAGTTCCATCAGAAAATAGACATCAGAATTTGGGTGTCTAAAAGGGAAACCATGTTTTCTATCTAAGAGAAACCTAAAGATTATCTGATATCTTCAAACTCCTTACCCTATACATCCTTAAGGGCCAGTGAGTCCTGCGATTCTACCTCAAACCTTCCCTGTACCTGGTCTCCAATGTTTGTTGCCTGAGCTACTGCAATAGCTTTTTTAAATTGGCATCCTTGTGTTTATGTTCGTTTCCCCTTTAAAACATCTGATATACCCGACAATACAGTTCTTTTTTTGATACACTTTTTCAAAAATATACGATTCCTCAACTGTTATACCATAAACCACAAAGTTCTCAGTATAACAGAGTATCACACTTGAGCTTCAGAATAGCT